>NC_072412.2:29417482-29720512 GCF_028858775.2 Pan troglodytes
CTTGGAAATCTCATTATTTTTCTTTTTTTTAAATTATACTTTAAGTTCTAGGATACATGTGCAGAACGTGCAGGTTTGTTCCATAGGTATACACGTGCCATGGTCATTTGCTGCACCCATCAACCCATCATCCACATTAGGTATTTCTCCTCATGTTATCCTTCCCCTAGTCCCCCACCCCCCAACAGGCCCCAGTGTGTGATGTTCCCCTCCCTGTATCCATGTCTTCTCATTGTTCAACTCCCACTTATGAGAATATGTGGTGTTTGGTTTTCTGTTCCTGTGTTAGTTTGCTGAGAATGATGGTTTCCAGCTTCATCCATGTCCCTGCAAAGGACATGAACTCATCCTTTTTTATGGCTGCATAGTATTCCATGGCATATGTGCCACATTTTCTTCATCCAGTCTACCACTGATGGGCATTTGGGTTGGTTCCAAGTCTTTGCTATTGTGAATAGTGCTGCAATAAACATACGTGTACATGTGTCTTTATAGAATGATTTATAATCCTTTGGGTATATACCCTGTAATGGGATTGCTGGATCAAAGGGTATTTCTGGTTCTAGATCCTTGAGGAATCGCCACACTGTCTTCCACAATGGTTGAACTAGTTTACAGTCCCACCAACAGTGTAAAAGCGTTCCTATTTCTCCATATCCTTTCCAGCAAACCCTTCAAAAAATCAATGAATCAAGGAGCTGGTTTTTTGAAAAGATTAGCAAAACAGATAGACTGCTAGCCAGACTAATAAAGAAAAGACAGAAGAATCAAATAGACATAATAAAAAATGATAAAAAGGATATCACCACTGATTCCACAGAAATACAAACTACCATCAGAGAATACTATAAACACCTCTATGCAAATAAACCAGAAAATCTAGAAGAAATGGATAAATTCCTGGACACATACACCCTCCCAAGACTAAACCAGGAAGAAGTCAAATCCCTGACTAGACCAATAACAAGTTCTGAAATTGAGACAGTAATTAATAGCCTACCAACCAAAAAAAAGCCCAGGACCAGACAGATTCACAGCCATATTCTACCAGAGGTACAAAGAGGAGCTGGTATAATTCCTTCTGAAACTATTCCAAACAATTAAAAAAAAAAAAGGGACTCCTCCCTAGCTCATTTTATGAGGCCAGCCTCTTCCTGATACCAAAACCTGGCAGAGTCACAACAAAAAAAGATAATTGCAGGCCAATATCCCCGATGAACATCAAAGCAAAAATTCTCAATAAAATACTGGCAAACCGAATCCAGCAGCACATCAAAAAGCTTATCCACCACGATCAAGTTGGCTTCATCCCTGGGATGCAAGGCTAGTTCAACATACGCAAATCAAAAATGTAATCCATCACATAAACAGAATCAATGACAAAAACCACGTGATGATCTCAATACATGCAGAAAAGGCCTTCGATAAAATTCAACACCCCTTCATGCTAAAAACTCCCAATAAACTAGGTATCGATGGAACATATCCCAAAATAATAAGAGCTATTCATGACAAACCCACAGCCAATATCACACTGAATGGGCAAAAGCTGGAAGCATTCCCTTTGAATACTGGCACAAGACAAGGATGCCCTCTCTCACCACTCCTATTCAACACAGTATTGGAAGTTCTGGCCAGGGCAATCAGGAAAGAGAAAGAAATAAAGGGGATTCAAATAGGAAGAGAGAAAGTCAAATTGTCTCTGTTTGCAGATGACATGACTATATATTTAGAAAACCCTATCGTCTCAGCCCAAAATCTCCTTAAGCTGATAAGCAACTTCAGCAAAGTCTCAGGATACAAAAATCAACGTGCAAAAATCACAAGCATTCCTATACAACAATAATAGAGAGCCAAATCATGAGTGAACTTCCATTCACAACTGCTACAAAGAGAATAAAATACCTAGGAATACAACTTACAAGGGATGTGTAGGACCTCTTCAAGGAGAACTACGAGCCACTATTCAAGGATCCAAGAGAGGACGCAAACTAATGGAAAAACATTCCAGGCTCATGGATAGAAGAATCAATATCGTGAAAATGGCCATACTGCCCAACGTAATTTACAGATTCAATGCTATCCCCATTAGCTACCATTGACTTTCTCCACAGAATTAGAAAAAAACTACTTTAAATTTCATATGGAACCAAAAAGAGCCCATATAGCCAAGACAATCCTAAGCAAAAAGAACAAAGCTGGAGGCATCATGCTACCTGACTTCAAACTATACTACAAGGCTACAGTAACCAAAACAGCATGGTGGTACCAAAACAGATATATAGACCAATGGAACAGAACAGAGGCCTCAGAAATAATGCCACACATCTACAACCATCTGATCTTTGACAAACCTGACAAAAACAAGCAATGGGGAAAGGATTCCCTATTTAATAAATGGTGTTGGGAAAATTGGCTAGCCATATGCAGAAAACTGAAACTGGACCCCTTCCTTACACCTTATACCAAAATTAACTCAAGATGGATTAAAGACTTAAGCTAACACCTAAAACCATAAAAACCCTAGAATAAAACCTAGGCAATACCATTCAGGACATAGGCATGGGTAAAGACTTCATGACTAAAACACCAAAGCAATGGCAACAAAAGCCGAAATTGACAAATGGGATCTAATTAAACTAAAGAGCTTCTGCACAGCAAAAGAAACTATCATCAGAGCAAACAGGCAACCTACAGAATGGGAGACAATTTTTGCAATCTATCCATCTGACAAAGGGCTAATAATATCCACAATCCACAAGTAACTTAAATTTACAAGAAAAAAACACAAATAACCCCATCAAAAAGTGGGCAAAGGATATGAACAGACACTTCTCAAAAGAAGATATTTATGTGGCCAACAAACATATGAAAAAAGTTCATCATCACTGGTCATTAGAGAAATGCAAATCAAAACCACAATGAGATACCATCTCACACCAATTAGAATGGCAATTATTTCTTTTTTTAAAAAGTGATTTTGAATTCTATTTCATATCTGTGTTAGTCCCCCACTTTCATGTTACAATGATAACTAAAACTCATATACTGCCTACTCAATGTGCCACGTATTGTTCTAAGCACTGGATATATATTAACTCTCTTATTAATCCTAAAAGTCCTATGAGGTAGGTACTCTTATTATTTCCATCTCATAGATGAGAAAACCAAGGCACAGAAAAGGTAAGTAAATTGCCCAAGGACACGCAGCTAGATCCTAGGGAATACAGCTCCAGAATCAGTGCTTTCAACCACTTTGCACCCTAGCATACTGCTGCACACCCCTGGGCTACTCTTACCCCAGTGTGAGAAACAACAAAGGAAAAAGTTAGACAAGGTTTCTAAATTGCATCCCACTCTTAAGACTTTATTTTACAAAGTAAAATAAGTTAATAAATGCAAACAGTGCTTACTAATTTCAGTATCATGCCCTGCATTTGAGTGTTAATACATTTAAATTGAAATTATGAATCCATATCATTCTGCACACCTATCAATATGTATGTTCTTTCAACAATATTTGCCAGTACTATGTGCCAAGCACTATTCTAAGCACTGAGGATATCGCAGTGAACCAAACAGAAACCCCTGCCCTCATGAGGCATATATTCAAGTTAGGAGGCACAATATATTAATAAGTAAAATATATAGTAAAACAGAGACAGAACAGCAAGTTCAAATTTGTCACAGTCAGCATATACTTCACAAATCTGAGGAACAACACAGAAACCAACAGAAAGAAATGAGAGGAGGGGAGAAAGAAGATGAGGTCAAAGAAGAAATGGATGCCAGACTATGCAGAGCCTTGTAGACCATTATAAGGACTTGGCATTTAATCTAAGATAAGAAGCCACCGAAAGTTATGAGCAGAAGACACAATCTGACCTATATTTAAGAGGAACTCTCTGGCTGCTCTGATGCCAACAAGCCAGGGACAGTGTGTTCTCTCATGTTTTATTTTACACTTTCTGTAGTATACAGAATGGCTAAAATGAGTGGTAGAGTCTGAGAGAGGATAAGAAAAAACATATACGGCTATTAAGGCCCCACATTTAATCTTACCATATAAGAAATACCAAATACCACATTAAATAAGAGCTCATGCACTCCTATTAAGATAGCCTTGAAAGTGGGAAACTTAAGATAGTTCAATAAGGATATACAAATTCTAAAATCAAGAAGCTAAAGCACTCTCACTTGGCAAGGCTGAAATACAGTAAGACTGTTCAGTCTAAGAAAAGTATGTGTATTAGTCTTCTGAATAAGAGGTTAAAATATTTGAACGCAACTCTTCCTATGACCTAAGACTCATCCCCGTCAAAGACTAAGCTGACATTTGCACAGGAAAAAAACAACAGTGGGTGAGTAAAAAACCAGAATAGCACATATTTCCACAAATGGGTTTAGAATTCTAAATCACAAATTTGGTCAAATAGTTATTTAGATATAAAAACTACTTTACTATAATCTAGTACAACAAGGTAAAAAATAAAAATAAAAACAAAACCCAGCACTATAAATTAGCTACCACCAGAGACAAAATTTGTGGAGCAACTTAATATTCAAAGGACAGAAAAAGATGTTTCTTAAAAACAAGTCATGATGATACAAATAGCCAATGAACATATGAAAAGGTTTTCAACTTCATAAATTATCAGGTAAATACACACCACATGGCAAATATCCTGGGAAAATCACAATGAGATATGATTATACCTAAAAAAGACTGACAACGCCGGGCGCAATGGCTCACGCCTGGATTCCCAGCACTTTGGGAGGCCAAGGCGGGTGGATCACCTGAGGTCAGGAGTTCGAGACCAGCCTGGCCAACGTGGTGAAACCCCATCTCTACTAATAATACAAAAATTGGCCGGGTGCGGTGGCTCACGCCTGTAATCCCAGCACTTTGGGAGGCCGAGACGGGTGGATCACGAGGTCAGGAGATCGAGACCATCCTGGCTAACACAGTGAAACCCCATCTCTACCAAAAATACAAAAAATTAGCCGGGCGTGGTGGTGGGCACCTGTATTCCCAGCTACTCAGGAGGCTGAGGCAGGAGAATGGCGTGAACGTGGGAGGCGGAGCTTGCAGTGAGCCCAGATGGTGCCACTGCACTCCAGCCTGGGCAACAGAGAGAGACTCCGTCTCAAAAAAAAAAAAAAAATTACAAAAATTAGCCGGCTGTGGTGGCAGATGCCTGTAATCCCAGCTACTTGGAAGGCTGAGGCAGGAGAATTGCTTGAACCTGGGAGGCGGAGGTTGCAGTGAGCCCAGATTGCACCATTGAACTCCAACCTAGGCGACAAGAGCAAAATTCTGTCGCAAAAAAAAAAAGACTGACAACATCAAGTGTTGACAAGGATGTGGAGCAACTGAAACTTCCCCTCTGCAGGTAAGAGGGAAAACTTGTATAACCACTTTGGAAACTGGTGTTCTTCCCTAGTTTAATTTATGCATATCCTATGACCCAGCAGTTCCACTCCTAGGTATATGCTCACTAGAAATTCATGCATATATATGTCAAAGGATAAGCAGAAAACCATCCAAAGCAGCATTACTCACAAGAGTCTCAAGCTAAAAGCAACCCAAATATCCATTAATAAGAAAACAGATTTTAACTGTGATATACTACTATATGACAATGAAAATAAACTACAAATATATACACCACCATGAAATAATCTCACAAATACACCTTGAACAAAAAAAGCTGGACACAAAAGAATACTTACTGTACATAAAGTTCCAAAATGGGCATAATTAATTTATGGCATTAGAAATCAGAATAGTGGTTACCTTTGGGAAAGAGGTAAGTGGCAAGGATTGGGAGGGATCATGAATATGGCTTCTGAGGTGCCAAATGTTCAATTTCTTGACCCCAGAGCTGATGGTTACATTGAATTACAAGGCTTACATGCAGTGAGATGCTGAAGTTGTTTCTTACTAGTTTTTGAGAGCCAGCTACTAAATTTTCAGAAATTTTGTGAGCCAGCTGTGAAATGCAGCCATTAATAAATATTAAATTACACAAACTTTGAATAAGTTGTATTTTTAAAAAAGGAAATAAATACGCAGAACTCCTCACATCCTAATTATTTTACTATTACCTATTATCTTGAGGTTCCATAGTTTATTGTATCTCTATGGTGGAAACACCATGCAATGGTAGGCTGCTACCCAAACTCATCTCAACTATGAGTTCAGTGACATGATGTTGAAATCCATCATACAGGTGGTATTTATATCTCAGAATTAGCAAATGCTATAAATCAGGGCTTGATTTATTGTTTTCCTGACTGTCTAGATTTAGAAAAGTAATGGGGAAAATGTTAATAATGCAGACTAAACTTAAAAGCATGTCATTTTTGCTGTTGTTACATTGTAAATAGCATAAAAAATCTGATTATTCTTCCAGTATTTGAAAACTGCTCAAGTCATTGATCAATGAGTGAAGCTCTAGCATGTTTTTATTTTCATTATCATCTTATTCTTTAATGTGTATACACACATCCACCTTTTTTTCATACAAGTAGTTACTAATATACACCACTGGCTAGATTATCATTATTCATCAAAAAAGTATACAATTTGTGCACTTTTCTTCAGTAGAAATATTTTTTATGAAGTCACTGTTCATTTGTATAATCAATAGCTCTCAAAAGAATATGTCAATCTAGTTTGCAACATCTCTCCATATCAGATATCCCTAGACTTACTCATGAGAAGGAAAGTCTTCTCATGATAAATGGCCATTTGTTATGTATAATTCAATGAAATAAAGTCCTTTAACAACTTTAAAATGAATTCAGAGAATATAATTTACCATACTTTAATCTGAATTCTATTTAAAAGCATATATAGCTTTAATCATGAGATAATGGAAGTACTGCTCATTTCACTGAGTTAATTAACCATAAAACTATAATCTTAAAAATATTTGGCTGGGCGCAGTGGCTCACGCCTGTAATCCCAGCACTTTGGGAGGCCGAGGTGGGCAGATCACGAGGTCAGGAGATCGAGACCATCCTGGATAACACGGTGAAACCCCGTCTCTACTAAAAATACAAAAAAATAGCCAGGCGTGGTGGCGGCCGCCTGTAGTCCCAGCTACTCGGGAGGCTGAGGCAGGAGAATAGTGTGAACCCAGGAGGCAGAGCTTGCAGCGAGCTGAGATCGCGCCACTGCACTCCAGTCTCTGGGCGACAGAGCGAGACTCTGCCACACACACACACACAAAAATACTTGAGAATCAGAGTTTTATAAATTAAGGTTACAAAACAAAAACATTTCTTCTGCTACCTAATATTTTACTTTTAGAATATCCTTCTTAAGTAAAAAAAATCCTTCCGTTACTTCTATGTATATATCTGACTCTAAGCTTAAATAGCAAAATAATAATAAATCCGATTTTCCCAGGTGCTATGGTCTAAATGTTTGTGTCCTTCCAAAATTCATGTTGGTATCTACGCCCCAATGTGATGTTATTAGGAGACAGGGTTTTTGGAAGGTGGTTAGGTCAATGAGGTTTCTGCCCTCATGAACAGAATTAGTGCCCTAATAAAAGATTCCCAAGGGAGCCTGTTGGCCCCTTCCATCCTGTAAGGACACATAAGAAGGTGCCATCTAGAAGGAACAGACCCTCAGCAGATACCAAATCTACTAGTGGCTTGATTTTAGACTTCCCAGCCTCCAAAACTGTGAGAAATTAATTTCTACTCCTTCTAAATTACCCTGTGTAAGCTATTTTGTCATAGTAGGAAGAAGAGACCAGACACATTGAAATAAAACAGAAAAAATATAGCTTAAAAGTTAATTTATTCAGGCCAGGAGCTACATTTCATTAACGTTTGTATTTCTAGCACCTAGAAGTATTACTGACACAAAATGTGCACTTAATAAAGATGTGTCCAATAAACAGAGTACTAACTAGCCTTACGGATGACCCTGTAGACCTCAGGGGGGAAAATGATAAAGCCTCAACAACAGATCACTATGCAAAGTGATTGTTACTTAGTGAAAAACAGCATTTTAAGCTTGGACCTAACCTGAAGCCTGTCAGTAACTTTAAAAAAGAAAAAGAAAAAAGACATAATCAGTCTCAGAAAATAAACTGGTATTCTTATAAGAAGATAGTAAGCATTTTCAAATAAGAGTCTGTATAACATAATGATTAAAAAACTCAGGTATTACAATTAGACAAGGTTCAAATCCTAGTTCACCATCTATTTGCAGTTAAGACTTCAGTGTCTCAATTTCTCTACACATAAAACAGGAAAAATAATGCTGAGCTCACAGGATTATGCAGGGATCAAATAAACCAATAAATGTAAAAAGCTTCAAAGAGGGCTTTTTTTGTAGAAAGCTTCAAAAAGGATAAGTGCGCTCAAGGAAGACTAACATTTGCTACTACTGCTATTATTAGTTGTTCCATCATACAGTTCCCAACACCAAATTAAAAATCCAAAAATATACCAGGGACCTTAAGCAAGATATGTCTAACTTCTCTTATCCTCACTTTTTTTTACATCTATAAAGTTAAGTACATAGTTAGAGTGCTGCAGCAGCTTTCAAAATTCTGACCCAGGCACAAAGTAATAAATGCATTCTGGATCATGAGCTGGTGTACATAAACATATGAATAAATTTGTATATATTTTTATAAATTTTTATCAAAATAATACTGTACTTATGGGCAATAAACTCTGAGTTTTCTGTTCTATTCTGCTTCAATTTTAAAGCTGGTAGCAATACACAAAACTGATCTTAAGAAAAAGAAATACAATAAACACTGGGGACTCCCATACCTCTGAGGGTACTTCCAAACAACACTAATTTTCCTTTCTTTTTTTTTTTTTGAGACCGAGTCTCGCTCTGTTGCCCAGGCTGGAGTGCAGTGGCTGGATCTCAGCTCACTGCAACCTCTGCCTCCCAGGTTCAAGCAATTCTCATGCCTCAGCCTCCCAAGTAGCTGGGATTACAGGCATGCACCACCACGCCCAGCTAATTTTTGTGTTTTTAGTAGAGACAGGGTTACACTATGTTGCCCAGATTGGTCTTGAACTCCTGGGCTAAAGTGATTCACCTGCCTTGGCCTCCCAAAGTGCTGGGATTACAGGCGTGAGCCACTGCCCCTGGCCCCAACACTCATTTTCAAATGAGCTTTTAGCAGAAGTGGGTATCTATTAGTTTCACCTAAGCTGCCTCAAAACCTGTCGCAGCCTTCAGTGAGTTTTAGGAACTTCAGTATCCTAATGAATATTTGTGTGGTTACAAAAATTGTAACTGAGTCAAATATACCTTTCAAAGGCTTATGAAGTTTGCATGAGTTTGTTTTGAAAAACTGTAGTCCCCTCTGTTTCCACAGTGACTCAGAAAATATCTTTTATCTCCAAACAACTGCGGAGTTCTTTTCTTACATAAAAGGGTTACTTTCTAGTGACATTCTGAGTACTTACATGTCAATGAAAGAATAACTAAGATTTAGAAAATCATTTGATAACATTCTTAATGAAAGACAATTTATAATTTCCAGGAAAAAAAATGTATTGACCATCCTGGCTAACACGGTGAAACAACACCTCCACTAAAAATACAAAAAAAATTAGCCGGGCATGGTAGCGGGTGCCTGTAGTCCCAGCTACTTGGGAGGCTGAGGCAGGAGAATGGCGTGAACCTGGGAGGCGGAGCTTGCAGTGAGCTGAGGTTGTGCCACTTCACTCCAGCCTGGGCAAGAGTGAGACTCCATCTCAAAAAAAAAAAAAAAAAAAAATGTATTTGACATTCAAAAAATGCTGCTTGATTATTTTGTTCTTTGCTTAAGAGTCACATTTAAAAACCAACATTTAATTGTTCTGGATCTCTTTTGGTAAATCCAATCCAGACTTTTCATCTAGCTCGGTAGGTGGGGAACTACATAACATGAAAAATCTTAAGGTTAAACAGGAAAAAGATGTGTGACTTCACAAATTCCATTCTTCCAGTCTCCATGTCTCACTGTGAGACCTTGGCAAGTTTTAGCGCTCTGTACCACAGTTTCTTCATCTGTAAAGTGGGGATAGTAAGACACCTACTTCACGGGATTGCTTCATGAATTACTGTTTAATCACTTTGAATGGTGTCCAGCAAAGCAGCATCCAGTAAACCGTCACCATGGTTTCTCTCTTATGTAAATTCAAGACTGAAAGTTCCTTATCCTGTTCTAAAGGTTTATCTAAAAGCTACTAGCAAACTGGAGGTTGGATTTCAGCCCGTACTGTATTCTCTATAATGCAAACCAATGTTAGCTGCATAAAAATGAAGAAAAGAAACAAAAATAATATTTAAGATACAGAGTTTCAAGTATCCATTTATGTGGCTTTTGATAATGGGGGGAACAAATTTAAAAAGTTAATGTATTTATTACTACCCTTCACTAATCCCAAAAAGGATCTGAAATAGAATCACTTGCTGTTTCATGGCGTAGAAGCTCCCACAAATTACAAACATTAAAAAAATCTAATTCATTTTCAGTGTCCTATTGAGGCAGGGAGGTAGAATATGTCTTTGAACTATCTCATAAATAGAAATATTCAGAAAACACCAATTTTATTCTATCTTGGTCTATGTATTATGGCTGTAAGACCTAGGAAGTTGGTCTGGAGTCCTTACCTACAGATCAAAATTACATGTAATAAAAATATTCAAATACAGTTTTGATGGATAACCACTTGTTATTAGATATATCTTTATTATACATATCATGGCCTGAATGTGATGACAGATCCTGAATCTCTAACTAGTAAAATAAAACTTCTCTGTGGCAATTCAATTACATTATCATTCATTTATGACATCACGGTGGAAACAGGAAATACTATCACTTAAAAATTTTTCTCTTCTTACTAAAATTAACGCCTAAGAGACACATCAGATCATCCTGGCTACCTCCTTACTCTGTAAGATTATCTTCAACCCACTGTCGTAAGTCCATTTTAAGGGAGGTACAATTTCCACCAAATACTATGTTTATTCACCAATCAATTTCTTAAATAAGTACATGTGCACAATAAACCCTAAGCAAGGGGAATCTTCTCAAGGAAAAGAAAAAAAATCTTGTTCTACTATAATCTACAGATAAATCAAAGATACTTATTTTTGGCAGTAGTAAATCATATCCCTCATCTTATTCTGTGAACAGATACATCTACCTTCTTGTCTTTCCCCATAACTATTTTCATTTATTGTTCATTTCTATTCAGAATACTTATTAAAATATTTTTCAAAAAAGTTTTAAAGCCGTATTTTTTCTTACAAGGGATCCATTTCACTAAATATTTTTATACATGTATGTGTATATATATATATATTTACTACGCCTCTGAGGTAATTTGCATTGCAGCATGGCCTTCAAAATACAAAGACTACTTAGGCTTTGAATGAGATTTTTTTCTAACTCTTCCACGTCAAAACCAGGGTATCTTGAAAAGCCAACAAAAATCATAACATCCCCCAAAAGTCCTGGGCTTCAAGTGAGTGAATTACAGAAAGACAGCATCTTGCCTTGTCATCTCTCCCTCTTGCTCTATAGTCCTTGTCCCTACTTGTAGAAGGCTTTTCACTCTTTGATATAGGATGTGCTCGGCCTACAGGTCCCCGGGCTCCTACTCCTGCCATTTCTTTCCTCAGAGGTCTTACTTCTCGATTGGGACGCCTGATCTGAGGTGGAGCTCTGACAAAAAAAAAAAAAAAAAAATTAAAATTAAAATTAAAATTAATCAAAGGCAAAAGTATGTCAATACTATCTTAGTCAATAAAATTGTTAAATCAAAAAGCCCGAAAGCTAATTTTTTCACCTTTGGCCAATTCATGGCCACAACTATTAGGTTGGTTTTCCCAAATTCTTTTTTCTAAAATATACTGGCTGATACAATTATTAAATACACACAAATGACACATACAGCAGCAATTATTCTGTCAAAAGTTAATTATTAATCACCAATAGAGGGCAACACAGACTATCCCCATCTAATAATCTTAACAACATAATGGAAAGGCAATAATTTTATTCATTACTGTCCTAAACCAAGAATAAGTAACTTTTTTTTAGAAAAAAGCATTAAAAGCTGTAAGGACAGGAGTTCTAAATAAGTCTATTTGTACAGTTTACTAATTTCTGTTTTACAACCAAGATGATTTTCTCTGCTTCTATAATGGAAAATTAAACATTTCATTCATCAAATTACAAATGGCAGAGCTAACAATGAAATCTTCTTTAAGTAATTATGTTTTAAAATATTCATGTTTTGAGAATGTCTAAAAATCACAGAATCATTCAAATTATACAGTCCTCCAAATGTGATTTAAAATTTTGATAAATACATATAAGTATGCATGCAAAATAGCATATTTTGTTTCATCTACTGTGGAACTTGTCTCCTGCAAACAGTAAAGTTTTGAGGCTTCTCAGCACAGTTTTTGTCTCTTTTTGATTCTTGGGAAAGGGACTCTATCACTTCGTGTCTAATCTTAGTTCTCTCTTGAAATGTCTCTACCTCTATTTTCCTACCTTTTCTCTTTCTATAGCTATGTATGTATCTGTAGCCCTCTAGATCCCATATGTGTATTCCATTTTTAACCACATGCCATATCTATTATTATCCCCTTTCCAGCCTCACACTTATAATTCACCTAACTCATCATGGAGTTCCGTTCCTCATATCAGAAAAGGTGACACATATGCATAATTCAAAGATAGGAAAATGGATAAAAAGCCATGAAGGTTGCAAACTAAGGGCCAACAACAGTAAGAAAAAGAAAAAAAAAGAAAAAATGTGTTAACATGTTGCGAGTCTGATACAGCATATTTAGATGTTGGAATTAGACTACGTCGTGAAATTTCTAGAAGGCCGGCAAAAACCGTATGTCTATCTATGAGGTAAACATACACTGATATCTTAATCCTTGGAGTTCAGTCCAGTTAAACAAGTATTTACTGAGGCACCCATTAGGTGGTATATGGCCTCTACCACACTGACCCTAGGAGGAGACAAAGACAAGCAATCTTGTGAAAGAAATCCACAGGAAAGCAACTACAAAATAGTGCATAGTAATGGCTATGAGGCATTTTAAAATTTAAAGTATTATTACATTATCATCTTTAGGACATTAGTAGTCTTTTAAGCATTCTACCTATTAAAAAAAAGTGTGATGAGTCTGGTAAAGAATAAAAAATTGTAATTGTTAAATTGCTCTATTTCTAGTATTTCAATGTGACCACTGGTTTTTGACCTAATTTTTTTTTTTTTTTTTGGATGAAGGGGTGGAAAGTAATAGAGTAAAACTTTACTTTTATTTGTATACACTTGTGTACATATAAATGTCTTTCCTGAGTCAGATTTATGGGTTTATGGGTATGGCCAAAGACAATAAAATGAGACCAACAATCTTTTCCACACAGAATTTGCATCAAGTTTGCTCTTTTGTAAGCGGCTTCACCTGCTATTTAAATAGTCTGTTTTCTTTGTGGTCCTGCTTTTTAGACTCAACAGCTAGCCAGAGCCTCTGCTCACCAACAGCAAGCCCATCCCTCCCAGCTGGATGCCAGGCTGCTCGCCCACGGCTGGGCTTGCTGCGACCTCACTGCTCAGGGTGCACTGCAGCAGGTCTCAGACAACATTCCTTCTGCCTCCTCAGCTTGTGCTTTCCCCACCTCAGCTTGCGATTCAATGGCCGCCTAGGAGTCCTGCTGTAGTCCGTTCTCCACACAAATCCCGCTCAGTAAAGCTGTATTGTGGAAGAATTGGTTCAAAGCTCTTACACAGGCTGCATTCTGAGTGTTTGCCATTACTGACCTTGTCCTGCCACTGAATATTCTGATGGGCTCCTAAATGGTCTGAGTGAAACTGCTCAAGAAGCCAGATGTGTCATTTGTGGCAAGGCCCCTGTCTCATAGGAAGTGTGCCTCTGCTTTGTAAGTCTTCAGTTCCATCTCACTGCAATTGGATATTACATTTGTAACAGACTCTGTGGACTTCCCAAAGGACATCCTTGATTCTGTTCTGTACTTCTTTGTCCACTAGCGCATCACTGCACAATGTCATGCTTCAATTTAAGGACTCAGTGACAGCTTCCAGGCTGTGTAAACAATAAAGGTCTCAAGGCTTCTTTTACTAGTCTCTCTTTAAAAATAGACTTTAGTAGGATTACATAGCATCCTTGACCTCTGCTCTAATGGTCAAACAGACTGACACTGTACTAGCTTACAGCACTTCAAATTTAGAGAATAACTGGTTAGATCTGCAGGTGAAAGACAAAAATAACTGCACTGTGTTCAATTCTCCTATTTGAGATTTCCCTATAGGAATAAGAAATATGCCTCATTCTATCACATGCAAATAAGCCTCATCTCCTTCGAAATCCAATACTTCCTCTTTCAAAGTTATATTAAATATCAATATTATTTGTAAATGTTCTTATTGGTACTGCTTTATATAGTCTAGATACAAGTCCTATGTCACATACATGCTTTGCAAATATCTTCTCCCAGTGTGTGATTTGCTCTTTTCTTTATTTTTGCATTTTATTTTCAACTTTTATTTTAGATTCAGGGGTATATGTACAGGTGCAAGTCTGTTATAAAGGTATTTTACCTCTCTTAATGGTATCTTTCTTGATAAAGAGGTCATGATTCTGTAAGTCCAATTTATCAATATTTTATATTTAATGCTTTAGTGGCCAGTTTAATAAATCTTTGCCTACCGCGAGATCATGATGATATCCCTCCCATGTTTTCTTCTAGAAGTTTTACTTTATTACTTTTAATATTTTAGGTATTGGTTATTTTATATTAATTTTTGTATGACATGAGGTGGGGAAGAAGAGTATCTCGATTTTTTTTCACCCAAATGGATAATCAATTACCCCAGAAGCATTTACCGATAGGACCCACCTTTTTCTACTAAATTTCAGTGGTGTCTTCACAAACCAAGTGACTTTCCAGAATTTAATCATTAAGGATAACTTCTGGTTCTAAAAAGGACTTTAGAATTTTTTAATTATTTGCTATCAGATTATAAACAAGTATCGTAAGTAGGAATCTTTAAAATATTATTAATTCTTTCAACAAATAGCTAAATCTTAATGAATGAAAGGCACTATGCTATACAACGTAAAAGGCTGTATTAAGGGTCGGAAACAGAGACTCACACTTGTAATCCCAGCACTCTGGGAGGCCAAGACAGGCAGATCACTACAGGTCAGGAGTTCCAGACCAGCCATGCCAACATGGCGAAACCCTGTCTCTACTAAAAATACAAAAATCAGCTGTACATGGTGGTGGGCACCTGTAATCCCAGCTACTCGAAAGGCTGAGGCAGGAGAATCACTCGAACCTGAGAAGCAAAGGTTGCAGTGAGTTGAGATCCTGCCACTGCATTCCAGCCTGGGCCACACAGCAAGGCTCCATCTCAAAGAAAAAAAAAAAAAAAGCGGGGGGAGGAGCCAAGATGGCCCAATAGGAACAGCTCCGGTCTACAGCTCCCAGCGTGAGCGACGCAGAAGACCGGTGATTTCTGCATTTCCATCTGAGGTACTGGGTTCATCTCACTAGGGAGTGCCAGACAGTGGGCGCAGGTCAGTGGGTGCGCGCACCGTGCGCGAGCCAAAGCAGGGCGAGGCATTGCCTCACTTGGGAAGCACGAGGGGTCAGGGAGTTCCCTTTCCTAGTCAAAGAAAGGGGTGACAGACGGCACCTGGAAAATCGGGTCACTCCCACTCGAATACTGCGCTTTTCCGACGGGCTTAAAAAACGCCGCACGAGGAGATTACATCCCGCACTTGGCTCAGAGGGTCCTATGCCCACGGAGTCTTGCTGATTGCTAGCACAGCAGTCTGAGATCAAACTGCAAGGCAGCAGCAAGGCTGGGGGAGGGGCGCCCGCCATTGCCCAGGCTTGCTTAGGTAAACAAAGCAGCCTGGAAGCTCGAACTGGGTGGAGCCCACCACAACTCAAGGAGGCCTGCCTGCCTCTGTAGGCTCCACCTCTGGGGGCAGGGCACAGACAAACAAAAAGACAGCAGTAACCTCTACAGACTTAAATGTCCCTGTCTAACAGCTTTGAAGAGAACAGTGGTTCTCCCAGCACACAGCTGGAGATCTGAGAACGGGCAGACTGCCTCCTCAAGTGGGTCCCTGACCCCGACCCCCCAGCAGCCTAACTGGGAGACACCCCCCAGCAGGGGCAGACTGACACCTCACACGGCTGGGTACTCCAACAGACCTGCAGCTGAGGGTCCTGTCTGTTACAAGGAAAACTAACAAACAGAAAGGACATCCACACCAAAAACCCATCTGTACATCACCATCATCAAAGACCAAAAGTAGATAAAACCACAAAGATGGGGAAAAAACAGAGCAGAAAAACTGAAAACTCTAAAAAGCAGAGCGCCTCTCCTCCTCCAAAGGAACGCAGTTCCTCACCAGCAACGGAACAAAGCTGGACAGAGAATGACTTTGACGAGTTGAGAGAAGAAGGCTTCAGACGATCAAATTACTCCGAGCTACAGGAGGAAATTCAAACCAAAGGCAAAGAAGTTGAAAACTTTCAAAAAAGTTTAGAGGAATGTATAACTAGAATAACCAATACAGAGAAGTGCTTAAAGGAGCTGATGGAGCTGAAAACCAAGGCTCGAGAACTACGTGAAGAATGCAGAAGCCTCAGGAGCCGATGCGATCAACTGGAAGAAAGGGTATCAGTGATGGAAGATAAAGTGAATGAAATGAAGCGAGAAGGGAGTTTAGAGGAAAAAGAATAAAAAGAAACGAGCAAAGCCTCCAAGAAATATGGGACTATGTGAAAAGACCAAATCTACGTCTGATTGGTGTACCTGAAAGTGACGGAGAGAATGGAACCAAGTTGGAAAACACTCTGCAGGATATCATCCAGGAGAACTTCCCCAATCTAGCAAGGCAGGCCAACATTCAGATTCACAAAATACAGAGAACGCCACAAAGATACTCCTCGAGAAGAGCAACTCCAAGACACATAATTTGTCAGATTCACCAAAGTTGAAATGAAGGAAAAAATGTTAAGGGCAGCCAGAGAGAAAGGTCAGGTTACCCACAAAGGGAAGCCCATCAGACTAACAGCGGATCTCTTGGCAGAAACTCTACAAGCCAGAAGAGAGTGGGGGCCAATTTTCAACATTCTTAAAGAAAAGAATTTTCAACCCAGAATTTCATACCCAGCCAAACTAAGCTTCATAAGTGAGGGAGAAATAAAATACTTTACAGACAAGCAAAGGCTGAGAGATTCTGTCACCACCAGGCCTGCCCTAAAAGAGCTCCTGAAGGAAGGGCTAAACATGGAAAGGAACAACCGATACCAGCCGCTGCAAAATCATGCCAAAATGTAAAGACCATCAAGACTAGGAAGAAACTGCATGAACTAACGAGCAAAATAACCAGCTAACATCATAATGACAGGATTAAATTCACACATAACAATATTAACTTTCAACGTAAATGGACTAAATGCTCCAATTAAAAGACACAGACTGGCAAATTGGATAAAGAGTCAAGACCCATCAGTGTGCTGTATTCAGGAAACCCATCTCACATGCAGAGACACACATAGGCTCAAAATAAAAGGATGGAGGAAGATCTACCAAGCAAATGGAAAACAAAAATAGGCAGGGGTTGCAATCCTAGTCTCTGATAAAACAGACTTTAAACCAACAAAGATCAAAAGAGACAAAGAAGGCCATTACATAATGGTAAAGGGATCAATTCAACAAGAAGAGCTAACTATCCTAAATATATATGCACCCAATACAGGAGCACCCAGATTCATAAAGCAAGTCCTGAGCGACCTACAAAGAGACTTAGACTCCCACACATTAATAATGGGAGACTTTAACACCCCACTGTCAACATTAGACAGATCAACGAGACAGAAAGTCAACAAGGATACCCAGGTATTGAACTCAGCTCTGCACCAAGCGGACCTAATAGACATCTACAGAACTCTCCACCCCAAATCAACAGAATACACATTTTTTTCAGCACCACACCACACCTATTCCAAAATTGGCCACATACTTGGAAGTAAAGCTCTCCTCAGCCAATGTAAAAGAACAGAAATTATAACAAACTCTCTCTCAGACCACAGTGCAATCAAACTAGAACTCAGGATTAAGAATCTCACTCAAAACCGCTTAACTACATGGAAACTGAACAACCTGCTCCTGAATGACTACTGGGTACATAATGAAATGAAGGCAGAAATAAAGATGTTCTTTGAAACCAACGAGAACAAAGACACAACATACCAGAATCTCTGGGACGCACTCAAAGCAGTGTGTAGAGGGAAATTTATAGCACTAAATGCCCACAAGAGAAAGCAGGAAAGATCCAAAATTGACACCCTAACATCACAATTAAAAGAACTAGAAAAGCAAGAGCAAACACATTCAAAAGCTAGCAGAAGGCAAGAAATAACTAAAATCAGAGCAGAACTGAAGGAAATAGAGACACAAAAAACCCGTCAAAAAATTAATGAATCCAAGAGCTGGTTTTTTGAAAGGATCAACAAAATAGATAGACAGCTAGCAAGACTAATAAAGAAGAAAAGAGAGAAGAATCAAATAGATGCAATAAAAAATGATAAAGGGGATATCACCACCGATCCCACAGAAATACAAACTACCATCAGAGAATACTATAAACACATCTACACAAATAAACTAGAAAATCTAGAAGAAATGGATAAATTCCTCCACACATACACTCTCCCAAGACTAAACCAGGAAGAAGTTGAATCTCTGAATAGACCAATAACAGGAGCTGAAATTGTGGCAATAATCAATAGCTTACCAACCAAAAAGAGTCCAGGACCACATGGATTCACAGCCGAATTCTACCAGAGGTACAAGGAGGAACTGGTACCATTCCTTCTGAAACTATTCCAATCAATAGAAAAAGAGGGAATCCTCCCTAACTCATTTTATGAGGCCAGCATCATCCTGATACCAAAGCCTGGCAGAGACACACCCAAAAAAGAGAATTTTAAACCAATATCCTTGATGAACATTGATGCAAAAATCCTCAATAAAATACTGGCAAACTGAATCCAGCAGCACATCTAAAAGCTTATCCACCATGATCAAGTGGGCTTCATCCCTGGGATGCAAGGCTGGTTCAATATATGCAAATCAATAACTGTAATCCAGCATATACACAGAACCATAGACAAAAACCACATGATTATCTCAATAGATGCAGAAAAGGCCTTTGACAAAATTCAACAACCCTTCATGCTAAAAACTCTCAATAAATTAGGTATTGATGGGACGCATCTCAAAATAATAAGAGCTATCTATGACAAACTCATAGCCAATATCATACTGAATGGGCAAAAACTGGAAGCATTCCCTTTGAAAACTGGCACAAGACAGGGATGCCCTCTCTCACCACTCCTATTCAACATAGTGTTGGAAGTTCTGGCCAGGGCAATTAGGCAGAAGGAAATAAAGGGTATTCAATTAGGAAAAGAGGAAGTCAAATTGTCCCTGTTTGCAGATGACATGATTGTATATCTAGAAAACCCCATCGTCTCAGCCCAAAATCTCCTTAAGCTGATAAGCAACTTCAGCAAAGTCTCAGGATACAAAATCAATGTACAAAAAATCACAAGCATTCTTATACACCAACAACAGACAAACAGAGAGCCAAATCATGAGTGAACTCCCATTCACAATTGCTTCAAAGAGAATAAAATACCTAGGATTCCAACTTACAAGGGATGTGAAGGACCTCTTCAAGGAGAACTACAAACCACTGCTCAAGGAAATAAAAGAGGATACAAACAAATGGAAGAACATTCCATGCTCATGAATAGGAAGCATCAATATCGTGAAAATGGCCATACTGCCCAAGGTAATTTACAGATTCAATGCCATCCCCATCAAGCTACCAATGACTTTCTTCACAGAATTGGAAAAAACTACTTTAAAGTTCATATGGAACCAAAAAAGAGCCCGCATCGCCAAGGCAATCCTAAGCCAAAAGAACAAAGCTGGAGGCATCACACTACCTGACTTCAAACTATACTACAAGGCTACAGTAACCAAAACAGCATGGTACTGGTACCAAAACAGAGATATAGATCAATGGAACAGAACAGAGCCCTCAGAAATAACGCCGCATATCTACAACTATCTGATCTTTGACAAACCTCAGAAAAACAAGCAATGGGGAAAGGATTCCCTATTTAATAAATGGTGCTGGGAAAACTGGCTAGCCATATGTAGAAAGCTGAAACTGGATCCCTTCCTTACACCTTATACAAAAATTAATTCAAGATGGATTAAAGACTTAAATGTTAGACCTAAAACCATAAAAACCCTAGAAGAAAACCTAGGCATTACCATTCAGGACATAGGCATGGGCAAGGACTTCATGCCTAAAACACCAAAAGCAATGGCAACAAAAGCCAAAATTCACAAATGGGATCTAATTAAACTAAAGAGCTTCTGCACAGCAAAAGAAACTAATATCAGAGTGAACAGGCAACCTACAAAATGGGAGAAAATTTTCACAACCTACTCATCTGACAAAGGGCTAATATCCAGAATCTACAATGAACTCAAACAAATTTACAAGAAAAAAAAAAACAACCCCATCAAAAAGTGGACAAAGGACATGAACAGACACTTCTCAAAAGAAGACATTTATGCAGCCAAAAAACACATGAAAAAATGCTCATCATCACTGGCCATCAGAGAAATGCAAATCAAAACCACAATGAGATACCATCTCACACCAGTTAGAATGGCAATCATTAAAAAGTCAGGAAACAACAGGTGCTGGAGAGGATGTGGAGAAATAGGAACACTTTTACACTGTTGGTGGGACTGTAAACTAGTTCAACCATTGTGGAAGACAGTGTGGCGATTCCTCAGGGATCTAGAACTAGAAATACCATTTGACCCAGCCATCCCATTACTGGGTATATACCCAAAGGACTATAAATCATGCTGCTATAAAGACACATGCACACGTATGTTTATTGTGGCATTATTCACAATAGCAAAGACTTGGAACCAACCCAAATATCCAACAATGATAGACTGGATTAAGAAAATGTGGCACATATACACCATGGAATACTATGCAGCCATAAAAAAGGATGAGTTCACGTCCTTTGTAGGGACATGGATGAAACTGGAAATCATCATTCTCAGTAAACTATCGCAAGAACAAAAAACCAAACACCGCATATTCTCACTCATAGGTGGGAATTGAACAATGAGAACACATGGACACAGGAAGGGGAACATCACACTCTGGGGACTGTTGTGGGGTGGGGGGAGGGGGAAGGGATAGCATTGGGAGATATACCTAATGCTAGATGACGAGTTAGTGGGTGCAGCACACCAGCATGGCATATGTATACATATGTAACTAACCTGCACATTGTGCACATGTACCCTAAAACTTAAAGTATAATAATAATAAATTTTAAAAATTAAAAATTAAAAAATAGAAAAAAGAAAAAAAAGCATTCCCTCATTATCTAAGCAAATCAATCTCATTCAGAAATATATTGAGCGCCACAGACAACGTTATGATACGAGTTGATATGAGTTGTTTTGTATCCTCAAGGGTGCTTTTTGTGCAGAGAATACTCTTCAGAGGCTTACTTTGATTTTTAAAATATTCAACTTATTAAATTTAACTATGCAAAAAAGAAGTTTTTCCTTAAAGCTTTCAGATTCAGCTAGTTTTTTTTTCTACATATGAGCCTAGCAGATTTTAGAAGTCCCTTTTAAGAGATTTTTTTTTTTTTTAAATCAGTCTCTTGGCCAGGCGTGGTGGCTCACACCTGTAATCCCAGCACTTTGGGAGGCTGAGGCGGGCAGATCACCTGAGGTCAGGAGTTCAAGACCAGCCTGCCCAACATGGCGAAACTCCGTCTCTACTAAAAATACAAAAAATTAGCCAGGCATGGTGGCGGGCGCCTATAATCCCAGCTACTTGAGAGGCTGGGGCAGGAGAATCGCTTGAACCCAGGAGGTAGAGGCTGCCATGAGCCGAGATCGTGTCACTGCACTCCAGCCTGGGCAAGTTGAACGAAACTCCATCTCAAAAAAAAAAAAAAAAAAAAAAGTCTCACTCACTCTGCCACCCAGGCTGGAGTGCAGTGGCACACTCTCAGCTCACTGCAACCTCTACCTCCCAGGTTCAAGTGATTCTTCTGCCTCAGCTGGGATTACAGGAATGTGCCACTATGCCCAGCTAATTTCTGTATTTTTGTGGAGACAGGGTTTCACCATGTGGGCCAAGCTGGTCTTGAACTCCTGTCCTCAAGTGATCCGCCCACCTCGGCCTCCCAAAGTGCTGGGATCACAGGGGTGAGCCACTGCACCTGGCCTGCTTTTAAGAGATGTTAAAATAATGCTTGATCCCATTTACAAACCTGGTTAATAAAATGCCACCACAATTTTGTAACCAACATTTATAAATTTAATATGTTTTCTTCTTAGTCCTTGCCTTACTTAGTAAAGCATAATTTACATATAATTGCTTTTATGAACATAATAAAGTTTACAAATAAGATAATATTAAATTTCTCCTAAGAGTTCCAATAAAGTACTTAACATGCATTTTCATGTACAAAAAAAAATCACAAGTCTAAATCATTCCATAATACATTTAAAGTGGAATTGCATGCATGTCACCCTCATTAGCCCATTTTCTTAAATATTCCAAATACATAAAAAATAAATATGCAAATATACACATATCCTTTAACAGAAAAATATTACCAGTTTTTATCCTCTTAGACATGCCTAGCCTTAATTTTAAATCTCCCTGGAGTTAAAAGATCTGCTTAACTACTACAGAAAACACTTATCATCCAACTTAACCAACATAATAGTAAACCAGAAATTTCAGATGGTTTAAGATCTGGAGCTACAGACATACTTCTCACACCAAAAATTATACAATCCCATTTAATATGTTGGGGGTTGGATTCCTAGCATTTTGATGCTACCCACAACAGTTATTTAAGCTGGGATATTGAGTGGATTCTTGTCAGTGTTTCTGATGAGCCATACTAAATCTTATTTAGAGTTGCTAAGCCATTCATTCAGTCATTTCAAGAGTGGGGCAAGGGGTGTGAAAACTACTAAACCTTTCACTAATGATGGAATTCCATCATTCCCAGGCAAGTTAATCACTGCCTGTATCTTGCTTTTCTTTGGCTCCACAGATAGGTCGTTGCCTTTACCATTAAATTCTAAAAATCTCTGAACTTGAAAAACCTAAGATACTTAATTTATTTTTTGCCTAACTCTAAAGACTTTAAAACTTGACAAACGATGATATTTTTTCATATTATCAGGACTATACAACTTCTACTCTACAGATAATAAAATAGTGTCAGTTGAACTTTAGATAAATTCTCACAGGTCTTTGTCCAGTTTATCGTCAACTTCTGAGATTATTCTACTGATTATAAAACCAAGTGGATACTAAAAGCATGTGACATACTGCCAGCATTCACCAAGCCTATAATTTAGCTTAATGTGCATACATATTTTACAATTATACTAGACATCTCTTTCTGTTCACATAAACCCTACAACTAAAGCCTTGCTGAAGAAGAGTCCTCAACTCAAATATAAACAAGTCACACAAAGAAAACAAATTGTAAGATAAGCCCCTCAAGAACTGATAATAGAACTACAAAAATAATATGCAGTGACAACAAAAATAAATAAGCTGAAAACCTTCCCACAATAAAACATGCAGGAATTCTAAGTAAAATGTAACCAATATCCTTTTACATACATAGCTGATCTTACCATAAGGTAAGTGAAATACCTAACAGCCAAGAAAGAGAGAGAGAGAAATAGAAGCACATGAGCTGAAGACATGGCAGTCCTTACTGTTTTGGGCCTCAGACATCCGAGGGCTTGAGATTTATTGACACAAGTGAGATCTGAGACAGGGTCGTAGCCCCACACAAGTCAAAGAAGTTGAATTGAGACTACCACATAAAGCCAGGACCCTCAAAGGACAACCACCTTGGTAAAAGGATAGAATTTTAAAGACAGAAGAAATAAAAGTACATTTTTCTACTTGGGTCTATGTTCTACATTTGTGGAGTGAAGCGAAAGTGCCCCCTAGATATAGCAGCAAAGGGCCCATCCTCATGTGATTTATGACTCAATTTTACACTACCTTAAGCAGAGAAAGTGGGCCTAAAAGTGAGCCTACGCAGGTAACATCCCTAAGGCACCTGGCTGAAGCAAACACAGACGTCTTA
The DNA here is from genome assembly GCF_028858775.2 of Pan troglodytes. NCBI lineage: Eukaryota > Metazoa > Chordata > Mammalia > Primates > Hominidae > Pan > Pan troglodytes. Next base: position 29,441,794 of record NC_072412.2, read on the forward strand.
GGAGTGACACCTTCTTCCAAACAAGCCACATATTGAAATGACTTGTTAAACCCTTACTGAAGAAACATTCTCAACTTTACCACAAACAAGGCTCACCAGAAATAACAAAAAGCAAGATGACTCTCAATAACTTTGATAAGAAAACTGCCAGCTATAGACTACAAAATAAATATGCTTAATATGAATAGAAGCATTTAAAAATTTTCGAGCAAAAGATGCACAAGTCTTAAGTAGTATAAATAAAAATAAATCTACATTTAAATAATTCAGTGACACTGTTTAACACAAAGACAGAAAAAACCTTAAAACCAATGAGAAAAAAAGGTACCTATAAACAAACAACAAACAGACTGATAACACAAGCCAGAAGACAAAATACTATTACTAATGTCATCTTCAAAGCATAGAGACTAACTACCAAACTAGTATTTTATACTAAAATATCATGTAAGTGACAGGAAAATACAGATATTTTGAGAAAAGAACTGTTAGTTTACCACTAATAGAGACCTTGGCTGTAAAAACTACTAAATATTCTTCAGCAAAGATGAAACTGAATCTAGAAATAGTGAAATGCAAGAAATGGTAAACAAAACCATCGGCAAACACATGAATAAACCTAAATAAGCATTTTACTTACTCATTCTTTCAGCAAATACTTATTGAATACTCACACTGTGGCAGGCAATATTCTTGGTGCTGGGGGTAAAGCAGCAAACAAATAAAAGGCCCTGAGCTTACAAAGCTTACAATCTAGCAGGAACGGTAACACACACACAATATAGTATAATATATAATATAATAATATCAGGTGACAATGAGTACTATAAAGAAAAATAAAGCTGACTAAGGGAACAAGAGTGGTGACAGTGAAGGGGTAAATATTTTAAATATGGTGGTCAGGGTAGGGCTCTCTACGTGAGTGACATTTGAACAAATGAGGTGAGGGCATTTGCCATGTGAACATCAAGTGGGGTGGAAGTAAGGGACAGGCAACGAAAATGGCAAACACATCTTGAGCTCTTCCTATGTGTCCAGATGTTCTTCACACTTTACACACGGGTTAAATCATTTAATTCTCGTAATAACCCTATGAAGTAATTTTCATACTGACCCCCAACTTACAGAGGAGGAAAATGAGGGACAGGTTGAATGATTTGTCCTCAGAGAAGCCATGTGGTAGGGCTAGGACAAGAACCTGTTCTTGCACTGCTATAAAGAAATACCTGAGACTGGGTAATTTACAAAGAAAAGAAGTGTAATTGGTTCACAGTTCAGCAGGCTGTACAGGAAACTGGCATCTGCTCAGCTTCTGGAGAGGCCTCAGGAAACTTACAATCATGGCAGAAGGTGAAGGGGGAGAAGACACATCACATGGCCAGAGCAGCAAGAGGTGGAGGGGGGCGGGGGGGAGGTCAGGGAGGTGCTACACACTTTTTAACAACCAGATCTCTTGAGAACTCTATCATGAGAACAGCACCAAAGGGGGAAATCCACCCCCATGATCTAATCACCTTCCACCAGGCCCCTCCACCAACATTAGAGATTACAATTCAACATGAGATGTGGGCAGGGACACAGATCCAAACTATATCAGAACCCTTGTAGCCTGGTGGGTTGTCAAGTTCTGTGCAAAGAAAACATGAGCTCCTGGAGGGTAAGGACCTTCTTTCTACTGCTCTTTGGCTCCATAGGGCTCACAAAGCTAAGGACTAGGGACAACAAGTGGAAGAGATAAAAGAAGCTGCAGTCAGAATAAAAGAAAAGAGGAAAAAAAGAAAAAAAACAGAGTTGTGTAATGTCACAGAAGCCTTAGGAGGGAAAAAGAGAGTTCCAAAGAAGATGGTCAACATTATCAAGCATTATGAAGGTTACACAATGTAAGTCCAGAGAAGAGGCATTTTCATTTTTAAGTGAGGAAGTTATTTGGTATTTTCAAGAATTCAGTCCTAATACTGCAATGACTGAAGAGCAGCAGGATTTCTTGTAATTAAGAAAAAAGGGGCTGGGAGCGGTGGCTCATGCCTATAATCCCAGCACTTTGGGAGGCCGAGGTGGGCAGATCATGAGGTCAGGAGTTCGAGATCAGCCTGACTGACATGGTGAAACCCTGTCTCTACTAAAAATACAAAAATTAGCTGGGTGTGGTGGCTCACGCCTGTAATCCCAGCTACTCAGGAGGCTGAGGCAGGAGAATTGCTTGAACCCAGGAGGTGGAGGTTGCAGTGAGCTGAGATTGCGCCACTGCACTCCAGCCTGGGCGACACAGCAAGACTTGGTCTCAAAAAAAAGAAAAAGAAAAACGGGGCAGTGAAGGGCAACAAATGTATACTACACCTTAAACAGCAGTTTGCAAGGAAGAGGGGAGATGACAATCACTAACATGCAGCAAGGCACAGATCTTTTCAACAAAAATGTAAAAGTAATGTGTTATGGCTTCATTCTGACTTACCACTATCTTGTTCCCACTACTTAATCTTTAATGAATTATAATTTCTGTCTTTCAGTTGCCTTTTCTGTAACATTAAAAAAAAAGACAGAAATGCCAAGTTTTTAGGCACTTATTGTGTTACATACCTAGAACTGGAGAATGGAAACTTAAGAGTGACCACTGAGTTCTATAAAATAATATAAATGCTCGCCAGAGAAAACTTACATAAAAGGAACAATAAAATAAAATAACCAAATGGAATGTCCTCCCACCCTTGGAACACATTAGATCAGAATTTAGACCCTGAAAAACACCCTCTGTTCTCAATCTCAGATAGTCTTGCTTACATTTTTCTCCTTGCTGAAATGATTGCATAAGCTCTCACCTCTATATCTGCCCACCTCTCTACAACCACACCCTTATATACCCCTGCCTCCCTACTGTGACTCTGAGCCAGCTGCTCATGCACTCCCTCTATATGTGCATTAGATCCCATCTCCTCCTGTCACCTCAAGGGCATTGCTCCAGTAGCTGTCCATCTAGCCCATGCATCATCAACTTTCCTCTTTCTACTGCAGCATTCCCATCAGCACACAAACATCCTGTTATTCCTTTCTCTCTAAAACAACAAACCTCAACTACTTGTCTTCCCCAGCTAGCATTCACTTTCCTGGCTCCCTTTTTCAGCCAGACTCATTGAGGGAACTGTGCATACTTATCATCATCTGCTCCTCTCTCTGCATTCTCTGAACCCATTCCATCATTCTCTACCATTTCACCAAAACTGTGCATCAAGGCCACCAGTGATCTCCTGCTGCTAAATCCATGCCAATTCTCAATCCTTATCCTATCTGAACTACACTCATTTGATAAAGCAACTTAGAATCTTTAAGCCTCAGTGTCTTCTTCTAAAAAATAGGGATGGTAACAATAGTACCTATTTTAAGGATGGCTATGAAGATTTAAAAAGAAACCATGTAAAAGCACAATACCTGGTTCACAGTTAAGAACTCACTAAATGTCAGTTATTAGTGTGCTTAATCAGCCCTGCTACTTACATTCTACTCAGTCTAAAAATAGGGTCCATCCCATACTTCAGAAACAGAATTTTAGAAGATAATATGACTCCAGAATTTTAAGAAAATGAGTATAATCTCAATCTGCCAATAGTATTAGGCAAATAACCTATTCCATCATATAAAGAATGAACTTAAAATTTCTTTGTCATTAGTTCCTGATGATTCTGAAATAACTACACGAATCCTAATCTCTCTCAAAGTCTGGTTCTCATTTCTAACTCCTATTCAACAGCTTGATCTAGATATTATCTGCTCCAATTTTTCTCTCATTCTGTGTATCTCATTAATCAACAAATCCAGTCCATTCTAACTCAGTAATGGCTCTCACACCCATCTACAAAATCGTAAGCCTAAGAGAGCAGGGAACATGTCTATTTCTGCATCCCACCGTATGTGGGACAGCACCAGGCACAGTACTAGGCATCCAGAGGCCAGCATCCTACAAAGCAATCTCACTTCAATATACATTTTACATAAAGGAAAATGAGGTATACAGAAAGGAACTTGCAGGATCACTAAATTAGTAGTGGAACTGATAGAAAAACTTGCTCCCCAACCTTCTAATCCCAGGAAAATAACTGAGCCAGAGCCTGGGTGAAATACCTGTATGCATGAATGATAGTTTATTCTCTATCAGTACTTGACTTTGACCTTAATTGATCTTTTCACTGCAAATTGGGATGTAAAATACTGCCAGTTAATCTCTCTGAGTACCCAAAGAAACGTAAGACAACAACTTTAATACCAAGTCAATAAAAATTTCCTCTTTTCTGAAATTCTACAGAATAGCACTAATTTGATCTTAAAAAAAAAATCAATCTTCCTATCTATATGTATACAGAAACACAGTATACCATTGCCCTTGGTTCTTGAGAAGGCCTATTAGAGTTTTAGCGCACCTATACAGAAGAAATAAAATAATTTCAGGCTTGTGTGTCCTATTCTTACTGCTACCTCTCCCAAAAGATGTAACTTTGAAAGACCTACCACTTGGAATAAATTGGTACTACATATCCATTATAAAGAACAGTATGGAGAGTCCTCAAAAAATTAAACAGAACTACCTTATGATCCAGCAATCCCACTTCTGAGCATACAGCCAAAGAAAATGAAATCAGTGTGTCAGATCTCTGCACTCTCATGTTCATTTCAGCATTACTGGTAATAGCCAAATATGGAAACAAACTAAACATACATTGACAGATGAATGGATAAAGAAAATGTGTGCATATATGTTGGGGGCGGGGTGTGTGTACACACACATACACACGCACACGCACGCGCACACACACACACAAAGGAATATTATTCAACCTTAAAAGAGAAGGAAATCCTACCATTTCCTTGTGGCAGGTGAAACAGGCCAGATGCAGAAAGACACATACTACATGATCTGACTGTGTTAGTCTGTTTGTTTTTTTTTTGTTTTTGTTTTTGTTTTGCACTGCTATACAGAAATACCTGAGGATGGGTAATTTATAAATAGAGGTTTACTTGACTCATAGTTCTGCAGGCTGTACAAGCACAACACCAACATCCGCTTGGCTTATGGTGAGACCTCAGGAAGCTTACAACCATGGCAGAAGGCAAAGGGGGAAGCCAGCATATCACATGGCAAAAGAGAGTGAGCAAGAGAGGTTGCGGGGGGCAGTGCTGCACTCTTGTAAACAATCAGATCTCATGTGAACTGAGCAAGAACTCATTCATTACCACGGAAATGGTACTAAGCCATTCATGAATCTGTCCCCATGATCCTGTATCTCCCACCAGGCCCCATCTCCAACAATGGAGGTCACATTTCAACATAGGATTAATGGGACAAACATCAAAACCATATTACTCACTTATATGTGGAATATAAAAAGAGTCAAACTCATAGAAAGAGAGTAGAGTGGTTATTACCAGGGGCTAGGGGAGAAGCAAATGGTGTGATATTGGTCGAAGGGTACAAAGTTTCAGTCATGCAAGATAAGTTCTAGATATCTAATGTACAGCAAGGTGACTATAGTTAACAATACTGCATACCTGAATCTGCTAAGAGGGTAGATCTTAAGTGTTCTCACGACAAAATGAAAAACAAAAGAAATGTGAGGTAACTGATATGCTAATTAGCTTATTGTGATAAATATTTCAAAATATATATATATATCTCAAATAATCAACCTGTATACCTTAAATATATACAATTTTTAATTGTCAATTATACCTCAATAAAGTTGGGGGAAAAAAGGACCTACCATATTTATTTTTTAAGCTAAATAAAGAATAGCTTATTGAATATATACCATGTTGAATACTGCTGCAATACAGAAAAAACTACTTTCATGGCTTCAGGTATTACTGGAAGAAACCAACTCATTAAAGAAAATGCAGTTAATAAGCCTACATGTAAACTATTATAAAATCATTTCGTTAATACAAGAAATATTTTAGGACACCAAGAACGAGCTAGAGACTTCATCTCTTTGGAGTTTAATTCTAAAATTTCCACTACCTACCACCACGATCCTACTTTTGTAGCTCAGTTTCCTCACATTTAAGGCAATCAATCAAAATTTTAAAATATTATTTTGATTTATCCAAGCAACTGCTGGTGATTTAAACCTTAATTATGATTAAACTCAGCAGATGCATGACACAGAAGTAGAACTTCAAACAATGTGGCAAAAACACCGATGGAAAACCACAGTACACAGATTACCTTGGTAGTCAGCAATAGGAATGGAGAAGTGTGTGTTAAAAGTCAATGAAGTGAAAAGAACAGAACCATAAACAGGGCTACCAAATTAGTGGCTAATGCCAATCACATCAGAAGCATCTCTGAAATGCTTTGTATAAAACAGGGTAAATTACAAGGTGAGAGATGGCAAAAAAAAAAAAAAAGAAAAAACAAAACAAGATGAAGTAAATATTATATTTTCCTATTGACTTAAATTGTAATTTCAGTGTGGTGCTTGCTTAGAAAGTTCTTTTTAGTTACCTTTAAAATATCAAAATTTCATTAAGCATTTTCAGTTTCTTTATTCTTCCACCACTAGTAAGAATGTTAACAAGTAGATAATACCAGGATATACAGACGTGTATCAAAATATACCCATAACATACCCACTGAGTATATATGCAAAAGTAATATAGCAGAGTGCATACAAATAAGACTCCTGAAGATGAAGAGACTTGGGTTCAAATCCTGGCTCTGCTACTTTCTTGTTCAGATGACTTTGGAAAAATTACAAACTATAAGCTTCAGTTTCCTCTAGTGTAAATGGGGTTCATAATAATAAATTAGTGATGATAATATGCATATACAATAACAGTACCTAAACTTCATGGGATCACTTGAGTTTTAAATAAAATAATGCATATAACACATACAGGAAGTGACTAATAATTATTAGCTATCATCCTTTCCCTGAAAATAATCACCAACTGCTTAAGACTTGGACATTTAAAAAGCCATATCCTCTCTGTAGAGTTATTGAAATGTTTCAGGAAACTAAGGAATTATGAAGAATCTGCAGGGAGAAAATAAAATGACTTGTTTTATGAATGAGGCTATCATTTTTAATTGTTATTCTTGCTATTTCTCTGAAAGAATGCTGTAGTCCTTTATTTCAGAGGTGACCATTAATTTTAATTACTTATTACATGCCAGTTGCTGTCTTAATTTTTTTTTATTCAATTCCATGAAGTAGAGATCCCCATTTTACAGATAGTGAGACTAATGTTTAGAGAGGTTAAATAGCTTGCTCAAGGTCACAAAGCAAGTAGGTTTCAGAAGCAGAATTCACAATCTCATCAACTCAAGTCAAACGTCTTTCCATTAAACCAAGAATATCCAATGACTGTTATCTACCATTCACTATCGTCAAGTGAAAATCTTATTATATTTGTTTTATGTGACCTGGAGAAGAAACGAAGTTTATAAAACAAGAAAAATATTATTATACAACTCTAACCTTCCATAACCTTTAAGTCTAAATTTGCAATCTGAATATTTATTTTATCAGCCCTTGCATACATTCTGTGCCACAAACCAGCATAAGATTTAATTCATTAACATTTGCCTTATACTGTTAATTGATGAAGGACCCACTGTTTTTGCTTACATAGAAACTTTATTCATAAAGTTTTAAACTATTAATCCCATGCTATTACTCAATGTATTATATTTCCTTCTCTAGTAGAACCTTGTGGAGTTGTTGTTTTCTTATTGTTGTTGATGGTATACATGGGAATGAAAATCTTTTTTTTTCCAGACAATATACAATCTGAGATTTGCTTTTATTCAGGGTTTCTGATCCAAAGAGGAAAAAAAAACCACACATACAATGGCTATGCACAAAGAAAACTTTTTTAAAAATTTAGTACAAAGAAAGGAGAACCAGAGAAATACATTCTGGTCCATTCATCTTTCACTTTCATTTAGAAAAGGGATTTAAAAACAAGTACAAAAATAAGTCAGATCTATGTTATGAACAGTTAAGAAAGGACAAAGAAAAGAAAATAACTGGACTAGTGTCACTGTAGTGATACGTTTTGAGATTAGTAGTCATCAATGGGAAAATGTCATCCACAACTTTTTATTCAGTTTGAGCCATCAATGTTAGTTATTATCTGCGGACACTGCTGTTTGAAATGAATCATAGTGCTCTAGCAATTCAGAGCAGATAGTCCTATATTTGAAGTTATTATCAGCTCTTAGGTTTAAACTACAAGTATATTTCAGAATTAATGACTTTCAGTAAAAAACAAGGTATTTCATTATACATACATACAGGAAAATTTCAAGTTATAGTAGGCTAAAATGTCATTCTTTCTTTATTTATTTTGGAACTTCCATGGTAACACTGTATGACTCTTAAAACACCGCCTTTTGAGGGATATGGGTTACCCTAGTATAAAACACCTGAAGGTGGTTACATCAGAGGAAAAATACATTGTTGTAGACCTTAAAAAAGAATCCTCATCTACTGTTTTCACAATGAAAATCACAAAATTATCTGTAATTCAGTGGAAAAAATCCAAAGGAATAAATTAACTGCTTTTCATAGTTCTTAAAATGATTTAGAAAATTTCAACAGATGATTACAGTTACTGGCCAAAGGAAAACGTATTTTCTACGGTGCAATACTCTGGCCATAATAAAGCAGACAGAAAGCCAGAAAGACCTAAACTCACATCCTGATCTAGCATGATTAGGGCCTCTCAGGTTTCAGTTTCCTTGTGAAACTAATGGTGTTAACTCATTCAATGTTGGTTGAATGCCTACTATATGCCAAACCCTGCGTTAGCAATGAAAGTTTATTATTTAATTTTTAAGTAAATAAAACCATGGTCCTTGTCCTTGCAAATCTTTTGAAGCAACAAATAAATGCAACATGATAACCACTATGAACAAACTGCTGTGTCTGGACAAATCAAAAGAGGCTGCAGAGGGGATAGTCAGTTGAGTTGAGACTTGAATGAATACGAGTTGTTTAGAGATGGGGATTATGGGTATTCCTTGAAGAAAGAAGAGACTGCACAGACAAGATGACAAAAAAAAGGCAAAAAGAGAGAGGTTTAACGTAAATGATGCACAGGCTGGGTATTAGAGAAAACTGGTGGGAGATGCCACACTGAGGAATGTAACCTTTAAGTAATAAGCCTCTTAAACATTATCGGTAAGGTTCCTTCTACACTAAAACTCTGGAAATTGACTGTAGGCCCAACCAGGAAAATTCAATTTCTCCACTACTTCATTTGAAGTTGTTAGAGTCTCCTCAAGCAAAAACGCAAAACTATCCAAGTTTTGATGCTGCCATTACGAAACCCAAAAGACCTCTCTTAACTGATAAATTTTAGGACTAGCAATAGGCATCTATTGTTATTAGCGTAATAAAGCATTCTAAAAGCAAGATATGTAACAAGTCATTTACTTCTGTACTTTATCAAATACAAAACTGTAAACGTATAAATGTGAATATTAAAAACAGATACTGAAATTACATGTCCCCAAAAATAATTTTTCATACTTTGTTCAAAACATGCTTCACTGTGAACATCAATTAACCAGAAGCACCTAAAGAGAATATAAAGTCCTATTTACCTGTGTTCTGCAGGAACAGGGGGTGGCCAAACAGCAGGATCTCTAAATGGTTCATCTTGACAGGACACAGGGAAATCTGGAGGCTTGTCAATTTTAAAACTTTCTAAAGTGCTGACAATACTTTTAACTTGTTCATATTCCTCCAATAATTCCTGCCGAACCTTAAAAAAAAAAAAACAGGCTTTATGCTAGAAGCTGTTTAAATACTTCATAAATTGTAAATAATAAATTACTATAGAGTGCACGTTTTCTTAATGTCAAAGTGTGAAAAATGAATCATTAAAACATTCATAAATACAAAGAACTATTTCAAGTAATACTGAGAAAAGGGTAGAAATTAGTTTGAAAAAATCATAATTCTATACCTTTTAATAAGTAGTTATATATCTTTTATAACGGAATTCCATTTCTACCAAAGAACATGATGATCATTAATACAATTTAAAACAAGCAACTAAGTAGGTAACAAGTTAAACATTCCAAGAAATGTAAAATATTGTGCTAAATACTTTTAATATATTTATAAATAGATTCCCAAAAATTGTTAAGCCAAAATTTTCAACAGCATTTCCTATTCCCAATATCACTAAATATAAAACGCCTGTCATGAGTGTCTGAAAGCTAGAAGCAGTATTATACTATGAATTACAAACTTCCAGTTTTTATTTAAATTCTCCTTCACCTGAAATCTGAATTATTTTTGCCTTATTTAAATTATTTTGAGTTCTGAGTAAAGTTTATTTTGATTTCAAAGACAACATTTTTCCTGTATTTAAAAAATTTAACTGAACACATACTATGAGGAAATTCTTGTGTTTTCAAACTTTGAGCCCAAACTAATTTTCCAAAGCAAACAGATAAAGATTAAAAATTATATTCAAGACCAGCCTGGGGAAACAAAAAAATTAGTCCAGGCATGACAGCATGAGTCTGTAGTCCTAGTGCGAGTCTATAGTCCTAGCTACTCAGGAGGCTGAGGCAGAAGGATCACTTGAGCCCAGGAGTTCAAGGCTACAATCACGCTCCTGCACTCCAGCCTGGGCAACAGAGCAAGAATCCATGTCAAAAAAAAAAAAAAAAAGAAAAGAAAATTACAATTATAAATTCATTTTAACAATTCTTTTTTTTTAACCAGAAAGCACGTCACACTGTAAAGCAGAGTATAAGAAATTTTCCCTCATCTTTATATTGAATAATATATTAAAAGGAACATATGAAGGAGTTATAGATCCAAAGAAAAAGCTAGGTAAAATTCAACAGCTAATACATGCAATTACAGAATATGCTATAGTGGAAGAAATGTAATTTCAGAACCCAGTGGAAACAAACATAGTAGAAATGTCTGAGTAGAAATGGTCACTATTTAACACACACAATTCAGAATATATAAAAAATATTTCCATAATAGATTAATAAAATACCCTGCCTGTGGCTAATAGGAAGGATAGAAGAAAACAACTCAAAATTTGAGCCTGAGTTGGAGCGAGTATATTGTTCGCAATCAATATAACTTGGTAACATTTAAGTTGGGAAATAAGTCAAATTTACCCTCAAAACTTAGGAAAACATCAATTTCTGACTAATGGAAAAATTAGAAGAAACACTTGAAAGGCATTAGTACATAAAATGGAAACTTCAAAGAAACACTTGACTTTGTACTTTTAATTTTTAGAAGATTTTAAATTTTAACACTAAGTGGGGGAGTGTCTGCATTGGCAGCACATACACTAAAATTGGAATAACACAGAGAAGACCAGCATGTTCCCTGCACGAGATGCACACAAACTCCTGGAGTGTTCTGTATTTTTTTTACTTAATGTTTTCTAAAAAGGATGTTACGTTGTTTTAGTATAACAGGTGAAAAACACGAGCTTAAATAATAAGTCCTTATAAAACAAAAGACAATTTTGTTTAAACATCATTGAAGATGCTTTTATTTCCTTAAAGATATATTGCTTATAAGTATTATTTGTAAAAAAAAAAAAAAAATTCTTTTTTAAAAGTTACAATTAATTTGGAATTAGAACAGCAAAGCAAGAACTATGCTAAAAGGTACTGATCAATTAAAACATTAAATTTAAAAAATGGTAAGTAGGTAAATTAAAATTCAAGTTTTTATTAACTCTTATTAAATAATCAAATTATATAGTCAAAAGACAGCAAATATCGTAATGTTTTTTATTAGATTACTGACTCATTTGTATCTTTAAGGAGTCTTTCAAAAGAGTTTTGCAAAATGGGTCAAAACAACATGTAAATATGGAAAGGGAAAAGGGCAAGTATGAATACTTTATTTCAGGTCCAGCACAGTGGCTCACACATGTAATACCAGTGCTTTGAGAGGCCAAGGCAGGAGGATCACTGGAAGCCAGGGGTTTGAGACCACCCTGGGCAACATAGCAAGACTCAGTCCTTACAAAAAATTTAAAAATTTGCTGGACATGGTGGTGTGAACCTGTCCCCCTAGCTACTTGGGAAGCTGAGGTGGGAAGATCGCTTGAGCCCAGGCGTTTGAGGCTGCAGTGAGCTGTGATGGCACCACTGCACTCTAGCCTGGGTGACAGAGCAAAACCCTGTCTCTTTAAAAAAAAAAAAAAGAAAGAAAGAAAGAAAGAGGCCTGGCGTGGTGGCTCATGCTTGTAATCCCAGCACTTTGGGAGGCCGAGGCAGGCGGATCACGAGGTCAGGAGATCGAGACCATCCTGGCTAACATGGTGAAACCCCATCTCTACTAAAAAATAGAAAAAATTAGCCAGGCGTGGTGGCGGGCGCATGTAGTCCCAGCTACTTGGGAGGCTGAGGCAGGAGAATGGCGTGAACCCGGGAGGTGGAGGCTTACAGTGAGCTGAGATCGCGCCACTGCACTCCAGCCTGGGAAACAGAGTAAGACTCCGTCTCAAAAAAAAAAAAAAAGAAAAAATGGGCCAGGTGTGGCGGTGGCTTACGCTTGTAATCCCAGCACTTTGGGAGGCTGAGGTGGGTGGATCACTAGGTCAGGAATTCAAGACCAGCCTGGCCAACATGGTGAAACCCTGTTTCTACTAAAAACACAAAAATTAACTGGGCGTGGTGGCACATGCCTGTAGTCCCAGCTACTCAGGAGGCTGAGGAGGAGAACTGCTTGAACCTGGGAGGCAGAGGTTGCAGTGAGCCGAGACTGCGCCACTGCGCTCCGGCCTGGGCAACAGAACAAGACTCTGTCTCAAAAAAAAAAAAAAAAAAAAAAAAAGAATGAATGAATGAAATACTTTATTTCAAAAGTTTGCAGTCACACAATTAGGTAACTGATCATGAAAAGAGAAAAAAGTTAAAGTAGATTCAATTGGAATTAAATATTTTCAAAACATACCTCACGAAATATATGATCAAAAAACATTAACCAGGTAAGATACTAGAAAATTATTCAAGAGTATATTTTAAATGTATTTCAGTATTGAGATAAATAGGAACTATTTCCATCTCAAACTCAAAATTAGATTTTCCAACTCTAATCTCTCAAGTATAATAGGGTACTGCCATCCTAACTCATCTAATACTTTAATATCATCTTACCTGTTGCCATTTGCCTTTGATAGCTGGATCTCTGACTGACTGGCAATGTCTCTGAATCTGCTGCATCACCCCCTGGTAATATACCATTGATGAGTCGTAATTTCCAAGAAGGGCATATTCTCTTCCTTTCTTTGCATTATCACAAATCTCAGCCAAATTCATCTTCTTTCAGAGACCTAAACATAAAATATAATGACTTTTTAAAAATTTTCAGCACTGACTTTAAAACATTTATTATTCTTTATGTTTAAAACTACTTTTTTTTTTTTTTTGAGACAGAGACTCACTTTATTGCCCAGATTGGAGTGCAGCAGCATGATCTTGACTCACTGCAACCTCCACCTCCCAGGTTCAAGTGATTCCTGAGTAGCTGCGACTATAGGGGTGCACCACCATGCCCGGCTAATTTTTGTATTTTTAGTAGAGATGGGTTTCACTGTGTTGGCCACGCTGGTCTTGAACTCCTGTCCTTAGGTGATCCACCCACCTAAGCCTCCCGAAGTGCTGGGATTACAGGCGTGAGCCACTGCGCCCAGCCTAGAACTACTTTGAAAGTCAAAATAGTTACCATTCTTTGAGGTTATCTGAATGCATCTTACAACACTAAACAACGTTTTCAAATTTGGAAGTACAAAGGAGATTACAAAAGAACACCCACGGAAATAATAGGGAGAAAGGTTACACAGCTCTGAACTACTGATTTACTTACAGGTACATAAAACCGGACACTAGTTTTCCTTATTCCTTTATAATTACCATAGGCTGCAATAACAGATGAAATTTTTTTTTATTCAATTTATTCTTGACAATATAAAAAATATGAATATCACATAAATATATGAATATATTTTCTACTGAAGTCAGTTGAAACTATAAAAACTAGTTATCACTAAAACTTCTTGGCCCCAAGAATAAAAAGTTATACTTAAAGAATACATTTTAAAGAACAGTCTATAGTTGTCCATGTACCATTTATACTCATGTAATTGCCTCAAACTTAAATCTAAGCAAACATCTATAAATTACACTCTCTGAACCCCAATTTGTAATCTTCTAAGACCCCATCATTCTCTATATCTTTTTGGCCATGCAAATAACTATTGTTATTTTCCTTTCTATAAGATGTTAGTTAGAATACCCTCTAGATTTCTGGCTTCCACCAAAGCTCTCCAGTCCAGTAATTCTGGCTTTTCTTCCAGGCTTTCCAAAAGTCTCCTAGAATCATCCAAGGCTTCTATGCAAAGATACTTTCCTCCCAAGACTAAAAAGAATAGCAAGTCCAGAGTTACAGGAGAATGATATCCTGAGAAAGTGTCAAAATTGCCTTCTGATTTCCAGGAACAGTAAACCAATGAATACACATAAAGAAGAAAATCAAAATACTACTCTATGCCTTCTTCAGGGAATTAAACTTTGGTTTGGGGAGCCTGACTCTTCTACTCTGACTCTCAATCTCTTATCTGTTCTTCAGGGACTCAAAAATTCTTCCTGAAAATTAACCATCACTAGTTCTAGGCATTTTAAAGGACTCCAACACATTTTTAAAAATAAATGTTTATGTGTTTGGCATGTTATTTTCCTCTTATAAGGTTCCATGAAGGCAGAGTTGTATTACTTGAGAATCACACTGCAACAAATAGTACACTACTAATACGGTTTGGCTCTGTGTCCCCACCCAAATCTCACCTTAAATTGTAATAATCACCACGTGTCAAGGGCAGGACCAGGTGGTGGTAACGGATCAAGGGGACAGTTTCCTCCATGCTGTTCTTGTGATAATGAGTAAGTCTCATGAGATCTGATGGTTTTATAAGCGTCTGGTATTCCCCCTGCTGGCATGCATTCTCTCTCCTGCCGCCCTGTGAAGAGGTGCCTTCCCCCATGATTCTAAGTTTTCTGAGCCTCCCCAGCCATGCAGAACTGGGAGTCAATTAAACCTCTTTTCTTTATAAATTACCCAGTCTCAAGTTTTTCTTCATAGCAGTGTGAGAAAGGACTAATACAGTAGACTAGTACCAGGAGTGGTGTGCTGCTACAAGGATACCTGAAAATGTGGAAGTGACTTTGGAACTGGGTAACAGGCAGAGGTTGGAACAGTTTGGAGGGCTCAGAAGAACACAGAAAAATGTGGGAAACTCTGGAATTTCCTAGAGACTTGCTGAATGGTTTTGACCAAAATGATGATAGTGATATGGACAATGAAGTTCAAGCTGAGGTGGTTGCAGATGAAGAAGAACTTGTCCTTGCTGTGCTTTGGCAAAGAGACTGGCAGCATTTTGTCCCTGCCCTAGAGATCTGTGGAACTTTGAACTTGAGAGAGGTGTTTATGGTATCTGGCAGAATAAATTTCTAAGCAGCAAAGTGTTCAAGAGGTGATTTGGAAGGGGGGATTGCTCTTAAAAGCATACAGTTTTAAGCATTCACAAAGATATGGTTTGGAATTGGAATTTATGTTTAAAAGGGAAGCAGTGAATAGAGGTTTAGAAAATGTGTAGCCTGACAATGCAATAGAAAAGAAAAACTCATTTTCTGGGGAGAAATTCAAGCCAGCTGCAGAAATTTGCATAAGTAACAAGGAATCAAAAGCTAATCACCAAGACAATGGGGAAAATGCCTCCAGGGCATGTCAGAGATGTGGGCAACCCCTCCCATCACAAGCCCAGAGGCCTAGGAGGGAAAAATGGGTTTCCTGGGCTGGGTCCAGGGCCCCTCTGCTGTGTGCAGCCTCGGGACTTGGTGCTCTGCACCCAGCCACTCCAGCCATGGCTAAAAGGGGCCAAGGTACAACTCAGGCCATGGCTTCAGAGGGTACAAGCCCCAAGTTTTGGCAGCTTCCACATGGTGCTGGGCCTGTAAGTGCACAGGATGAGAACTGAGGTTTGGGAACCTCCACCTAGATTTCAGAGGATATATGGAAATGCCTGGATGTCCAGGCAGAAGTCTGCTGCAGGGGCAGGACCCTCATGGAGAACCTCTGCTAGGGAAGTGTGGAAGGGAAATGTGTGGCTGGAACTCCCACTGAGTCCCCACTAGGGCACTGCCTAGTGGAGCTGTAAGAAGAGGGCCACCATCCTACAGATCCCGGAATGGTAGATCCACTGACAGCTTGCATTATGCATCTGGAAAAGCCACAGACACTCAAGGTCAGCTGTGAAAGCAGCCAGAAGGTGGGGATATACCCTGCAAAGCCACAGGGGTGGAGCTGCCCAAGGCCATGGGAACCTACCTCTGACATCAGTGTGACCTGGATGTCAGACGTGGAGTCAAAGGAGATAATTTTGGAAGTTTAAGGTTTAATGACTGCCCTATTGGATTTCAGAACTGCATGGCCTATATCCCTTTGTTTTAGCCAATTTCTCCCATTTGGAACAGGTATATTTACCCAATGCTTGTACTCCCCTTATATCTAGAAAGTAACTAACTTGCTTTTGAAGCAGGCTCATAGGTGGAAGGAACTTGCCTTGTCTCAGATGAGACTTTGGATTTGGACTTTTGAGTCTGGAATGGGTTAAGACTTTGGGGGACGGTTGGAAAGGAATGATTTGCAATGTGAGGACATAAGATTTGGGAAGGGCCACAGGCAGGATGATATGGTTTGGCTCTGTGTTCCCACCCAAATCTCACCTTGAATTGTAATAATCACATGTCAAGGGCAGGAGCACATGGAGGTGATTGGATCATGGGGGTGGTTCCCCCATGCTGTTCTCATGATAATGTGTGAGTCTCATGAGATCTGATGGGTTTATAAGCATCTGCCATTTCCCCTGCTGGCATTCATTCTCTCTCTTGCAGCCCTGTGAAGAGATGCCTTCTGCCATGATTGTAAGTTTCCTGCGGCCTCCCCAACCATGCAGAACTGTGAGTCACTTAAACCTCTTTTCTTTATAAATTACCCAGTCTCAGGTATTTCTTCACAGCAGCATGAGAATGGACTAATACAACTACTTTTACACAGTAACAAATTTCAATGTCCAGTGGATCTATCCACAGAATACAGGACAACCACACAAAGTCTCATCTTCAAATTTAGAACATTAACACGAAACAATATGGTCTTATTATAATGAATAATATGTAATTAATAAATCCAGTAGAAACAAAGATGCTCTATAAATTATTTCCCTTTAAAGTCATTGTGAAACAAAAGCATAAATCCAGCTTACAAATACAGATACAAAACTATAAAAGATAAAAATATCCTGATACAAATCAGGGGTTGCCAAACTTTTCCTGTAAAAGACCTAACAAGTAAATATTTTAGGCTTTGACGGCTAACAAACAAAATGAAGGATATTATATAACTACTTATATAATGAGACAAAAAATTCCATAATTCTTATCGATGCAATTCAAAATATTATAGAAACAATAACAGAGTACAACTTTCTGTAAGACAGGTTGACTAAGGAGAAGAATGAAACTCTTTTTAGGGACAATATTTCACTTAGTTGGGATTCAAAGTTAATATTCCCTATCATCAAAATCAATCACAAATGTTCATACATTCTAATGTTTACCTTGAATACAATACATTTCATGTTTGAAAATGTCTACTTTTCAAAGTAGGTTAGGTGCTACTTTATACTGATAGTAGTCACAAGTATATGATTTCAATTCAGCATAATCATTGTTTGGAAGGCATTTAAAGGATTTACTCTTAGTATTTACATGCCATTATTTGCAGATTAATCATTCCAATTAAAGGTTAAATAAAAAGTGCCTCAACTGCACAGTTAAATGGAAATTTCCTTGGCACTTACATCGAGTTCTAAAAAATGCTGCTGAAACTGTAGTTTGAACTCAGAAAACATACCTATTGCAAACTGGGTAGGAATGGAGACCTTACTTCTTTGTTTTAACTTATAACAGCATGGAAAGCTATATAAAATTACTTGATATTACTTGTGATTCAAAGAATAGTGGTTGCCATTGAAATAACTTTACTGCAGTATTAGTTTTGATATAAGAACTGTTTTGTCTTGTAATTTTAGGTTGAATTCATTAATACTATTGAGTCTGCATCACAAATTGATTTCTAAAGCCATTCAGCATTCAATATTCAGATTGACAGCAGTTTCTCACATTCAGAAAAATTTCAATCTCACTTCTAAATTCAAAAGTTTGCAATAAAGCCTTACAACTATTAAACCATCAAATTGCTGTACAGCAGGGAAAGTGAGAATATTCAGCTTCTATTTCTGACAAAAATTCCTAGAACTGACAATGGCTAAGTCCACAAGAGCAAATGTTGACACTACTGGTTCAAGATTACATGATAGATTCAAACATTCTCTGCAAAATACCTGCTAAGAAATAAAATAAGTAACTGTAGACTTCAAACTTACACTTTCACAGCTTTATTTGTCCACCTGAATTCTTTTCTATTCTATACAAATTTTTACTACCATCAGTTATAACACATCTTAGCAGACTACACTTCATTCAGGTTGCATGCCATTAGTGTTTTCTTAACTTTTTGAAATATTCTTATCTTTAGCTATTCTACACACACTATTCATTAAGATTATTTAACAACTTCAAACTCAGCCTTGACTTTTCAAATAAACAACTGAGCAGTATTGGTAACATCTGTCAACTCATCAAAAGCCAAGGAAAACCACTCAAAATCATTTGCCTTTTTAATTGATTATTGATGTCCCCAATTCTTTGAGCAACTCTTCTTGCCAAAAGACTAACAGTCTTAAGTTTACCTTCTCCAGATACAATTCTGCGCCTGTTGTAACCAACACAATTTAGTTACTTCACTATTGATAAATGACTTCCTTGCTTGGCTAACAAATGAGCCACTTGGAAGTTTACTCTGGGTGCAGCCTGATTTTTATTTTCGAATTTTGTAAAGAAATTCTACTGGAATAAGATATTCCTTTTTATGTTTTCTCATTTTTCTGACCATTACTTTCCTGTGAGTTGGGAATATTGTGATGAATGCAGAGTCTGGTAATATCAGTGTATATTGTATTTAACACAGCTATAGTATCACTGCATAATACAATGCCTTGTCATAACTCAATAATCCATGCTTCAGCATGCTTTAAAAGTATAACATTCCAAGTCTATTTTTTTCATCTTTTCTTGTTTTGACATGATGTGTATGCATTGATAATAAAGTAAAATGTCACAGCACAGTGATATGCATGGCACTTAAAACAGTGATTACAGTTCAGAAACAGCAGTGCAAAAGCAATGAGAATGCCACATGGTTTCTGTCACAACCCCTCAACTTTGCCATTCCAGCACAAAAGCAGCCAGAGACAATCTGTAAACAACTAAGTGTGGTTGTGTTCCAATAAAACCTTATATGTGGACAATGAAATCTGAATTTCATTTAATTTCCACGTCACAAAATAGTATTCTTCTTTTGATTTTTCTTCAACCTTATAAAAATGCAAAAATCATTCCTGATTCATGAGCCATTCAAGAACAAGTGACAAGCTGGATTTGGCCCCTGGACTGCAGTCTGCCGACTCTTGCTTTCAGCTTCTATCTTAAGAATCTAGCAAGGGAAGCAAATTAAAACCAAAAGAAGCAGAAGGAACAATGTAATAAAGTTGAGGGAAGAAATCAATGAAATAGAAAACAGAAAAACAAGAGAAAATTTCAATGTAGCCAAAAGCAGGTTCTTCACAAATATCAATAAAATGAATAAACCTCTAGTAGGATTGACCAGGAAAGAGAGAAAAAAAAAAATACACATTACCAAAACAAAAAATGAAGGAGGGCTATCACTACAAACCTTGGAGCTACTGAAAGACAAAAGTGAGTTTAATGAAATGGACAAATTCTATGATGGTCACACACCAAAGCTTGCCCAAGAAGAGACAGAGTAGTTAATCGGAATACTCCTTTATCAATTAATAAAATTGAATACAGAAGAGGTAGAAATATTTCCAACTCTTTTTTTTTTCCTTTTTTTGCCAGAGTTCTTTTGGCTATCCAACTCATATTTTAAAGCCAGTGTTAGCCTTACACCAAAATCAGACAAAGATCTTATCAGAAAATTACATATCAATATCCCTTAAAAACATAGATACAAAAAATCTTTAAATTTTAGCTAATCAAATCCAGCAATATGTAAAATAGATAATGGATTATGACCCAGTGACGAAATAGATAATGTATTATGACCCAGTGACGTTTTTCCCAAGAATTCAAGATGGTTTATTTTAAAACCAATCAATACAATTTTAAGAGAATAAAAATGAAACATTATAAATCATCTCAATAGATACAGAAAATGTATTTGACAAAATTCAACATAATTCATAAGAATGCTTAGCAAACTAAGAATAAAAGGCAATTTACTCAACCGAGTAATGGACTTCTATGAAATACCTACAGCTAGCATATGTATTGTGAAAGACTAAATGCTCTCCAAGATCAAGAACAAGACAAGGATATTTGCTCTCACCCCTTCTATTCCACATTAGAACTGAGGTTCTAACCAGTGCAATAAGGCGATACAAAAATAAAAGGCATGCAGATTGGAAAAGAAGTAAAGCTGCTTTTATTTACAGAAAACATGATTGTCAGTGGAGAAAATCCTAGGGAATCTGCAAATAGCTCCAGAACTAATAAACGAGTTGTGTAAGGTTGCAGCATAAGAGGTCAGCATACAAAAATCAATCTTATTTCCACATACAAGAAATAACTGGAAACTAAAAAGAGTAAAATCATCCAAAAAATATTAAATATTCAGGGATAAATTTAACAAAATATGTGCAAGATCTGTAACCTGAGAACTATTAAAATCTAAGAGAATTAAAGATGACCTAAATTAATAGATATGTGTGTATGTGTTTATGAATAAAAACACTCAATATGCGTAAGATGTCAAATTATCTTGAAAGTGACCCATAGAGTCAATGGAATCCCAATCAAAATCCCAGCAGCCTTTTTAGGAAAAATTGACAAGCTGATTCTAAAACTTATATGGAAATGAAAGAACACAAAATAGACAAAAGTTCTGAAAAACAATAAAGTAGGACTTACTAACACAGATGTATTCAGGTGGGGTACTTCTAAGGGGTTGAGGGGAAAAATGCCTGTTGGGGGTGGATGTCTACTACATGATTTTAAAATTTACTATAAAGTTACAGTAATCATGGCCGGGCACGGTGACTCATGCCTGTAATCCCAGCACTTTGGGAAGCCGAGGAGAGTGGATCACCCGAGGTTGAGAGTTCAAGACCAGCCTGACCAACATGAAGAAACCTCGTCTCTACTAAAAATACAAAATTAGCCGGGCGCGGTGGGGCATGCCTGTAATCCCAGCTACTCGGGAGGCTGAGGCAGGAGAACTGCTTTGACCTGGAAGGAGGAGGTTGCAGTGAGCCGAGATCACGCCACTGCACTCCAGCCAAGGCAACAAGAGCGAAACTCCATCTCAAAAAAAAATAAAGTTACGGTAATCAAGACAGTGTGGAACTGACATAAAGGCAGACACAAAGATCAGTGAAAGAAACTAGAGAGTCAAGAAACAGATTCATACATACAAAGCCAACTAATTTTCAACCAAAGTGCCAGAGCAATTCAACGAGGGAAGGACAATTTTTTCCAGCAAAAGGGTCCTGAAACAAAGTGGCTATCCATATGCAAAACAAAAACTGAATCTCAACCCTTACTTCACATCACATACAAAAATTAACTCAAATGGATTACTGACCTAAATGTAAGAGTTAAAACTATAAAGCTTCCAGAAGACAACCTAACCCAAGGTATTTTTTTTTTTTTTCCATCAGTTCCCCAAGCCCCAATTCCCATGGGGCAATTTGAAAAGGGCCATGTAACATCTGCAAAGGAAGTAGTCTGAATTACAGGAGAGGAGGCCTAAGCTTAGAGAACCTGAATCTATTAAGTTTTATGCTTCCCCACCCCTTGTTCCAAAGGGAGATACTGTATCTTCCAAGGCTGTAAGCAAACCTGACCTTTGCTCTGGAGAAAGACACTATCTCCTTCTACCCTCCAAGGCTGTTCAACTTGGTACCTCCCTTCATCCTGGGGAGCCCTTCTGCCTCCTCTATGCTGTCCTTTTTTTATGTATCACATGTCTTTCTCTTTCTTTTTTCACTCTCTTACCTTTATGGAGCACATTTTCTACAGTTGGGAGAAAAAATTTTTGCAACTGTGCATGTCTGTAAATACCTTTATTCTACCCTCATACTTCCATGAGAATTTGCCTGGCTACTGAATCTTAGTTTGGAAATAATTTTCCTTGAGAATTTTTATGGCATTTCCCTAATACATTTTAGGTTTCAATATTAGGTTAAGAAGACTGAAGTCATTTAAATTCCTAATTCGTTATATATCACTTGTTTTTCCCCTTTTCTGGAAACTTCTCTTTGACATGAGTTTCCTAAAATTTTTGATGATATGCTTTGAAATGGGTCTATCTGGGGTTCTTTCAATGTAGAAATTAATGTCTTTCCATTTTAGGAAATATTCTGAATTATTAAAATTTCTTTCCTGAATTTCATCAAAAATTTCTTTCCATTTTTTTTCTGCTGTGAAATGCCTTTTATACAGGAATTAGACTTCCTCAGCTGGTCCTCTAATTTTCTTAGTTTCTCCCTCCTTTTTTCCATCTCTCTGTCCTTTTGCTCTACTTTCTTGGAGATGTTCTCAACTTTATATTATAATCCTTCTTTAGAACTTTTTCCTTTTTTATTGAGGTATATAACTTAAAAGTGCACAAGTCTTAAGTGTGCAGCTCAATGACCTTTTACACTGTGCACATACACTGTGTACACCCCGGCAACACCCCTTCAAAATACAGAACACTTCCAACTCCCCAGAAGGATCCTTCATCCCTCCCAGTCAGTACTTTAATCACTATTCTGATACCACAGATGAATTCTGCCTGCTTTTTAAAAATCAGCTTTATTGAGGTATAATTTTCATACAATTAAATCCACTAATTTTAAGTGTACAGTTGATGAGTTTTGAAAACTTTATAAACTGCATAACCACCACTACCACCACAACAAAGGTAAAGAACATTTCCATCACCCCAGAAAACTCCCTTTTGCCACTTTGCATTCGACCTCCAACTCTCACCATGCACTCTCCTGTTCCCTTCTCCCTACACAGGCCCACCTCAGTTTACCGCGCCTCATTTTACTGCACTTCACAGACACCATTTTTTACAATTTGAAGATTCATGGCAACTGTGCATCCAGCAAGTCTACCGGTGCCATTTTTCTAACAGCATGTGCTCACTTTGTGTCTCTATGTCACATTTTGGTAATTCTCACAATATTCCAAACTTCTCCATTTTTATTATATCTGTTAATAGTGATCAGTGATGTTACTGTTGTAATTGTATTGGGGCACCACAAACCATGCCCTATAGCAAGGTGAATATAATTGATAAATACTGTGTTCTGACTGCCCTACCAATAGGCTGTTGCCCTCTCTCTCTCTTCTCCTCGGGCCTCCTTTTCCCGGAGACACAATACTGAAATTAGGCCAATGAAGAACCCTACAATAGCCTCTAAGTGTTCAAGTGAAAGGGAATAGTTGCATGTCTCTCACTTGAAATCAAGGGCCAGAAATGACTAAGCTTAGCAAGCAAGGCATGTTGAAAGCTAAGATAGGCCAAGAGGTAGATCTCTCGTGCCAAAGAGCCAAGTTGTAAACGCAAAGAAGAAGTTCTTGAAAGAAATTAAAAGTGCTACTCCAGCGAACATATGAATGATGAGAAAGCAAAACAGCCTTATTGCTGATATGGAGAAAGTGTGAGTGGTCTGGACAGAAGATTAAACCAGCCACAATATTCCCTTAAGCCAAAGCCTAATCCAGAACAAGACCCTAATTGTCTTCAATTCTATGAAGGCTGAAAGAGGTGAGGATGCTGCAGAAGTATGAAGCAAGTAGAGACTGGTTTATGAGGTTTAAGGAAAGAAGCCTTTTCCATAACACAAAAGTGCAAGGTGAAGCAGCAAGTGCTAATGTAGAAGCTGCAGCAAGTTGTCTAGAACTAGCTAAGATCATTGACGAAGATGGCTACACTAAACAACAGATTTTCAATGTAGACAAAATAGCCTCCTATTGGAAAAATATTTCATCTAAGACTTTCCTGGCTAGAGAGGAAAAGTGAATGCCTGGGTTCAAAGCCTTAAAGGACAGGCTGGCTCTCGTGTCGGGGCTGATTTAGCTGACGACTTGAAGTTGAAGCCAATGCTCATTTACTAATATGAAGATCCTAGGGCCCTTAAGAGTTATGCTGAAGCTACTCTGCCTGTGCTCTGTAAATGGAATAGCAAAGTCTAGATGACAGCACATCTGTTTACAGTATGGCTTACTGAATATTTTAAGCCCAACTTTGAGAGCTATGGCTCAGAAAAAAAGATTCCTTTAAAAATATTGCCACTCACTGACAATGCACCTGGTCACCAAAGAGCTCTGATGTAGATGTACAAAGAGATAAATGCTGTTTTCATGCCTGCTTATCCATTCTGCAGGCCATGGATAAAGGAGTTATTTCAACTTTCAAATCTTATTATTTAAGAAATACATTTTTTAAGGCTACAGGTGCCATACATAGTGAATTCCTTTGATGAAACTGGGCAAAGTAAATTGAACACTTTCTGGAACAGAGTCACCCTTCTAGATGCCAATAAGAACATTTGTGATTCAAGGGAGGATGTCAAAACATTAACACTAACAGGAGTGTTACAGAAATTGATTCCAGTCCTCATGGATGACTCTGAGGGTTTCAAGACTTTATTGGAGGAAGTCACTGCAGATGTGGTAGAAAAAGCAAGAGAACTAGAATTAGAAGTGGAGCTTGTAGATGTGACTGAATTGCTGCAATCTCACGAAAAAACATAAACGGGGTAGGGCACAGTGGCTCACACCTGTAATCTCAACACTTCGGGAAGCCAAGGCAAAAGGATCACTTAAGACCAGGAGTTCAAGACCAGCCTGGGCAACACAGCAAGACCCCATCTCTACAAAAAATAAAAAAAAAACTTGAATGGATGAGTTGTTTCTTATGCATGAGCAAAGAAAGTGGCTTCTTGAGCTGCAATCTACTCCTGGTGAAGATGCTTGTGAACACTGTTGAAATAACAATAAAGGATTTAGATTACTACATAATCCTAGTTGATAAAGCAGCAGCAGGGTTTGGAGAGGATTGACTCCAATTGTGAAAGAACTGCTACTGTGGGTAAAATGCTATCAAACAGTATAATTGCATGCTATGGAGAAATTTTTCACAAAAGGAAGAGTCAATACATCCACCAAACTTTGTTGTTGTCTTATTTTAAGAATTGCCCTGGGCCAGGCACACTGGGTCATGCCAGTAATCCCAACACTTTGGGAGGCCAAGGCAGGAGTATCACTTGAGGCTAGAAGTTCAAGACCAGCCTGGGCAACATAGCAAGATGCCAATTCTAAAAAAAAAAAAAAAAAAATTTAATTAGTCACATGGGCACTGAGAACGCGGGTCCACGCACGTGATCGTCCGTGCATCTAGCCTTTGCCCACACAGCTTGTTCAGTCATGGCCTCAGGTAATGCGTGCATGGGAAAGCCCGCCCCTAACTTCAAGGCCACATCCATGGTGGATGGCGCCTTCAAAGAGGTGAAGCTGTCAGACTACAAAGGGAAGTACGTGGTCCTCTTTTTCTACCCTCTGGACTTCACTTTTGTGTGCCTCACAGAGATCATTGCAGTCAGCAGCCATGCCGAGGACTTCCGCAAGCTGGGCTGCGAAGTGCTGGGCATCTTGGTGGACTCTCAGTTCACCCACCTGGCTTGGATTAACATCCCCCGGAAGGAGGGAGGCTTGGGCCCCCTGAACATCCCCCTGCTTGCTAATGTGGCAAGACGCTTGTCTGAGGATTACGGTGAGCTGAAAAGAGATGAGTGCATTGCCTACTGGGGCCTCTTTATCATTGATGGCAAGGGTGTCCTTCGCCAGATCACTGTTAATGATTTGCCTGTGGGACACTCATTGGATGAGGCTCTGCAGCTGGTCCAGACCATCCAGTACACGGACGAGCACAGGGAAGTTTGTCCTGCTGGCTGGAAGCTTGGCAGTAACACAATTAAGCTCAACGTGGATGACGGCGAGGAATATTTCTCCAAACAAAATTAGGCTGGCCAATGGATAGTGAGCTTGTGCCCCTACCTAGGTGCCTGTGCTGGGTGCCCACCTGTGCCCCTACCTAGGTGCCCTGTGCTGACCCAGGAAAGGCCAGACCTGCCCCTCCAAACACCACAGTCTGGGACCCTGGAGGGCTAGACCAAGGCCTTCTCATGCCTCCTCCTGGGAGCTGAATAGTGACGCCCACTCCCGAGCCCGCCCAGCAGCACACAGGCCTAGAGGTGACCAATAAAGTATTAGGGACAAGAAAAAAAAAATTAGTCACATGTGGTCCTAGCTACTCAAGAGGCTGGGGCGGGATGATCGCTTGAGTCTGAGAGTTTGAGGCTGCAGTAAGTTATGATCGCACCACTACGCTCCAGCCCTCCAGCCTGGGTGACAGAGTGAGACCCTGCCTCTAAAAAAAAAAGAAAAGAAAAAAGAAAAGAAGGAGGAGGAAGGAAGAAGGATGAGGAGGAGTAGGAAGAGAGGAAAAAGAGAAGAAGGAGGAAGAAGAAATTGCCACGGCCACCCCAACCTTCAGCAACCACTACCCTGATCTGTCAGCAGCCATCAAGAAAAGATCCCCCCACCAGTAAGAAGATTAAGACTTGCTGAGGCTCAGATAATTGTTAGCATTTTTTAGCAATACAGTCTTTTTTAACAACAGATGCTGGCAAGGCTGCAGCGAAAAGGGAATACTTATACATTGTTGGTATGGAAAGCAGTTTAGAGATTTCTCAAAGAACTTAAAACAGAACTACCATTTGACCCGGCAGTCCCATTACTGGGTATATACCCAAAAGAAAACCAATCATTCTACCAAAAAGACACATGCACTCGTATCTTCACTGCAGCACTATTCACAATAGCAAAGCCATGGAATCAATCTCGGTATCTATCAACAGTGGATTGGATAAAGAAAACGTGGTACATATATACCATGGAATACTACATGGTCTTAAAAAAGAACAAAATCATGCCCTTTGCAGCAACATGGATGTAGCTGGAGGCCATTATCCTTAGCAAATAAATGCAGGAACAGAAAACCAAGTACTATATATTCTTACATATAAGTGGGAGCTAAACATTGGATACTCCTAGACATAAAGATGGCAACAACAGACACTGGAAACTAATAGAGGTGGGAGGGAGGCAGGCAAGGGTTGGAAAACTATCTTTTGGCTACTACACTCACTCTCTGGGTGACGGGATCATTCATATCCCAAACCTCAGCATCATGCAATATACCCATGTAACAAACCTGCAGATGTACCCCCTAAATCTAAAATAAAAGTTAAAAAATTTTAAAGTCTTTTTAAATTGAGGCATGTACATTTTTTAGACGTAATGCTATTGCACACTTAATAAACTATAGTATAGTGTAAACGTAACTTTTATATGCACTGGGAAACCAGAAAATTTGTGTGACTAGCTTTATCGCAATATTTGCTTTACCAAAATGGTCTGAAACAAAGCCCACAGTATCTCTCAAGTATGCCTGCAGTTTTGTCAGTTCTAGAATGCAAAATAAATAAACTCATATGGTATATACTCTGATTTCCTTCATTTAGAATAATGCTATTGAGATTCAACGATGCCCTTATATGTATCAGTAATTACTTTTTATTGCTGAGTAGTATCCCATTATATAGACATACTAAAATTTGTTTATTCACTCATCAGTT
Source organism: Pan troglodytes (assembly GCF_028858775.2). NCBI lineage: Eukaryota > Metazoa > Chordata > Mammalia > Primates > Hominidae > Pan > Pan troglodytes. The sequence continues at coordinate 29,469,739 of NC_072412.2, forward strand.
CTCCATAGCGCACTTCACAGAAACAAATCACAAAAGTACAGGACATATCATTTACCCAGGCTTTACTTTATTTCCACTGAGTTTACATCTAAAATTACAAGATACAAAGAAAGCAATCCACTATGAGGGAGAATTAATACAACATAAAGCAAAATTAAGGCCTTTTTAGCTACTGTAAAATAAGTACATTTAAAGACATAGGGACAAGAAATTTTAAAATAAATAAGCTTATTTGAAAAATAATCAAAAAGAACTTCTGGCATTAAAATATATAGTCATTGAAATAAAAAAAAAAACCTCAGTGGACTGAGGAAGCAAGAGATTAGACACAGATAAAAGGAGAATCAATAAACCAGAAGACAGAGCTGCAGAAACTGACCAGAATGCAGCATATACAGAGAGAATAAGTAAATAAGATTAAGAAATGCAACAGAGTAGAAAGAGAAGATCCATCATGTATGTCTATTATGAATTCCAGGAGAAAAAAGAAAGGCAAAATTCAAAAATACAATGGCTGAGAATTTTCCAAAACTAACAGAAGACAATAATTTTCAGTTTCAAAGCAAATCAAAATTCACACCTAGAGACAAGGTAGTAAGACTGAAGAACATTTAAAACGGAAAGAAATGACAAATTATATACAAAGGAAAGAAATTATATTGACAGCTAACTTTTCAAGAGGAACAGTGGGAGCCTGGAGACAATGAAATAATATCTTCCAAGGGGTAAGGGTGTAGGGGGTTGGCAACCTAGAATTGTATACCAAACCATTCAAGTTTATGTTTGATAAAGGCCACATAAAAATTTCAGACAGAAAAGCCTGGATATGAATCCAGGCACCATAAATTTTTAGTTGTGACCTCAGGCAAATCATATAATTTCAATAAGCCTCAATTCTGTCTACAAAATAGGAAAAATAATATTTATCCTAAGGTTATTTTAAAAATTAAATGTGATCATATGTTAACATCATTCCTCACATACAACACTGAATCAATATAAGGAATATTTTTACTCTACACTCAACATCAATGCAGGTAACTGAAGCAGTTAATTTTTCCTCTGAAAAAAAGAAATCAACTGATTCAATTTTCATTATAAATTTCTAGAAGCTATACTAAAATTATTTTTAGTCATAATCTTGAAACATAGTTTTTTAAATCTCCTTTAATATAAATTAGAAGAATTTCTAGGTCTTTTTAAAATGTCAGGTTAAATCTAAAGACAAAATATTTTAGCAATGTCTAATATTTGACAATGTCTCTTATTTTGAGATTATGTATTCAAAAATAAATTAAGCATCTTCTTACAGTATTTACTGCTGAACTGACCCAGCAAAGTTGCCCTATACAGAATGCTCCAGATAATACCTTCAAGGAGAGTTCTAGGCTCAGACTGAGAAGAGCTCAGTCCAAGTTCATGCTCAGATCAAGAAGGAATACTGCTTTATCTGGTTCCAGATAATTATTTTTGTAACTGTTTCATGACTCAGATCTAAACGTAACACATAAAGCCATCTTTTCAGCTACATCTCCAACCTTTCTGTTCTCTCCTTTAAATCTACCATCACCCACAACACACACACACACACACATTCTCTCCCAACATACTTGAATTTTTTATCTCATGCCAAGACTAAGACATATAATTGAAAAAATGAAAAGCTAGCTTGTATCCAGAACCCAATCCCACCAGGGATGTCACTCATAATTCCTTTTACAAATGAAATCATAATATTTATCATTCTTTTGTCTCCACAGTAATGGTTTTTGAAGAGGAAACAAAACATTTTTTAAACTAATTTTACGTGAATGATGTCAATCTAATTCAGTTATACTTACAATGCATATGAGGCTAAGAAAATAATTTCTGCTTTAAACTATTTTTATTCTGACACTTCCATATTTTTCTCATATTGTTCCTTTTCCTCCTAAAAGTTGTAAATTCCTGAAAGTAGATGCCTATTTCAGAAACACCTAAGTAACCTGAACTATAGCAATGTGAACTAAATAACACTAATTAGAACAGTGGTAAGCAAAACAACAAATCAAGTTTTATTTTCAATATTTTGTACCACAATGAATTTTATCAATATGTCCAGGCTTTACATGCTTAATGAAAAAAAAAAAAGTTTCTCCAAATCACCGAAGTCCAGTTTATGTCATACAATGGCTGCTATAAATAAAACAATTAAGGAAACACATAACCATGTCTTCTCAAATTAATGCATCCTAAAGTATGTTTCAAGCACAATAAATGAACCTACTATGTGAGTACTAATCAACAAAATAGTTAATTTTGAAAACCACAATACCTCCCATCTCTTTATTTTGGGTAATAGTCTCAAGGACTACAGTTTGCCATGAATAATAAAGAAAACAACCACAAACCCAGACATTACAGAAGAATGTATGTAGTAATTAAGGCTTTTCATTTATTTTTTACATGTATACAAATCACTTCTCAAATATTTTAGAAACAAAAAAAACTGTTCATAAACATAAAAGAATCTAGATAACTAATACAGGGTTCTAAGAGCTTAAACGTTTCTCAAAAGTAACCATCACAGTAATTTCTGCTCATGTTCTAAATTCTACTGGCAGCTTTAAAATATTACAAAGGACAGAAAATGTGGATCATCTGTTACTGTGTCTCAAGATGACAGCTTAAACTATAAACTTGGCCAGGCATAGTGGCTCACGCCTGTAATCCCAGCACTTTGGGAGGCCTAGACAGGCGGATCTCCTGAGGTCAGGAGTTCAAGACCAGCCTGGCCAACATGGCAAAACCCCGTCTCTACTAAAAAAGTACAAAAATTAGCCGGGTGTGGTAGCGAGTGCCTGTGGTCCCAGCTACTCAGGAGGCTGAGGCGGCCGAAGCTTGAACCCAGGAGACGGAGGTTGCAGCGAGCCGAGATGGCGCCACTGCACTCCAACCTGGGCGACAAGAGTGAGACTCTGTCTCAAAAAAACAAACAAAAAAAACCCTATAAACTTTATCTAAGTGCGTAAATACCCTTTTTAGCACAAAAATAATAGTAGCGATGTTTATTGAATGCTAACTCCCCACCAAGTAATACGATAAAAATGTTTTTCTAGGCATTATCTCATCTAATCCTTGTAACACTACAAAACAATAACAGTTACCCACCATTTAGCAGAGGAGGTGACTGAGGCTTTAAAGAATTTAAATAATTTGCCCATAGAGCCTGGATTTGAACCCAGATGTGTCTAACTCAGAGCCTGTCCTCCTGGCTCATTACAATTTACTGCCTCAAATTCCTTTAAAGTTACGCAGCTAATCTAAAAATAAATATAAAAGGCTTATTAACAGAAATAAAGATATTTTGTTGTGGTTGCCTATATAATTAAATACTACTTGTTTTTTAATTTCATAGTGCTTTGAACAGCCTAAAACCTTTCAAAACCATCTGCTTCATATTACTTTATTTTATGAAATATGTATGTATGTATTTATTTATTTTTGAGGCAAGGTCTCACTCTGTCGCCCAGCCTGGAGTGCAATGGTGCAATCTCAGCTCACTGCAACCTGGACCTCCCAGTCTCAACCAATCCTCCCACCTCAGCCTCCTGAGTAGCTGGGATCACGGGTGTGCGCAGCCATGCCTGGCTAATTTTTGTATTTTTTGCAGAGATGATGTCTCGCCATGTTGCCCAGGCAACTTGTCTCAAACTCCTGGACTCAAGCGTTCTGCCCCTCTCAGCCTCCCAAAGTGCTGGGATAACAAGCAAGAGCCACCACACCCAGACTCAAGTAGTCTTTGAACAAGTAATTTTATAATCATATTTACTTACTCATCCATTCATCATCCAATCTAAACTAATTAGTAAGCACCTACCACATTAAGCAAATAACCTATATACATATAAGAAACAATGTAAGGCCACGTGGAGTTCACTAACATAAAATTCTTGACTTCAAATAATATCTAATAATGCAGAGAAAATACAAGTATAAAAATATCAGGAATTATCTGTTAAATACCAGTCATCCATACTCTCACATAAGTAGGTCAGAAAAAAAAAAAACAGTCACTACTGATTCTCTCATTCATTTCTCTTCCTACTGCCAAATCACCAGGAAAAATGGAAAGAGTAAAACATCAGAAAGAAAAGAATACTGACATATAAAGACACTCACAGAGACAGGAATAAACGAGAATAAAGGAACAACTTATTGAAATACAGCAAATGAAGTTATATTGTTTGTCCCTCAAACACGTAAAAGCTAAGAAAATAAGAAATAAAATACATTGTTTTTTGGAGATGATTTCCTTAAAAAACATAAGAGTGAGTATACCAAAACTAGTTTGAGCACTGATTGAAATGTAACATCCTTTGAGAGAGGGGCCAGATCTTATTCATGTATCATGTATCATTTGGTGCACTGTTTGACATAAAGACACACAATAATGTTTCTTGAACTCAAATGCAAGGCACATGTGTTTGATAAATGTCCATAAAATAACCATTCTAAAGAGTTCTATAATACTCTGGGAAGTAAATACAATTAGGGGGTCAGCAACTAAGCATTAAATTCTTTACAAAATGCAAAACAATACTTAGATATGATTAAAAACTATAAAAAGCGCTTACTAAAAACAGCTTCATAGCAAAATATTAAAAAGAATAAGATTTCAAACCAAAGCTCACTTTTTAATAGGCTGCCTAATAGAAGCTTTTACAATTACTAATGGACAGAACAAAGTTACAAAAGGACTTAAAAGGTCATTTACTCCTTTGCCATCCGTTCGGTTAGGACCACAATCAAACCATACCCCAGCAAAAGAAACATATCTAAAGACATCCAGTGAAGATTAAACCACCTTGAAAAACTACTCCATTTTTTTTGAACTACTCTCACAATCTATGCCTTGAATTTATCTGGCAAATGCCCATATCTCACTTTTATCAAGTATTCTAGGGCACAATTTCCCTGGGACTACCATATATAAGTATAGTTATCACTGAAGAGAAAAATGTTTAAAATAATGTTGAGCCGGGTGTGGCCACATGCCTGAAATCCCAGCCACTGGGGAGGCTGAGACAGGAAGGCTGCTTGAGCCCAGGAGTTCAAGGCTGCTGTGAGCTATGACTGCACCATTGCATTCCAGCCTAGGTGACAGAGTCAGACCCTGTCTCCAAAAAAAAAAAAATAAAATGAAATACTCTTGAGCACATTAAACTATAAACATATTTTCATTTACAGATGCTCAAATATCAGTGAAATCACAAATCAGTCCAGACATGAAACACTGTCAGAATTGAAGAATTTTAGAGTCATTGAGCTCTCATATTATCTAGTGGAACTTCCTGTTTCTTTGACGATGAAAACAAGGCAAAAGTACATTGGTATTAATGCTCTATACAATAACATTTTATAGCATTAAAGGAAGCTTCATTTTAAAAAAATTGATTAGTCCTCAGACTCTAATCATCACTTTGTAATATAACTACTACCTGATCCACCTGCTTAATATGGTCAAGTCAAGTCACAGAACAGGGCCTTTCTATCAGACAGAACTGGCAGTCCTGCCACATGGTTAGTAAGGAAGTGGGAGAAGAAATGCTTTCAGTTGTTGAGCACTTTAGGGTTTACCTCCACTAAACTGTTTCAACTTCCCAAAATCAAATAAATAGTATTAACACCTCATATGAAATAAGGGTACAGATTTGGAGACCTGCCTATGATCATGCAGAAAATAAGTTGTAGACACAAAATTAGACAACTTACTTTCTTTATTTTCCCCTCCTTTGTTTGTTATGCTCTCTCCCAGTTGTTCTTCCTCTCTGCCTCCTAACTAGGGTCTCATTTGTAGGCTCCTCCCGCAAACACATACACACAACTTTTTTTTTTTTTTTTTCTGACACGGAGTCTCGCTCTGTCACCAGGCTGGAGTGCAGCAGCATGATCTTGGCTCACTGCAACCTCTGCCTCCTGGGTTCAAGCTATTCTCCTGCCTCAGCCTCCTGAGTAGCTGGGGCTATAGGTGTGCGCCACCATGTCTAGCTAATTTTTGTATTTTTAGGAGAAACGAGGTTTCACCATCTTGGCCAGGATGGTCTCGATCTCTTGATCTCCTGATCTGCCCGCCTCAGCCTTCCAAAGTGCTGGGATTACAGGCGCGAGCCACTGCGCCCGGCCTACACACATTTCTTAAATGAGAGTTCCATATCCAAACCTCTTCCTTTTTCTTTTCTACTCATTACTCCAATGTGAGCTGGTCCATTCTCCCTTGTAGCTTTAACTACTTATCTATATGCACACTTCTAACTCCAGCCTGCTCTCTCTGAACTCCAGACTAAAATGCACCTCCACCTGAATATCCCATAGGAACCTCAAACAAATGCTCAAAACTCAACTAATATCTTTATATTTCACCCCAATAAAAACCAGCTCCTCCTCATCTCAATCAATGGGTTCACTATTACCTCAGTCATGCTAGCCAGAAACTGAGGAATCAATCAGCTAAGAGTTCCAAATCTAACTCCCAACATCCAAACTCTTATCAAGTCATATCAATTTTCTCTCTTAAATATTCCTTGAATCCATGTCTTTCTGTAACTCCAACTGCTTACTTCAGATTCTCTTCATTTCTCTACTGGACTTTGTTTTTTTCTATTACACAACTGGCTTTTCTACTACCTCTAATCTTTCCCCTCTCAGGTCCATTCTCTACACTGGGGCTGGAGTTATCTTTCTAAAATACAAATCTGACACCACCACCACTCTAGCTAAAATTCTTCAATGACTGCCCCATATCAAGAAAAATTCTAAACTCTGAATATGGTGCCAAGTACTTTAAGATCTGGCCTCACCCACTAATTGCAAGTATTCTGGGATCCAGTCATTCAGAACCACCTAGCGTTTCCCAAATACAAAATACTCATTCTTCAATCTATCCTTTGCTTATTTTGTGCCATCCATTTGTCCTAGAATGACTTTCCTCATCATCACTCCAGTGAAAGCTTATTCAACTATTTTAACACAAGTTAAAAGTCAAATCATACTGAAGGCCTCCCCTGACTTCCTTAGACAGAGTCAGGATCTTTCTACTAAATGACAGAGAATGGTCAGTGCTTGAGATCAGGACCAGACCCACCTGGGCTGAAATCCCAGGTTCACACTTTACCAGCTATGATTTTGTGCAAGGCCTCTAAAGCCTGTTTCCTCATCTCTAAAAATCAGTAACTACTTCACCAACTGTTTTGAGGATTAAGTAAGGAGTTGCATGCAAAATACTCCTCACAGCACCTGACATATTCAATAAATGTTACTGTTATGTGATTATTTCCTCTGGGCTCCTATAGCAACTTGCACTTATCTCTACCACACTACTGTGATGACAAGACTGCCCATGCAGGATACAGACTATCTTTTTTCATCTCTTTATTCTCACCACCTGGCATAATGCCTGGCACATAGGTTCTTAACACATTTTGAATGAATAAATAAAATACTTCAAACCTTATGTTGTATCACATAAGGCCTCAATTTTGTTTTCTACCTGTCTTACTAAACCTACTTTCCATCTCCTCCTTGTACAAAATTGCAACCTCAAGTAAAATTTACACAGGTCAACTTCATTTTAATTAAGAGAAAGTTTTATAGGATTTGTGGTCTTTTTGTTTTTAAACACACACACACACAAACTCACAATAATATCAACAATTCTCCAACTTACTCCATAAAGCAGCAAATTTCTAGGGTGGTTATCTACCTATTAAAAAAATTTAAAGGGTCGTCAAGGAAGGTTTCGTAAATCTGTGTCAGCTTCCTTTACCAGCAAGTCTTTGAGTCAACTCTAAGGACTCAAGTGTACTCCTGAACATACAAAATATATAAAGAATTAACTAAATAATTAAAACATGGTATTTTTCCTTCCGAAAACATGCTGAGAAATTCTGAATAACACTGGAATAATCAAAGAATTATTGCTGCCTACTGCTAAAAAAAGTCTGTTTTTAAAAGTTACTAGTAATTTAAAACTGAACTAATCAAAATATGTGTAGGCAGTGTTCAGGCTGGCAAGGGGGGGGGGGGTGGGGTGGAGCACTCATTTCACAACCTTGAACCTCAAGAAATAAAATTCAAAAATGCAAAAAGTTAAAAATGCCAGATACCACCATATAATCGCAATGACATCTTTTTATCTATTTCCACACTTAACCTTTAAACATGACTGCCCTTTGAGTAATTACCAATTGATGGGTTTAATATGCAAACACCTCTGAGCTACTTTAAAACAAACATGACTAACCCAGAAATAAACGTATCCAGGAAAGGAGAAAAACCTGTTAAAACACGGTTTCTCAGGTCTCACAACCAATGTGTGACATACATACGGTTCTGCACCGAGAGGCAGCAACCTGCGAGGGTCAGAGGCGCCGAAGACCCGAGGCCCTGCAGCTTGGGCGGCTGCTCATCCCTGAGACTGTGCAGGGCGGTGGCCCAGCCGGGGTGGGGCTGAGCGCTGCAACTGGGGCGGGCCCAGCTACAGGGCGGGAAGCCCGAGGCTCACCTCCACTTCCCTTTCCCAACGCACAGAGCCCAGGTCCGCGACCACTCAACAGCCCCCTCAAGACAAAGAGAGATTTTTTTTTTCTGTCCCGGTCCGCTCAAAGTTTATCGGTCTTTCCCGGCGGTCGGGGCCGCCGGGCTTTGTAGTTCGCCAGTCCGAGCTACCCCACCAAGACCGCGAGCCCGAGGAGTCGCTGAACTACAATTCCCATGATGCACCGCGAGCCTGGCGCTCCCGCGCCCCTCCCCGTCCCCGCACGGGAGCCAGCGCCCGAGGAACCCCGCAGCCCACTGCCCTGGCGTCTCCGGCGGTGGGAGGCCGAGAGGGGCTGTTGGCTAGAGCCCTCCACCACCTGCTGTCTCGCCCTCGCCCCTTTCTCTCGGATTCATTACCCAGAAGGCGCAGGTCCGGGCACATTCAGCGATGCGGTCCAGATGGGGTGCGGGTGGGGCGCAGGCCGCCGCCGCCGCCGCCGAGTCCGTTAGCTCGCGACGTGCGTGAAAAGGCGGCGGCGGCGTAGTGTTGCCATGGCAGCCGCGGCCGCGCGGTGGGCGCAGCGCGGGAGGGAGCGCGGGGGCTGTGAGTCCGCTCTGGGGCGGAGCTTGGGACTCCCGCCCAGGTTGCCGAGGGGAGGGAGGTGCAGCGGCGCGGGGTGGGAGAGCAGGGAGACAGTGACATTGAGGAGGACGTGTGGCCGACTGAGCTCTGGTCGTGCTTGATGAGCCTGCCTCCACTGCGTCCAGCCCCCGTGGCAGGGCACCTTCGTGCCTGCTGCTTTCGGAGGTGATGCCAGTGGCGTCGAAGGAGGGGGCACCCGGGGCGTCGCAGCGCCTTTCCCCGCCGCCTGTCCAGGCGTCCGCCGCTGGGTCTGCCCCCAAGGGATGTGTGGATCCTACGCCACCTCTGTGTTTTTCTCCAGTCAAACCGAATTGAAGTCTTTCGCACCCCCTTTCTCCATTCTCTGGGGAGGGGGATAGAAAGGAATCCTTCGATAAGATGGAATGCATATGGCCTTTAGGATTATTCAGGAGGTTTTACAACTTGCAAATGGCATTGCTTTCGACTGAATTTGGATTTATGCTGTTTCTTGGCAATCGTTTGTGGACTCTAGGATAAACAGGTTAAGAGCGTGGGCTTCTAAAACGAATTCTTAGTTCACGTCCTGCCCCTGTGCTTGGTAGCTGATGACCAGGGGCGCCTTTCTCACCTCTTAACGTTTTGATCTGCAAAAATGGAGATATCCATCTTGCAACTCTTGTAAGAAATACACGCATTAATACTGATGAAGCTCTATAAAACAAAGCTTAGCATTTAACAATAGCTATTAAATATTAATTATTTAATCAATAGTGATAAAAGTCAGAATAGTGGTTGGCTGTCGGGGAGGGGTTTGAGAGAATTTTTTGTAGTGATGAAAAAATTCTATAGCTAAGAGTTTCGGTTACAGAAGTATATGCACTTGTCAAAAGTCTTGGAATGGGACGTTTAAGATTTGTACATTTCACTGCATGTAAATTTACCTCAAAAGAGAACATAAAAATGTGTTGTTATTATTATTAGAGCTATAGACTCTAATGGAAACTACAGAGATATTCTAGGCCCAATCTCTAGATTTTATAGATGGGAAAACTGAGGCCCAGAAATTTAATAGAAAAAAAGAGGAAGGGGAGTGAATTCGTGACCTTGTCATTTTCTAGTAATGAATATCTCCTGAAAAATTATGGTTGAAAATAACAAAAATGGCTCCTGTAATCCAGCTGAGTCATCCTACCACAGAGATTTTCTTGAACTTGACTGAGTCCCTTATCCACCTTGTGGTGTTCCCCACGGCCAATGTCCTCTCAAGGATTGCACCGTCACTTCTGGCTCTCAGTTCTTGCTTTTCCTGAACACTTAGACCTCTCCACATATCACCTCTTACAACTCTCCTCTCTCTACTCCTGCTGACACGTAATTTCGAAATCAGCCCCTTTTCTTTGGTTGTTTCTATAGCCAACTCTTTGGAAGGTTTGGAGCAGATAAGTGGTTTTAAATTAAGGATGCAAAAAACCTAAAATTAGAAATCCCTGCTCTTAAAAGTCCTTCAGTTCCTCCCATGATATTTTTATCCGCCTACCACCTACCCCCATTTTTTCATCATAACCTGTAACCTCCCACTATTGTACCGTCTCTCTGGTCCCATCTCTCCCCTCCTCTCTTCTCTCTTTATACAATACTTTTATTTCCATCTCCTAATCTGTGCCTTCATAGCTACCTGCCATTCCTAAACTGTTTACCGAAGTTTTTTCCTACACAAAGTAACTTCCCAAGAGGAACTCTGGAGCCAGCTATTAAAATAATATTTTTTCACATATGTATCCTCATATTCTATTTGATTCAGTCCACAGTGTAGCTGCTCAATAAATATTAAGCAGCTTACGTACATGACCTGTTGATATAGTTTGGCTGTGTCCCCACCCACCTCTCACTTTATTGTAATAATTCCCACCTGTCAAGGGCAGGGCCAGGTGGGGATAATTGAATCATGGGCGCGGTTTCACCCATACTGTTCTTATGGTAGTGAATAAGTCTCATGAGAGCTGATGGCTTTATAAATGGGAGTTCCCCTACACAAGCTCTTTTGCCTGCCACTGTGTAAGAAGCCCCTTTGCTCTTCCTTCATCTTCCACCATGATTGTGAGGCCTCCCCAGCCATGTGGAACTGAGTCCATTAAAACTCATTCCTTTATAAATTACCCTGTCTTGGGTATGTCTTTATTAGCAGCATGAAAACGGACTAATACACCTGTCCTGGCTACCTTCACAGTGGGTTTGCTTATGAAACCCGTTTTCTTACATCCATAATAATGGTTTACTCTAGTATAAATGAGGAAGCTATGTGATAATAGCTGGAATCTGCTGTCTAAGAGGAAGAAAAGAAACCAAAGTAACCATAGCTTATACAGAAGAAATGACAGCACTTAAGAGATGAAGTCCGGAACAAAGTCTGGTATGAAGCCATAGGACATCCTTATAGGAACTTGGACCTGTCACCTGCAGCAATTTGGTCACAACTCTGCATATGTAATGAGCATGTAAATAAATTCTCCTTTACTCCTGGAGAAGATGTTACTGATCTGCTACCAGCTGAACACATGTTTGTAGTAGGGATGATAGGTTCACCGGATCCATCTCTCCCTGATCTGGTTTCCCTTGTGACCGATCACTTGTCTTTCTTTGCAAGGCAGCTGGCCAAGGTTGTAGTGCAGCCTACAGCCATGACGAAGTCTCCAAAGACAAGGTCCCAATGCATAACGCTCCTTGTTTTGTGAAGCCAGGATCCCAGAAAATCAGCTCAGCAGGACAGGCCACTTGAGAATGGATGACAGCAGCACAAACAAAAGCTGTCACAAAAGTGAGTTGGAGGTGGGCAGTCGCGGGAGGGAAGACCACAAGCCACTGAAGCACAGCCTTAAAATGCCTCGCATGGCTATGGACAGGTAGGAACGAATAAGGACCGATAGTAAACCATAGTTTATTGTTTTCACCAGATACTTTGGACCTGTTCAAGTGATAGTTAAACACCCTATACAAATCCAAAAGATGGAGCTGAAAGTAGTAGCATATTAATCCACACAGGCAGTGTGGTCAAGAGCCACCACCCTCATTTACAGCGCATCTGGTTTACAGTTGAGGTCTTTCCTCAGTTCTTAGAGTTCTTGGCCTCTCTGGCATTTGACTTTGCTGACCACCCTCCTTGGTGGGTCCTTGACCTTGGATCTCTTCAGAGCTTTCCAACCAGACTTCATTATGTTATTCACCAGCTCTTTTACCTGCTTCTTAAATGTGAGGATAGTTGCCAAGGTTCAGTCACTACACCTTTTCCATTTGCAAGCTTCCGCCTTGGCCGTGGGTGATGCTCCAATTTCTCTTGCTAGTTCTGATCCACAAGTTCCAGCACTGCACAAGCAGGCCCACTCTTACTTAACTTGTTCTGTTACTTCTGTTCTCTTCGCCTAAGATACCAGCGCCTTACCCTATCTAAGGTCTACGTATTCTGAAAACAAACCTTCACATGAAACCTTTCCAGATCATTCCTGCTCAGTCATATCACCCTGCTCTGTGCTCAGAATATTTCCTGCCAATCTCACTCCCTTGACAGCTGACCATACTGCTGAGTGGCTGCTCATGTATTGTTTACTCATTGGCTTTTTGTCTTTTCTCGCTATATTTCAAGCTCCTCCAACGTGTATTTCTGGGTATTCTCAAAACACCTTCATAATACTCTACATATAATAAGGGCACAATAAATGTTTTTGATTTGTAGTTCTTTTATCTTTTCCCCTTAGTATAACCTCCTTTATCTGGTAGCTCTCCCTCTTCTAGTACTATGCAGGACATTTGCAGCCTCTTGATATAAATTTCCCTGAAGCCTATAGAACTGTGGGCCCCCATACATATTCAGTGGAGGAGTACCTTGGGAGGTAATTCCTTAAGTCGCTGTTGCTGTGGAAGGAATTCAGTATGTAAGTAGCACTGAATTCCAACGTTCAGACCCTCTTACCGTAAAGATCTAGAGCAGAGTTTTCCTCACTGTGGGTCACAGTCTATTAGTAGGTCATGAAGTCAATGTGATGGGTCTCTTCCGGCTTTGTAATATTTAAAAAGTGATAAGGTAAGGTAGTGTAGGGTAAAAGAGAATGCAATAGAATGCGGTAGAAAATGAAATCCAGAGGGGATGTGCATGGTTAGGGTAAGTATCGTATGGCAGTTACTGAGCTGTCATCTTTCAGCTTCAAACCTACCCTCTGTCCTCTGCTTTGTGTTGGTGGGGCTGGAATTGTGCAAACCACATTTCTCCTCTGTCATCTGGGTGGAGAGGCTGGGGCGGCACAGCAGGACCAGAGGAAGAGCACAAGGCTGGAGGAGAGGGAAGCAACTTGCTCCTTCCTGACAGCCTGCTATGCTTGGCAGCATCACTCCTGCCACAGACTTTTAGCCTGGTGGCAGTTTTACTTGTCTCCAGCTTCTTATTGTATCTCAACCAGCCTCATCACATCTCTTCTCCCTCCTCCCCAAAGCATTACCTGCAGCAGCAGCCAGACAGTGTCCCTCTTCAGGAGCCTGTGCCCCAGCTTCAACAGGCCTTTCCTACAAACCCCAACCTCCTCTCCTCCCTTTGATCTCCAGCCCTTCAGGCGGGAGCTGCTTCTTGCAGTTATAACCTATGTATTACTCCAGTGTTCCTTTTTTAATTTTTCAGTCCTTGAACATCTGTCTAATCAATTCCCTGTGCTAAATTCTTGCTCTTAAAATACCTACTTAAAGTTTGTTTTTTCCTGACTGAACCCTGACTAATATGGATTGTTAAGTAAGATGTACTTCTTGCCGTAAGTGTCCATCAAAAGGGTTTAAGAAACACTGCTTTAGAGGATTGGGAGTTCTTAAATAGCCAGATGACCTGAGATGCAGCTAAGGGGCCAGTCCTAACATGTAGAGGTACTCTGGATTTCAGGTCCATGAAAAGCAAAGATCCTGTTCCACTATAGCAGTTGTCACTGTTGGACCCCAGTCACAGCCTGACCTGTAGGGATCACTAGCGGTGAGCCTGCAGTTGTCCATCAGAGTATGGCCTGAACCCGTATGGAATCTGTCCTCTCTCAGATATGCAGAAATTCAGCTTCTTTACTTGTTACAGTTTTACTCGTTATTAGCAAGTGAGAGGAAGCAGAAAGTTAATGATGAAGAAAGCCAGGAACTAGTACCAGAGACCTCATACAGTGAAATGGAACTTGACTGAGTGGAAGAGAAGGATTTAAAAGGTAGATTTTCAAGGTGTCAATTTTCTCTCTCTGATGCTGCCTTTTCTCGCATGTAATCCAAAGAGATAGTAGACAAGAGGAGGAAATGAAGAACCTTATACTAATACCTAATACCTATGTTTCTGCCTTATCCAGTCAAAATGAGGCTTTTGCTCTATTTTATTCATGAACTTACTATACTTATGCCTCAGTCTCCCATTAGAAGTGAAACTCACTTAATCACATATTCCTAATAAAAAGAACTGCTCCACATTTCAGGAACTCAAAATATTTCTTATGTATGCCAAGATAAACACAAAACCTCTTGGCAGCGATCTATGAGGATTCTCCTTGCTTGTGATTTTGCATTTCTTTATGCTAATTCAGAAATATGAACAGAAAACCCAGGACTTGAGGCTGTTAAGTGGATTTGTAACACTTGGAGTGTTGTGGGCACATAACTCAATGAATGGATATATAGTCATCTGTGATAGCTGGAGGAATAGTATTTTCATTGAGCACTGCAGTAAGTCATTGCAGATACTCTGCTAGATACTAAGACATTAGCAACACTTTTTTCACCTAACTGTTTTAGGACCTTGCATTTGGTAGAAGAATACATAACTCAAAGTGAATTACTCAGGCAAGTGTTGGCAAGAGTTACTTCGTTTGTGCCATGCAGAGAATCTTCTAGTGAATTGAAAAGCATGTCATCCTCTGATTTACCCACTGAAGCATGTTACAATGTAGGTGGCATGTCACAGAGGAAGAGCAGCTTGTGATCAGGTTTTCTATTCATAGAAGACAGCGTTGTGCCAGGCAACCCCAACCACAGAACATTTCAAGTATGAATGAAAAAGGAGCAGTAGAGCTGGGATCCCGTTTCCCCTTCTAAGGAGATGCAAACCCTCTCCAGGGCCCCTCCCATGTCTGAAATCCTTTCTTTTCCTATTTTTCTTAAGTCTGTTCTACTTCCACTATAGAGAATTGAGAGTGATGAGTTTTGGAGGAAAATTCCATTTCCTTTCTTCCCTACTGTTTCTCATGCATTTGAGGTCATCTTTGTGATTTATGTGCATAAATGATACAAAATCATAAACTTTGGCTTACATGAATCGTTCCTAAATGGTTAACTATTCAAGCAAACTGTTCATCATCTGATTCTCCCTGATATTCTCTCCTTATGTTCGCTGGTGTGCCTCACTCCTTTCTCAAGTCTCACCTCAATTTTCACATTTCCAAAAAAATCATCACTGACAATAAAGGATTCAAACAGCACTTACTCAACCTCATCTTGATCCCTTTTTCCCAAATTACTGGTTACCTGTTCTTACTGTCTGAAAGTGAAGTTAAGATGAAATAAAGTAAGTATGGCAATTACATAAGATTTGGAAGAAACATATGTTTCTTCCTTCTCGATCTGTTCCAGGATTTACACCTTCATGACAGAAAAGCATTTTAGTTTTTTTAAATTTAAAACACAAAAAAGAATTATAGAGAGTTGCATAACAAAAAAGAAACCCTGGTACTCACCACATCCTGATTTTGATGTTATTTTTGGATTCATGTTCTTTTACTATTATTACATATCTGTATATTATAGGCATTACATAATATTTTGCATATTTTCAAGCTTTCTATAAATGTTGTTATACTATGCTTTCTTGAGGTTGCCTTTTTTTATTCAACAATATATTTCTGAGATTTATACGTTAATAGATTTAGTTCACTCATTTTAATTGCTGTAACCATATAATACCATTCATCTATTTCCTTTGATGACTAGTTTATTTCTATCCTTCACTAATACTAAAGGTTGTACAATAAACATTCTTGAATATTTCCATATACGTATGTGCGAAAGGTTTTGGAGAGTTTATCCAAGAAGTAGAATGATAGATAGCAAAGGGTTCATCTTCAGTTTTCCTAGATTTCATCAATGTTCCCTAAAGTAACTGTATTCATGTACTGTCAGAACAGCAATGTAAGAGAATTCCCACTTCATCATATCTTGGAATTATCTGACATTTCTATTTTTGCTGCTCTGATGAGTGTGAATGTATGAAAGTGTATTTGGGTTTGATGTAGGTGTCACTGTATGAGGGTTGTCAAGTCAGGAATGTGAGGCTGAAGCTAAGGAAGCAGAGGAAGTCAAATATAAATTAGGCTGCATATTGGTTATCTATTGCTGCATAACAAATTACCACAAATTTGCTCAAAACAATGCATATTTACTTCACAGTATCTGTGGGTCAGGAATCCAGTCACAGCTTAGTGAGTTCTCTGCTCCAGGATGTCTCATGAGGCTGCAGTCAAGGTGTCATCCAGGGCTGGGATCTCTTTTGAAGGCTTGACATGGGAAGGATCTGTTTCCAGGCTCTCGTGGTGGTTGCCAGAATTCACTTCCTTGCAGGTTGTTGGACTGAGGGCCTCAGTTACTGTCCTGTTACTGTCCTGTGTTCTGATGTTCTCTATCCTATTTCATTTACATTTAATTCATGAACTACTAGTAGGTGTAGCAAACACAGCCTGTGGGATGCAGTGCAGAGTACATGGTGACCTGGCCTGCTCTCTCTTCCTTGTTTTCTGCCTCCTCATGCTCCCAGACCTCTGTGCCTACACATGTCCTCCTTCTGCCTATACCCACCTTCCCCTACTGTACCTGTCACCTTCCCAGCTCCTCTTTGCCCCTCAAGAATCAGCTCAGGCATTGCCTCTGGAACCCATTGCCTGACCCCGGTCTTCTTTCCATGTGCCCCATAGAACCCTGTGCCCCCACCATCACAGCACTTACTCTGAATTGAATCATCTGTTCACTTCTCTGTTTTCCCACTAGACAAGTTCCTTAAGAATGGGGAGTAGGTCTCTACAGTTTCGTATCCCCAACCCTAGCATAGTGCCTGACATAAAGTCAAAACCTAATAGATGTTTCTTATATGAACAAATGAATGAATGTCATAGAGATTAAGGATAGAGAAAGAAGTTCCTGACAACATTTATTGAAAATCTATTATACATAGAGCACTGTGCTGGAGAGAATTATGAAAAAAATAGTGGAACTTGACAGTGCTAAATGAAAAAAAATAGGTATAAAATGACCTGAACTTATAAATGAGGATTCTTTATATCTGCAACTAAGTACCATCAGATGTCTCACGGACAGTGGATTGAATGATGAAAGTGAGATTTAAAGAACCCATTTCTTTCATCTTTTTTTCTTTTCTTTTTTTTTTTTTTTTCTGAGACAGAGTCTCACTCTGTCGCCCAGGCTGGAGTGCAGTGGCGCGATCTTGGCTCACTGCAACTTCCGCCTCCCGGGTTCACGCCATTCTCCTGCCTCAGCCTCCTGAGTAGCTGGGACTACAGGCGCCTGCCACCATGCCCTGCTAATTTTTTTGTATTTTTAATAGAGATGGGGTTTCACTGTATTAGCCAGGATGGTCTCGATCTCCTGACCTCGTGATCCGCCCACCTCAGACTCCCAAAGTGCTGGGATTACAGGCGTGAGCCACCGCGCCTGGCCTTTTTTTCTTAACTGATTCCCTATTTTCATCTCTTACGAGAGAAACCTCAGGCATTGCTCTTCTAACCCAGGTCTGCTCTCAAACAGAGAGACCCAGTGTTGAGCAAAAGAAAAGGGCTGTTCAAGTGATTTTTAATCAAGTACCACACATGACTAATTCAGGTCCTCCAAAATAGTCCCAGGGAGCCAAAATGAGGTAATATGACATGTTGTGGACTTGAAGGGTGGTTAAGGACACATACAGCCACTGCTTCAGATGCCACTGTGAGGCAGAAAATTCAGGAATGCAGTAGAGGAGGGGAATGTGAACCCAGAATGCACTCAGTGTCTCTCCTTCAGACGCTTTTTTGACCCTCGGAAGCCTGGTCTGCTCAGGTCAATTCTGCAACCCTGGATGTTGAATTAATGAATAAACAAACTAGGTCAAAAACAAATGCAGACTATATTAAAAAGAATAAGATATGTTCTCCTTGTTTTGGGCTTAATTTAAAATCCTAAGAGCAGGATAACAGCATCATAAATAACATGACCTCTCTCAAACTACTGCCTTCTCCTACTAGTTATAATAATAGCAACAGCTTATATTTGTATCTATTTTTATAGTCTGTGAGATGCTTTATCTCTTTTCGGCTTATTTGAGATCAGAGCAGCCTTGTAAAATAGGTACAAGTATTATACCCATTTTGTAGGTGAGGAAACTGAGGTTCACAGAGGTTAAACAACTGTGGATCACACAGCAACTGACTAGGACTGTTTGGGATTCTAAGGTATAATAGTGCCAATTTGTTGAAAGGGAATAGCAACAAAAAAACATGGACTCTAACCCCAAGTCTGCCAGCTATTAAGGGGTATGATCTTGGACATGTCGTTTACCTTTTTTTTTTTAAAAAAAAAAAAGACAGGGTCTCACTCTGTCACCCAGTTTGGAGCGCAGTGGTAAGATCATAGCTCACTGCATCCTTGAACTCCTGGGCTCAAGCGATCCTTCTGCCTCAGCCTCTTGAATAGCTGGGACTACATAGATGTGTGCCAACCACACCTGGCTAATTTTTTAAATTTATTGTAGAGACGGGTCTTGCTGTGTTGCCCAGACTGGTCTTGAACTCCTAGGCTCAAGGGATCCTCCCAAAGTGCTGGGATTACAGGCATGAGCCACCACGTTTGGCCCCATTCAACCTTCTGACCTTCATTTCCTCACTTATAAAAAATGTACATAATCGGCCGGGCGCGGTGGTTCACGCCTGTAATCCCAGCACTTTGGGAGGCCGAGGCGGGCGGATCACGAGGTCAGGAGATTAAGACCATCCTGGCTAATATGGTGAAACACTGTCTCTACTAAAAATACAAAAAAATTAGCTGGGCGTGGTGGCACATGCCTGTAGTCCCAGCTACTCGGGAGGCTGAGGCAGGAGAATCACTTGAACCCAGGAGGTGGAGGTTGTAGTGAGCCGAGATCGGGCCACTGCATTCCAGCCTGGTGACAGGGCAAGACTCCATCTCAAAAAAAAAAAAAATGTACATAATCATACCTTCCCTCTCTGCCTCACAGGGTGCCTATGAGGACAAAAAAGGTGGTATATGTGAAAGTGCTTCATAACTGAGCTGGTAATCCATAGATGTCTGGTATTAGCAATGTTTTCTAATAAAATAATAAGAGTAATACTCGTTATAACCTCTTTGCTTTGACAGTGCCTTTCATTGCAGCCATTCAGTAATTTTGCAGCTTATTATCACCTATATAACACCCCTGTTGCTACCATGTCTAAAGGTGCACAAGCAGCCAGCCAGTGAGGGAAGGGGAAGGTCTTTCTTCTCAGCATGTCTTTAGAGCAGTGATTCTCTAAGTTGTAGCACACTGGAATCCCCTGGGGAGCTTCACACATGCAGGTATCTAGGTCCCACCCTGGCCAATTAAAATTTAATCTGGTGGGGAGGAACTGGGCACCAGTATTTTTTTAAAGTTTCCCAAGTGATTCTAATATGCAGCCAAGGTTGGCAACCACTGCTCTTTGGACTATTTGTACATCTCAGTGGCTGCTGAAAGTGATCACAGTTTTAAAAGAACACAGCTTGTGGTTCTGGAAAAATCCATCTGCTTTTTCCAGAAATGTAGTACGTAAGTCAAATAGGTCTGAGGTCACTTGGGAGAGAAATCCAAGAGTTGGACCGAGAGCTCAAACCACAAAGATTCTAAATGCCACCGTCACTTAGATAGCTGCCCTTTTTCCTGAACTGCCACTGTTGACAGATAAGATGGTGCACACAGCGAGAATCTGAGCAGCACAGAGCCCCCCATCCCCATCCCTGTTCCTCCACTAAGCTCCCCTTGAAAACATTCCACAGGACTTCCTATTCACGGTGATTAGAAAAGTGAATACCTCCTATTTTAAAAGAAAAAAATCTCAGAGGATAAGCACGTAGCCGACGAGTGGCCAATTCTGTAATTTTCCCCATGGATAATAAGGAAATAATCATACATTATTTAATAATGTATTTTTCCATTGAATTCCAATGTGTCTACAAATTATACATGTTTTATATGATGTTTCACTTTAGGGTTAAGCCAAATAAGCATACATTTATTTTATAAATATAAATATATTATCTATTAAAATAATTTCTAGTAAAAACATAGGTTTAGCTATTTGACTGAAATTTCTTAAAGAAGCCATAGTTAGAAGAAAATATCCACTAGAGTATACTAGACTTTGTGTCTTCGCAGGAGAAGTAACACTTCCTCATCTGTTTACCTCTCAACTCCCTTCTCCAACTAGAAATGAAGACACAAGATAATAAAAGGATTTGACTTTTCAGTATCCCTTTCGAACTGGGCACCACCCAGAAGGAAGATTCTGTTAACTACTCCCTTTAGAAATTATCTCAAGGTGAGTTGCATGTCTCATTTGATCACTTCTTTTACAAGACTGGAAACAATTTGTATGGAGTAAACTCCTGTTACCAGACCTGGAGGCTTAAATAATGAAGAGGTTTATCTCTCATCTGAGAAGAGTTTATAGTCCGCAGCAATAGCCTGGAGACAAATACTCACACCTCTGGGATCCCACAAAGGTGGTAATTAGGCAGCATTTTATTGTGATGCAGTGAGTGTGCAAAAGACAGAGCTGGACTACTCTTAGGAACAAAATTGGCTTCCTGGAGAGCCGACAGAAGAAATCTGGCAACCTAAAAATATTTAAAGAGCTTACGACCCCCAAGGGAGAATTTCCAGCTATTAAAGTAGAAAAGATTAAACATTTGCTGGGCTTGAAAAGGAGATTTTTAATGGAAAAACTCAGGAAAATACAGTTTAGATAGAGAATCTTAAAAAAAAAAAAAAGATCAGACCTGTCATATACAGAGCAATCAAATGGGAGACTTTATATTTTCTTCGTAATGACATAAGAAAAAGGATCTAAAAATAGATCCTACCGATAATGAACTCTTCCTTCTCCTGCGTTTATTAGAATATAACACCTTCATTACAGAGAGGGCATGTTCCTACTCACCATCTCACAGGCATAAATCTTGACATGGTCTTCACAACCTTTTCCTCTGGCCCCTAATTACAATTCTGCTATTTATTTCTCAGCACAGCCTACATTTCGTGTGTTTCTCGTATGAATGAGTTGCAGTGTGTGCTGTGGTTAAGCTGGTGGGCACCAGGCCCAGCTCCCTCAAGTCTGGCTTTCTGACCTTGCCAATGACTTCACCCTTTGTGCCTTAGTTTCCGTGGCTATAGAATGGGGATAATAATAGCACCAGTCTCTGTGTGTTGTCAGGAGGATTAAGGCACAGCATAGCACTGAGAAAAGTGCACAACACACAGTAAAAACACAATAAATGTTCGTCATTATTGTCACTACTCTGCATTCCCTTAGTGCCTATAAAAATAGCATATTTTTAAAATAAAAAAACAAGATACATGGTCTAACAAAAGATTGTTTTCAGATTCATGGATTTATGTGGAAAGTCTCAAGACATTTAGTTATACATTAAGGTATCTTTTTTATTACTGTAATTACTTAACAATCCTAAAATCCAAGAAGTATTCCACAGCATGGTCCCTGACCTTCAAGCAGTTTATATTCCACTTGAGAGACAGAACATATGCCCATGAACTATTAAACACAAATCCAAAGCAGTTCATGATTATGTATAAAACGAGTAGTTCAGAAGGTGAGAACTACAAAAATGGGGAGAGGGAATTCTGAGGGAATCAAGTCTCCATTGTGTGCATGAAGTTGATAGAGAACTACATTTGGACCATGAAATAAAGGTAAGGAAAATGAAGGGATTTTCCAGCAGGCAGGAAGACATGAAGGTAAGAGCAAGTCAACAGAGCCGTTCATCTGCCGCAGGTGATTTGCCTCTGAAATTAGGTGACATCGGTGGATGAGGCACAGGTTATGCAGTTGAGGGGTTCAAATGCCAGAGGGAAGATTCTGACTTCACCCTGAGAGTCTCTGAAGTTTTGTTAGTTGTAAAGTGGCATAAACACAGATGCAATATAGGTTTATATGGGGAGAGACAGGAATCAAGGAGAAACGCTGATGGTTTTTAATAATAATCTAGGTATAACTCAGATGGGGCCTACCAGGGTGGGGACATTGGGAACATAAAGGAAGTGACAGACAGCCGTGAAAGCATGACAAAGACTCATCCCCTTCGCTCCATTCTCACAGCCCAAATCCTCCCAGAGCAGCCTTTGCTATCTGAGCACACCAAGCCAAGTTCAGGAGCACCAGATGCCAGATGCACCTCCAAGGTTTTCCAAGGTCCTTGTGGACAGTCTCATCCTGATTCCCATTTACTCCCGCTTGCCTTTCTATCATGTGTACCCGATAGATTCCAAAAATAGAAAATCATATGTCTCCCTCCTTCTAAAAGCATGTAGTACTTTCCAGTTGTGTAGGCTTTCTAAAAATATTTTTACTCATATCGATGAATAATTGTAAATTAATAAGTCATTAGTAATTTAGTAGTTTTAAAAGTTAGACTGGTGTACACTTTAAATGGGTGCAACTTATTGTACCTAAATCAGTCCTCAGTAAAGTTCATGAGAAAAATAAATAGGTTTAATGATTGAGGATACAGAGAGGTGGCAATTATTTGAAAGTCAAGTTAAAGAAGCTCAATTAGCCAGTTACCTTTGTCCCCAGGCATTAACTACTGTGGTTTGGAAGTTCATGTGTCATTTGTGATATGCGTGATAACATATACTGTGTCACGGGATTGTTTCTTATGCAAGATTAACAAAATGTGATACCCAGAACAACCAAGTTCTGTCTCTATGAGGATGGGGACTTGAAACTACATTTAACTGCATTTACTTGGCACCTCATTGGAGTAGCCTTGGATAGTAGCTCAAAGTGATGATTAGTCTAGATAACCTCTTAAAATGCCTTTCAACTCAGCAAGTAACATATGGATTAGTGTTCTCTAATCCATATGTTTAGAGTTTAATAATGGAGATAGCAGCACGTAGAGAAATGTGATTCAAAGAGTGGTCTCCGGATTGGCAGCATGGGCGTCACCTGGGAGCCTGTGTTAGACATTCTTGAGCTCCACCTGCCTCCTCCCAAATCAGTGGGGATGGGGCTAGGAATCTAGCAGTTGTGTTTTATGTCAGCAACAGGGAAGCTCTGTGTGTGTGCACGCCTGTGTGTGAGCCGTAGTCCACATGGGGTGGGAAGCAGAAACATAATGAAGAGTCACATGGCTAAAAATAAGATAGATTTAGTTGATTTTTATAGTAATAGGTATGGAATATTCCTCTAATTATTTTTAGATTTTAGACTTACTATTTCCAGTCAAAATTCAACATCAGTTAAATATATACCATAAGTACTATCTTACAGTAATTCCCAGGAAAGGAAGAAAGAAGATAAAGAGAAGGTAGTGAAAAAGAGTGGGAAGAATTAATTTAATTCACATATTGGTCTAAGCACTCAGAAACAAATATGTTGCTATATGATTAGTACTGCTGTCATTTGGGGGAGCGAGAGTACCCTTTAAATTAAAAATGGTTCCAACAGACTTATCTACTTTTTCTTTTCTTTTCTTTTTGAGACGGAGTCTCTCCCTGACACCCAGGCTGGAATGCAGTGGGACAATCTCAGCTCACTGCAACCTCCGCCTCCCAGGTTCAAGCAGTTCTCCCTGCCTCAGCCTCCCGAGTAGCTGGGATTATAGGCGCTTGCCACCATGCCCAGTTAATTTTTGTATTTTTAGTAGAGGTGGGGTTTCACCATGTTGGCCAGGCTGGTCTTGAACTCCTGACCTCCGGTGATCCTCCCACCTTGGCCTCTCAAAGTGCTGGGATAACAGGCGTGAGCCACTGCGCCCAGCCCTTATCTACATTTTTTTAAGCACACATATTTCCGAAATGCTTTTGTTCCTGGAATCTAATCCCAGCAGTTAGTCTAACCTCCCACACATTGCAGGAACCCCTGGTCATCGTCTCCGGACGGAGTCACACAGCCTCTGCTTCGGCATCTGTCCTGTATGCTGCCTTACAAACCTTACAGCTCCCCTCACGCTTTGCATCTGTGAATGTGGACTCTCCTTCTTCGGGTGCCTTGCTCTGCATGGTTCAGTGCCTTTGCTGTGCTCTTCTACCTGAAATCTCCTGCCTCTACTTGTCTACCAGGAAAACCCTAACCGACCACCAAGCCTCAGCTCAAATGCTGTGTCCTATGGAAGTTCCTCTAGGCAGATTTAGTGGCTGCTTCTCCTGGACCTCCCATAGACACACACACACCTTTGTACACACATCCATTATAACCACTATCTTTTCTCATTGCATATGCTTATTATGTTCAAATTCATCTCCCCACTAGACTAAGTCCCTTGAGGCCAGGAATGATGTCTTACCTTTGCATTCTCAGCAGCTAGTCTATTGCCCAGTAATAAAGTATTACTTAATGAATACATCGAATGAATGTATGAATAAATGATACCTAAACAAAGTTCTACAGGAGCCTAGAAATGGGAGCTATAACCGGTGACTGGCCACACTGAAGAAGCAGCATTTGACCTCGTATTGAAGAACAAGTTTGATTTTGCTTGGCAGAAAAAAAAAGGAGAGGACTATAAGCAGAAGAATAACAAGAACAAAGGCATAGGAGTGGGCAAATCCGTGGTCTTCTCAGAGAGCACCTCATGTTACAGGTCCAGTGGAAGACAGACATGAAAGAGGAAGTTTGGACCAGAATAATGTATGTACTAAGGAGCTGTGGGCCTTATTCTGGACATAATAAAGAACCATGAAAAAATTTTGAATAGGGAAAAGTCATGACCAGATACATGACTTGATTGGAGATTGGTTAGAAGGAAATTGCTATGATCTGGGCAACTGAAGTAAGTGAAAGCCTGATAGAGTTGCAGCAGCAGTAGGAGGAGGAAAACCAAGTAAATTTGAGAAGCATTTTGGAAATAGGATCAAGATGACTTGGCAACCAATTGAATGTGGGAAGTGAGGAACCAGTGAAGCTGAAGCTTGGCCAAGCTTTCTGACCTGGCAACTGAGTGAACACTCAGACAACACCACCTACGACTGTATCATCTTTACAGGCAGATTGGAAGCTCTGAGAGAGTAAGGCCCTTGCTCTTGGTGTATCCTCTACATCTCTTGTAGCTCCTAACACTGACCGTGCATTCAGAGGTTCCTAGTAAACATTTGTTGAAAGAATTGATGATGTTTCTTATACTCACCAAATATGTCAAAAAGGAAAATATAATACAATGTCTTTTCTTCAGAGACATTTTCAAATTCTCAGCATGTTTTTCCACCACAAATGAATTCACAACTATCTCATTCAACTTGTACACCCACAAAAGTGGCCCATTGTTGCACAAACTGAAATCTCCTTTAAGATTGTGTGTGTGCTGGGGAGGACAGCCAAACGGTTGGTATTTTTACTTTTTTTTTTTTTTTTGGAGAGAGGGCTATGATATTTTTGGTCCTCTGAAAATGAATCCAAAACAATAAAACAAGCTGAATGTTTTCCTCTAGTGGAAGGAAAGAAAGCAAACCTACTACAGGTAAATTGAAATCTTCAAACAGACCCGTAACACACTGCTGAGACATTCTTGAGATGATGGCTTTAGTTAGACTGCGGCCACAAATCTTTACATTTCTTCATTCACCTGGCAGGACTAATGTGATTTTATGGCGGGCAAGCTGTTTATCCCTTGGGTGACATTGGCAAGCACATCTATATCTTTATCAATCAAGGGTTTTCTGCACTGCAACTCCCACCCCCAACCCAAAGATTGCCCCAGCCTGGATCACAACATTTACAACATGTAAGAACCTCATTCCTTTTCATCAACACTCCACCCATCCCTTTCTGTTACCTAGATCTAATCATGTGTGTCCTAACATCACATTGCTCCATAACAAGGGGCAGGAAGAAGAAATGAATAAAAGGAAAAGAAAAAAAGGTTTAGATGGTACCTGCATGTTGATGCAGAGCTGACAGCTCCATGGCTAGGATATTATATTTGCCCAATAGAACAATAGGTCTGCTGGCAAGCTGTTACCTACAGTACTGTATCTGCTGAACAGGTGGAAAAAGCTCTCTTCCCCTCTGCAGTGGTTTAGGAATATGAGGAGGTGACCACCACTCCAGTTTGGAAACAAGGATTTGGTTCCCCTTTGTAGCTTTCATATTGCCTGAATTCACCTGCAATGTCTATTTTCAGTACTTAAATACTCATATACACATGAACATACAAACTCACATATTTAACAATTGCCATCATAAACTCTCAGGATGATGTATCCATTCTACCTTTGCAACCTGGAAAATGTCCCCAGATCTCAGACCAAGGAGATACTGGGGAAATGGCTCTGCAAAAATCCAGGAACAGGTTTTGGTTTTGGTTCTCCAATAGAATATATCTATAACACCTGGACAGAATGCTTGGGGCAGCTGCTTGAGAACTCTTGAAAAAGTAAACAGTAGCAGGTAGATTGTGGGAGAAAACCAGAATTCAAAAGTATCACCAATTGACTGTGGATTTACCATGTTTACCCTCTGTATTCCCTGGAAAGGACTCAAGGCAGCCTTTGTGACAGGGAGGGTTCCAGCATAAACCTTCTAGTCCAGACTCAAGGTGAGAGAAGAGTCTTCTGGCAGTGGCAGCCACAGCATGGAAGGCCTGCAGCACAGAATATGCTGTCAAAGCGGGACCTTCCTCTTCAATCAAAGGAACCATGGTCCCAAGACCATGCTTTTTCTTTTCTCTGGGCTCCCACCACTTGGTCCTGGACCGGGCAGAGTCACAATAAGTGCACAGAAGAGCAGGGTGATAAGGCTCCAGCTTTCTGGATGGATAGCCAAAAAGGTGAATCCTGGGAAACTAGAAAGTGCCAGGGAGATGGTAGAGAGAGAAAGGAGCTTGGGAAAACAAACCCAGACAGTTATTTGCTGGCTTTTGGGCACACCCTTGAGCTATGCATTCTTGGATTTGATCACAAACATCACAACAGAGACTTTAAGAACTGAATTAACAGCTACATCGCTATCTAGGTCCTATCCTGACTGTGAAATAATAGGCACCCAGGAGAAACGTGAACAGGACCACAGTGACTTTGAAAATAGAACTGACATTGCAACCACAACCACAGAAAGCTGATCAGAACTTGCAGTCTAAACCAATTGTGTCAATTGCCTGCTAAAAAAAACATAAGTAAATGAACAAACCTGTACAGGATTTAAACAAGACCTAGTGTCTCATAATATAATATTCAAAATGCTCATGATATGCTTCAAAACTAGTCGGCATGTGAACCAGGAAAATCTCAACTCATGAGAGAAAAGACAATCAATGGATGTCAATATGAAGAAAACACAAATGTGATAGTTATTTGACAAGAAATTAAAGCAACTTTTATAAGAGTGCTCTAAGAAGTAAGAACCAACACTCTAGAAAGCTTTAGCAAAGATAATAAAGATTGAGAAAAATAAAAATTAAAAAAAAATTAAAAACCACCCAGAACTTCAGGGTCCTGTGAAACAATTCCCCAAAAGCCTAATATTTGTGTCATCAGAGCTCCAAAAGGACAGGAAAAAGTGTGGTACAGAAAAATACTCAAAAAATAAAGACTGGAAACTTCCCAAATTTGGCAGAAAGCACAAACCTATAGAAATTCAGTGAACTCCAAACAGGACAAACCCAGAGGAACCTATGCCCAAACATTCTAATGAAACTGCTAGGAACTAAAACCAGCCCCCAAAATATTAAAACAGTCAGAGAAAACCAACACACTATTTATAGAGGAACAATTAAATGACTGTGGAATTCTCATCTAAAACAATTGGAGGCAAGATGATAAAATGCTGAAAGAAAAAAAATTGTCACCCTAGAATTCTGTATTCTAAGAAAATATCCTTCAGGAATGAAGGTGGAATAAG
Source organism: Pan troglodytes (assembly GCF_028858775.2). Classification (NCBI taxonomy): domain Eukaryota; kingdom Metazoa; phylum Chordata; class Mammalia; order Primates; family Hominidae; genus Pan; species Pan troglodytes. The sequence continues at coordinate 29,498,005 of NC_072412.2, forward strand.
AACATTATCAGTTACATGAAAAATAAGAGAATTTTTGGCAGCAGTCGTGCTGTAGAAGAATTACTAAAGAAAGATCTACAGACAGTTACCTCGTGTGAAAGAAGCTAGACTCAAAAGGTTATGTACTGTAATGATTTCATTTATATAGCAATTTCAAAAATAAAAATTTGGCAACAGAGAGTAGATCAGTGGTTGCTAGGGTTCAGGGGTGGGATGAGGGTGTGATTAAAATGGGACAGCATGAAGACATTTTGGTGTGATGAAGCTGTTCTGCAACCTGATTCTCTACACTCATTAAAAGGCGTAGAATTCTACACACACCCAAGGTCAATCTTGCTGCATGTTAATTTTTTTTAGGCCAATAAACAAGAGATGTTCCTCCCTAAGAACCTTCTAGTCTAAATAATACTGAATAATACTTCACCACCTTCCTTGGACACCTGCTTGTGAAGGTCATTGACAAGGCCAATGCCCGGTTGTTTCTGCTGCCCTTGAGTGCGCAGCTCACAGCTGAATTTACCCTCCCCACCTGCCCCACTGCCAGTTCAAGCTCAGAAAATATCACACGTTTGAGCTGAACAATGAATAAGAAGTCAGGAGGCATTTTGTGGGACTGCCCTCTTCTACAAAATCTATAAAGCTCACCTCCCTTTGCCCCTCCTGAGAAACAAGATAAGAAAAAAAACCATTGAACTTACGAAGATCAGGACTTATATATCTAGGTGTCACCTCATCATTGGAGCACCCACTTCTGTGTTTCCTTCCTAGCTGCTGCACCCCAAAATGTGCATCAAAGCCCCAGCAGGCCCTGGAGCCCCTACCTGCTGCACTACCCTACCACTCCACTGATGTCTAGAGTATTTCTCTTGCAGCAGATATCCTTTTGGTCAAAGTAATAATTGTCCTTTTGTATCAGGTGGTTGGTATTCTTATTTTCGCCTTTGGCAGACCCATAGGAGGAAAAGAGAATCGCATGTTTGCAGGAGAAGGGATAAAATAAAAATAAGACCTTAGGCATTGCTCTAATACTGCAGTTCTGCATTGTTTAAAAACCGTGTTTGTGGCTGGGCGTGGTGGCTCATGCCTGTAATCCCAGCACTTTGGGAGGCCAAGGCGGGAGGATCATGAGGTCAGGAGATCGAGACCATCCTGGCTAACATGATGAAACCCCATCTTTACTCAAGATACACAAAAAATTAGCCAGGCATGGTGGCAGGCACCTGTAGTCACAGCTACTCAGGAGGCTGAGGCAGGAGAATGGCATGAACCTGGGAGGCTGGAGCTTGCAGTGAGCTGAGATCACGCCTCTCCAGCCTGGGCAACAGAGAGACTCCATCTCAAAAAAAAAAGCAAAACTGTGTTTGTGTGACTCTTTCCCCCTTAAGGCAGGCATTATGCCTTACTCAGTTTTGTGTCTCCAGGGAACTGCACAGTGATAGACATGTGGAGGCACTCATAGAGATATAGGTTGTAAGTAAGTGAATGCATGCATCCATGGCTGAATAAATGAACCGTGTGACTGATACAATTCTGCAAATACAGCAGATGCCCAAGTGGGTCTCTTGGCTCTGACAGCAGGCAAAGGTGGTGGTGATCCAGTGGCCTAGAGAGGGCAGGGTGCCAATGGAGGGCTCCAGTCTGGTAACAGGAAGGCAGGAGAATTGGGCCACAGCAGGCACCTCATCCCCCTGCCCCCCTGCCCCATGGATTGGCACGAGCAGTCCATCTCTAGGCTGAGCAGAAGGAAGGAAATCACAGCAGAAAACATAGTTCTGGTGAGATGCTCTAAAGTCAATATTCGAATGAAAACATCACTCCTCTACAGTGTTTCCTGTTCCGTGAGATGCTCCTTCAAATAATGTCCCCTCCTCAAACACGTTTAAAAAACACTCTAGGCTGTGTCTCCTTCTTAAAGATGCACAATACATATTTGCTTATTAAATCCTCTGGAAAGCCACAGAGTAAAGAAATGTTTAATTTTTTAATATATAGTTGAGGTAGAATGAACATATGCACAGGTCTTGTATTCAACTCAATAATATTTGAGAGTTTAATGCTCAGTTTACTGCTACCCAAAACAAGATGTAGAACATTTCCATCACCCCAGAAAGTTTCTCCATGCCCGATTCCAGCCAACCCACTGTCCGCACTCAGAGACAACCACTGTCTTACCGCTCATCAGCATCATCTGCCTTTGCTTGTTCTTGGACTATGCCACATGTATTTTTGTGTGGCTTGCTTCTTTTGCTCAGTGTGAGATATTTTAGTTGTGTCAATGCTGTTGTGTATATTAGTAGTTCTTTTTTTCATTGTTGAGTTGTATTGCATTGTGTATGTAAATAAGTGTGATAGATTATATACATCTATATTGTAATATATAGAGAGATTATATATATACATATCTCATAATTTGTTTATCCATTTTCCTATTGATGGATATTTGGGTGGTTTCCAAGTTTTGACTATAATGAGTAAGGCTGGTATGAACATTCTTATGTAAGTCTTTTTGTAGACATATGTTTTCATTTTTCTTGGGTAAACATGTAGAAGTGAAATTGCTGGACCATAGGGTATATATGTTCAATGTTATAAAAACTGCCAAACAGCTCTCCAAAGTGGTTGCACCTGTTTAACTTTTTAAACTTAGTATTTCCTTTGTTCATTTGACCACAGAGCCCCACAGATCTGTAAAATGAGCAGGTTAGACCAGACAGCTTTTAAGATTCTTTCCAGCTTTATGCAGTGATAGAGGCCAAGGCATTCAGGAGTGGAGTTGATCAAGGTCAGGATTTGTCTTCTTTCATAAATCGTGTAGGCAAGAGCAAATGACATGAAACCCAGAATAACCAAATGTTGGGAGTAGAAAGATAGAAAACATTGCTGAGTCCAGGGAGTGGAGAAGAGGTAATAACTAGCAGGTAGTCACCTGGACAGAGGCATGAAAGAGGAAATATTTAAGCCAGAAGGAATCTGAGGTAGAAACAATTAAAGCAGAAACCACGGTATACAGAAGACTCCGGCAGTGTTTAAGACGTTTCTTTGGCCCAGGGGCATCAATAATGATAAGACATTCAGAAAACTCTTCAAGACCACTGTTTTCAAAAAAGGGGGAGTTGTAGAGAGGATTTGGGGCACAACTGAAAATAAAGTAAAGTAAAATTTTATTCATTTTCATTCAATTTATTAGGAATTTAAGTTTTAAATGACATATTACTGTTGGGATATAATTATCTGTGGATCTCTTGCATTTCTGTATTTTTTTTTGTTTTTGTTTTTGTTTTTGTTTTGAGGGAGGGTCTTGCTGTATCGCTCAGGCTGGAGTGTAGTGGCGAGATCTCGGCTCACTGAAACTTCCACCTTCCCAGTTCAAGCGATCCTCCCACCTCAGCCTCCTGAGTAGCTGGGATTACAGGCACGCACCACCATCCCCTGCTAAATTTTGTATGTTTGTTTGTTTGTTTTAGTAGAGATGGGGTTTCACCATGTTGCCCAGGCTGGTCTTGAACTCATGGGCTCAAGTGATCCACCTGCCTCAGCCTCCCAAAGTGCTGAGATTACAGGTGTGAGCCACCATGCCGGGCTGCATTTCTGTGTATTTTGAGTAGAAACACTGCCTGTCCTTTGCTCTGGCCTATCTTTTGAAGGATGTTTCTGTAGTGAACAAACTTGAAAACAGAGATCATATGTACCTTGGGAGCAAAGGGTAGGTTTGCCTACATCCTTGGAAGATAGAGATAATAAGTAATCCTGAAATCAAGGGCGTGCATGCTTACTGCCCTTTGTTCAGGTCCCCTAAGCTCAGAATTCCTGTCCTAAAATGCAACCCACTGCATTTGCATGTATAATCTGACCCTCTTCAATCACTCTTTTGAGACATGGGGAGCCAGTATAAATTCTTTAAAGCATGCTGACAGTTTATCTACTGCTATGGCTGTAGATAATAAACCATCTCCCTGACTCAACAGTCTCACGTCTTTTCCCACTCTCCATGAAACTAACTTGGAATAGCTAACTTGTTAGCTTGCAAGTGGGGTAAAATCTCAACCCCTTCAAAGTTCTTGACAATTACATATGAATTCTTGAATAAAAGCAAAAGTTCTTCCTTCACACAATTCCAAAGTCTAATTTGTCAACAAAAGGAATTCTAAAATCAGAAGGTTTCTTTTTTAAAACAGAGGTTCAAGAAATTTAAGATTTCTCAACATGTTGTTCATTTTTAAACCTAACAGCTCTGGAGCAAGTATTTTCCTGCACTTTTTCAAAAGTTATTGTGCTGGTCCCAAAAAGATACTCCCTTTATTTCAGGAACCAACACAATAAAACATCTCTCAGATCCTTGGAGAATCAAACTCAGTCTCAGTTGCTGAGATCACTAGTACGGCCCAAGGGCATGGGCCTTCTGTGCTTCTTCAATTTCAAAGGTTGGCTGGCTCACTGCCCCAGCCCGCCCCATGGAAACCCTGAGCAAGGCACATCTCCTGCGTGGTTTCTGAAAGGCAGAAGATAAATGTCTATCCACAGTGAAAACAGTAGAAGAGCCCTTCAGCACATCTCTGGCCAGAAAGCTGAGGGTTGGTGGCAGGGCGCCCACACATTCAACTTGCCAGTAACAGTCCAGAGTCTTGTTGTTCTGCATTTGCACAGAAATTTAGACAGTCATGGAAGTCAAAGAATTCAGATGACACTGTAGTTCCAACCCCACAGCCCATGTGTCACCTCCTTTGTTTCAGTCACTTCATGGATGTCATCTTTTGAAAATGATCTAAGTCACATGAAGGCTTCCCAGCCACTCCTAGCTTCACATAATTGTATCCTTTTCTAAAATCCTGACCTTCCCTTAACCCCTTTCTCTGCAGTGCCAGCATCTCACCAGTCTCCGAAAAGCAATCCCCTTTCTATTCTGAATCAGTGATCCTCTTCTTCATCAGAATTGATTCTTACCTTCAACCATTAAATCAGATGATTTCTTGAGATTCCTTCCAGATATAGTATCAGTCAATGTCCCCCACTCACTTATTCACTCTCCTTAGAATACATACATATTCAGAAAAAAAAATGACATTGATCCTATCTATCTTCTCTTCAAATACAGGTTCCTAAAGTGTCCAGTTTACAAGTCAATTCACTGCTGGATAATTTAATATGTGGCTTACTCTCTATATGCCATAGAGGCAGTGTGCTTAATAAGGTCCCTAAAGACCTCATTTTCAATCCATTGAGCATCTCCCCTCTGTCCTCCTCATTCGCTCTTATCCTATGGGGGTGTGTGTGTGTGCATTGCACACGGTATTGTCTCAATTGTGTCCCCCCAAAAATTCATGTTGCATCCCTAATCCCCAAGGTGACTGTATTTGGAGATAGGGCCTTTAAGGTGGTAACTAAGTTTAAATGAGATCATAAGGGTGGGGCCCTAATCCCACAGGACTGGTGTCCTTAGGAGAAGGGACACCAGAGAGCTGTCTTTCTCTGCACATGTGAGCACACACACAGAGAAAAGGCCATGTGAGGACAAGGCGAGAAGGCAAGCCAGGAAGAGAGGCCTCACCAGAAACAAAATTTATTGGCACCTTGATATTGGACTTCTAGCCTACAGAACAGTGAGAAAATAAATTTCTGTTGTTTTAAGCCACCTGGTCAGTGATATTTTTTATGACAGCGAGAGCTGACTAATGCAGCGTGCATGCCCTTTATTGGTTCTTAACCTTTTTATGCCTAGTAAACTATTAAAAGGTAGTAAGCCTAGCAGACTGCATACAATATGCATTCTATTCTGTGTAGTATAGTCTACATAGTATGCAAAGCACACATAACATATTAGATAATTATAGAATGACAGGGCTAGAAGGAAAGGTCACTGTTAACAGCAGAGTGCAGGCTATTTGCAGAAAAAAGGAACAGAGAGCAAATGCATGAGTTGTCTTATTTATATTTCAAATAAGCTCTTCTTTCAGCTAACATGCTTATACCTTGTTTACTCACCATTAGTAGCCATTGATAAATATAACCATTTTAAATTTACATGCACAATTACATTTCGCAAAAAGGTCAACCTTAGTGTTTTCATACAGTACCACCTGGTGTGGAGGAGGAAAGTGTGACTTAAGCTAATGTTTAATGCAAAAAGAGGGATGATTCATTAATGGCTCTTATTTCATGTTTCGGACATTGATTGGAGATTTTTGCTTAAGAACCAACCATTTTGAGGCAATTGGGAAAGTTTGAACATGGGTTCAGTCTTAAATAATATTAAAGAATTATTATTAATTTTGTTAGGTATGATAATGATATTGAGGTTATGAAAGAAAATGGAGAAACAGAACTACTTAGTGGAAAAGAAGAAAGAGGAAGAGAGGAAGAAAAAGAAAAAGGAAGAGGAGAAAAAAGGTGTAACTATAGCAAAATGTTGAGAACTTAAATGGGGGAAGAGCCCATGAGGTTTATTATATGATGTGTGTCTACTTTTGTGTAAGTTTGAAAATCTTCAATATCCAGTGCTTTTAGCCAGGTACAGTGGTGCAAACCTGTAGTCCCAGCTACTCGGGAGGCTGAGGTGGGTGGATCACTTGAGCCCGGGGGTTTGAGACCAGCCTGACAACATAATGAGATCCTAACTCTGTCAGAAAAAATAAACAAACAAAAATGGCAAATATTCACTGAATGTCTGAAGCAGGAGTCCATCAGCTGCCTGCCATCAAGGGTAGATGGAAGGTTTGTGAGGCCTCAAGCTTTTACCATTTGGGGAGCCCTCCTTGAGAAAAATGATGAATGCACAATTCCCTTGGGAGGGGCCTGCTCTGGTGACAGGCTCACACACTTGCATTTCATCAGCTCCATAGTAAATCCACCTCTGTCAGCCATGGGTATGGCTTGGTTAGCCCAATGATTCTTCCTTTTTCAGCTTTTTCTTTTCTTTTTATTATGAACATTTCAAACATAACCAAAAGTTAGAGCGTTTAAGACAATGATCTTTTATGCGTCTGTCATCCAGCTTCCACAACCATGAGTCCTTGGCTAGCTAGTCTTAATTCATCTGTAATGAATTAACCAGCCATTCCCCTCCATCCATACTGTGTTATTTTAAAGCAAATCCCTAATATCATTTTATCTCTAAAATATTTCAGTATGCATCCTTAAAAGATAAGGACTCTTTCAAAAAACATATCACAATATCATTATGACACCTAAAAAAAAACATAATTTCTCAGTCAGGCCAGTGTTTAAAATATATATTAGATTGTCCAGGAGTGAATTGACTTGTAAACTGGACACTTTAGGAACTTATATTTGAAGAGGAGTGGAGATAGATAAGGTCAATGTCCGTTTTTAAATTTCTTTAATCGCCTCAAATATTTTTCTACAGTTTGTTCAGATCAGGAACCAAATAAAATATATATCACAACTGGTTGATATCTCTGTTAAACATCTTTTAATCTATGGGCTTGTCTTCCACATTTGTTAGATTCCTGGCAATGTATTTGTTGAGGAAACTGGGTCATTTTGTCCTGTAGGGTTTCCCACAGTCTGGTTCTTGCTAATTGCATTTCTGTGGTATCATTTAACATGTTCCTCTCCTTTATGTCCTGTAGATTGGTGATTATATCTAGAAGCTTGATTGGATTCAGGTTTGATTTTTTGACAAATTCATCAAAGGTGTGTACTTCTATGAAGGCACAAGATAAATGGTTGCTTTTTTTTTTTTTTCAGGTGAGTAGCCACTGCTGATCATTACTTTGACCCATTATTTCCCAATTTTTTTTTTTTTTCAGATGTGAGTTCTGTCAGGCAGGGGCAGGGATTGCGTACATTGTAGGGTGCTCACCTGGCTGGCTCCCAAGGCACTGGACTGTCAGAGGATCAGGGGTAGGGACAGCATGGACAAAGGGGACAAGAAGCCAGACTTGTCCTAAATGAGTTCATAGCATGGTTGGAAACACAGGACGTAAACACGCGGAAATAACAAAGATATGTCATAAAGCCGTGCAAATAACTTAGGTAGCGATCCTTCTGGGAGCGCAGAGGACAAGGGAGCAATCCACTTGGGTAGTCGGGGAAGGACTTTAGCCCAGACACTGACTTTCTCCAACGAAACACAATATCGTGTCTGGATGCCCAGTTACCAGTTGGCGTCCACCCTGGGCTTCCTGTTGCAAAACATCCAATCGATTTCTCCTCCACTGTGCATGTTGGACCAAAGGCTGCACAGCCAAGATTCTGACTCCCTCCTGGTTACATGCCCCCTTGTGGTAAAACCACAAATTACAACAGATTTTCCAACCATGAAGATGGGGACAGCCATCAAACATTATCAGCAGGGTGGAGGTGTGGAAAGAAGAGCATCTGTAGCGGGTCCATTCTGTGTCCGGCACAGAGCTGGGCACATCTGTGTGTGTTAGCGCATTCTTACCTCCCAGAGCCCGATAATCGACCAACATTTGTGGCCGATGCTACTAGGCACGGACCCAGTATCTGCATTCACCTTCCTTTCTGACAAATCCCAGTTTTGTTCACGGTGGCAAAGTGCCCCCTGATGCTTGCCTGATCAGACTGGTAGCTAAGATGCTGGCCAGGGGGTTCTAGCTGGAAGTTGGCTGGAGATTTCTGGGAATGGCTTTGCTTTCCTAGTATAGGAGCTTCCCCTTTTTCCCTTCCTGCCTGGAATGCAGAGTTAGGTGGGAGGTAGAGCAGCCATCGTGTGGCCACGAAGAGGCCAGTGTGAAGACAAAAGCTTCACTTCGAGAAAGCAGCAGGAAGAAAGAAGCAACCTGAGTCACAGATGTTCCCAGCACCCCCCAAAATGCCTACCTCTGGACTTCCTGAGAAGTGTGAGAAAAAGACCTTACTTGGGTCCACCACCGTAGTCAGCTTTCTGTTATACACAGCATAAACAGAATCTGTCTGATCGTTATCATCATGGTAGTTCGACTGATGTACTAAGATATGGATGTTCAGGTCGCTTAAGAAACTCCCTCAACTGGCCGGGTGCGGGGCTCACGCCTGTAATCCCAGCACTTCAGGAGGCCGAGGCAGGTGGATCAACTGAGGTCAGGAGTTCGAGATCAGCCTGGCCAACATGGTGAACCCGTCTCTACTAAAAATACAAAAAAGTAGCCAGGCATGGTGGCATGCAACTGTAATCCCAGCTACTTGGCAGGCTGAGGCAGGAGAATCACTTGAGCCCAGGAGGCAGAGGCTGCAGCGAGTCAAGATCATGCCACTGCACTCCAGCCTGGGCAACAGAGTGAGACTCTGTCTCAAAAAAAAAAAAAAAATATATATATATATATATAAAGAAATTTGTGTAAATATATATGTACGTGTGTGTGTGTGTGTGTGTGTATATATATATATATATTTCCTCAAATTCACACCACCACCATAGGGCACAGCTGGGGCTCAACACCACTTCCCATCAGCTTCTTCACCACCACCCCTCCCCTGCCACCTGATGACAACATATATGCACCTTCTTCTGTTTCATGATACCTCTCACCTGGCAAGCCAGAAGGCTCTTTCTCGGGGGACTGGAGTCATCACACTCTTCTGCCCACCAGAGCCCAGGCTGCTGGCAATGAAGACATCATTCCTTCCTTCCCAGGCCAGTCCTCTTGAACACAGAGCAGTGGCAGCTGCTGGAAATCCCTTCTCCCCTCCAGTGCCTCCACTGCCTGCCCTTTCTACCACCTTGCCCATGTTTGGTCATATCCAGAACACCCCTGTTAAAATAGAGCCATCTTGCTCAGCAATTCCCCGCAGGTGTTCCACAAAACCCTAGTCCCAAGGGAAGTGACTTTGTATGGCTGGATTTAACTAAGACTAAGATGCACAAGCTTTCACATTTTAATGTCTCTGAAATTAGGATGTTTGTTACAATTGACGTATATTATCAGCAGCCATTTTCCCATGCTTTAACCGATCAGAAATCATATCTCACAGACATTGGCCTCTTAGCTCTATTAGAATGATGCTTGAAAATAAAGGAGTTCCATGGTCAAATACGTTTGGAAAATAATGGAACAAACAAACAAAATACGTTTGAAAAATCAATAAACCTTTGCAATGCAGATCTTCTCAAAGCCTTTAACATGCTAAAGTGCCACTCCAAGAGATTTGCTAAGATTATTTGGCCATGGAATTCTCCTTTTTGTAGAGTGCCTCATAGTACTAGTGTTATACGGAATGCAAATTAAGAAACTTAGCTATTATATTCTGGGATAATTGACCAGATTTGCCAACCAACTAGCTGTCTTCTGGAAGAAAGCTCCAAGAAAGCTGCAGAAGACCTAACATGAGAAGCTGACAAGTCTGAAGCGTAGCCCTTTAGTGGAAAGGTCAGAGGCCTCATGGAGGCACCACCACCTGCTGAGTCACTGGAAAACACAGCAGATACCTTCGGGGGAATAATGAAAAGTGAAACGTGCAATGTTGTTAAGTTTCTCCCACTTGACTCTTTATTGGCAGCCAAGCCTACATGCCTTCATCCAGCCCAAAGAAACAAGAGTACGACTAGGGCCGTGCCTTCTTAATGCTTAGATACTATGTCTGACCTCCAGAACCTACAACGACATCATTGGTCTCCCAGATACAAACACATCTTATATGACCCTGGTAATGCTGAAAGGGGAGAGCATTCATAGAGAATTTGTAGTGCTGCTTAAACTCTCCAGGTGATTCCAATATTCAGACAAAATTGAGGCCCATAGTTAAGGCTCTGACTTGATGAAGCAGCGTTTAAACTGTGACAGCTGGGGAAAGATATGTTTCATTGTTTTGGTCATCCCAGCCCTAGGTGACAAAGGCCAAAATGGTAGTGATAGTGAAAATGGAGATAGAGATGGAGATAAGAAATGTTTTAGGGATACAATCTCTGAGGAGAGATTCAGAATAACTCAGGTTTTGAGAAGTTTGGCAGAATGACATACCATGAAGAAACGGGACAGTGAGGGGCAGAGGCCAGGATTTTGAAGGGAAGATGGTTATTTGAGTTTCTACATTGTGCTCTAGCCTTTAGAAGGATGTCCTAGTAGAAATGTCCAGAAGGCATTTGGAGATGTCGGCTGGATTTTAGAGGGCAGAGCTAAACATTTGGAAGTGATCTGTATCCTGGTTATGTTTGAAGCTTTGGGAGTTTAAAGATTGTCTTCCCTGCAATGCGATACTGTTTAGAATACCACACATTTATAACTGCTGGACTCAGCGTGAAGGATGTGAAGTTCCAGTTCTGCTTCTGCCACTTACCAGTGTGTGACCTGAAACGTGACACTCTGCCTTCTCAGCCTCAGTTTCCTTAACTGGAAAGCAGATGTAATCATACCAACCTCGCTGGGCATTTGTGAATATTAGTTGAGAAAATCCTTGTCAAGTGCTTGGCATAATGCCTGGTGCTGAACATGGCCTCCAGCCTTGTCAAGTCTCTCTAACGTCCCTCACCCCACCCCATGCAACTCCCAAGCAGGCCGTGATTGATAGAAGTCCACTTCTCTTCTGTGCCAAGAGTGACTCTAGCAAAAACAAGCAATCAATTTGCACTCATCTCAATGGTATGTGTAGATCAGATCTTGGCAGAGCAATTTAATTTTCTTTGATGATAGATAGGCCATGTAGATAAAGAATGAGCAAGAGATGTAATCTCTTTGTGCTGGAATCTGACCTTAGATTCCATCACAAATGACTTTTCATCAATTAGATAGAAGGAAATAAGAGAGACTCTCTTCTGTCTTAAGTGCAGGCACAAAGAGCTGAATAATATCACCCAAAAGGCAGCCTATCGATGACTCAGCCTCCACCTAGGGACATCCTCTGTGACCTTACTCATGTCAGAGAGGACCCCATACTGAACATCTCTCTCTTTACCCCAACAATGTCTTAACCAAGAATGTCCTAATTAAGGTCAGATGACACCAAGTTGTCAAGCATCCATCTAAGGTAGGAATAGAGCCAAAATAGCATTAACTGACAGTTCATAAAGAGTGAGGTGCAATAGGAACAAGTTTAACATTAAAAAAAAAACTATGTAGACAAAAAGAAGAATATATGTTGGCTCGTTCACTAAACTAGTAACCAGTGTCACCCAGAGTTGTAGCCAGATAAGGAATGCTCAAGAATAGCCGGGTACCTGGACACCCCTGATAAATTTAACTCATATCAGAGAAGGCAACAAGAAGGCAGAGGAAAAGGGAAGGAGAGACAGAATGAGAAAGAGATCAGGGAAGAGAAGATAGGGAATTGCAATGTTGCTGTTGTTTTTGTTTATGTTCAGAGTGGAAGATGCTAGTCCATTGGAATTCACGTTCACTTATATGGGCAACAAATAATTTATTGAGCATGCACTGTGTGCCAAGCACTGTATCCAGTGCTAGGGATATAGCAGTGAGTGGAACATTCAGGATCCTGCCCTCATGCGGTCTTCTTCCTCTACTCAACTTCCAAGTGTTGAGGAGCCCATTACGAGTCCTTAGATGGCTTCTCGTTTCCATCTGCACCCACTGTTCGTATGATCTCATCCACTACCACAGCTTTCCATACCATTCATCTGTGACTCCTTGCAGATTCAGACTTCCGTCCCATCTTCAAGTGGCCAGTTGTCTAGTTGTCCTCTCAACAAACCACAACCTTCCTCCATCCAAAGCAGAATCTTGATTCTTCCCTCCCCCTGCCCAAACCTCTTCTTTCTCCCATCTCTCCCACCTCGACACATGGCACCAAACACAGCCAAAACAGGGGAGTTGTCCTGGACTCCCACATCCCACGCTCTGTTGATTCTTATTTTCCAGAATTCAAATTGCATCCCACAGCCAAAAAACAGCAGTTTCTTCTTAATTATTTTGTATTCTAAAGATTGCTGCAAACAGGGCTAGAGCAGACACCCCCGTCGTCCTACGCTGTACCCCCTTCCCACCCTCCAACTGTGACCTTGGCTGAACCAGCCCTACCACTATCAAGCCAACAAGAAGACTCAGAAAGAGAGGGGTTTTGGGGGGTTTATTGCCTCGGGAGCAAGGACTAAGCACTCACGAGGAACGTCACTGCCTCCCTCACTCTGGGGAAAGTAAAGAGATGAATCCCAAAGTGATGAGAGACTCGAAAGCCAGGGTCAGCAAACTTTTTCTGTGAAGCGCCAGATGGCAAATACTTTAGGATTTGCTGTCATACAGTGCCCGTCACAACTACTCAGTACTGCCATTGTAGCGTGAAGGCAGCCACAGACAGTAGCGAATGAGACAGAAATAAATGAGCAAGGCTGTCTTCCAGTGAGACTTTATTTATGGACACTTACATTTGAATTTCATGTGATTTTTCACATATCACGAAATAGTATTCTTCTCTTGATTTTTTTTTCAACTACTTAAAATAGGTAAAAACTATTCTTAGCTCACGGGTTAAACAAAAACAGGCAGCAGGCCAGTCCTGGCCACTGGCCATACTTTGCCAACTCTTAATCCAGGAGAGCCACTCACAGACAATGCAGGGCCAGAAAGGGACAGTGACATCTCACTTCCCAGTAGACCCCTGATAAGCTGCAGAACTGCAGGCCCCTTCTGGAATGGAGCTAAGGGCGATGAGAACATCGTGTGTTCTCTGGAGGCTGGGGACACAGGGAGCCTATGGCCGGGGCCTGCCGCTTAGCTGGAAGCTTCTGAAGGCAGGATGACTCAGTGGAGCAGGCCCTGATGCAAGAGGAACAGGACTCATTTGCACTCAACTATCTCTCAAAAATATTATAAAGCTGTGTCTCCTAAACTTCAGCTCTCTCTGCAGTAAATTTAAACTGTTGCGACATTGTTGCGGGTGATTTACTGGGGTGGTAAGCTTTTGCATGTTTTTTGGGAGGTTCCTTTTAAATTTCTACTACCATTGCTATCATTTTTAAGGAGTTATTCAGATGACAGAATGTTAAGCGCTGATAGTGGCTAACAAGGGAGGCTGCAGAAAGTCTATGCTGGGATCTTTAAAACTGTGATCAACTGCCATCTGTTTTGGGAGTTTTAAAGTGAGCCCAGCATGCATCAAGAGGCTAGGTGGGTCACCACTCAAGTCTCCTCCATCTTCCTAATTCCAAGATACGAGAGGAAACAGATGTGCGTTGGGGAGAGTAATGAGAAAGAGCAACTCTGCTTTCCTTTTCTCCAACAACAGAAACAGTGAATATTAACTCCCCAAATCCCTGTGTAACACTCACTGAGTACCCAGCCAAAGAAGTTTCCTTTGAAATTGAATCTGTCTGTCTAAGAGGGTCTACAAAGCCTGCATTTTAACTCTGAAATAATTCCAGTTACTTGAGCTGCTGTTGCTGGTAAAAGATGTTTGAAGAGGAGGAGGAAAAGCCATCTCGATATGACAAGGATTTGTCACTTGCTGCAAAGAAAGCACGGGATTTTTTTTTTCCCTGTAAAAGGGGTAGTCAGAGTTGGGAGCTTGTCCCTGTCTTCTTGGCCGAGATTCCTAGAGGAAACACAGATAGACTTTTTCAGGTCACAGGTTTCTCTGCATCAGGTGGTCCGGAGTCTCGCTCAGTTTCTATAAATCAGGCCGTTTCTCTCCAACTTATGAGTCTCCTAGCACTGGACATTCTGGAAATCCAAACGAAATTGATAAATTCGGTTGATGTCATAGCAAATTCAATGCACCTTGCTCTCTTCAGGCTGATTTCAAATCACTGGATTGAGAAGAGCTAAAATCTAGCTTTTGTTTTTAAAAATTAGACTGTATAAACTGATTTTTAAAAAATAACACAGGAATAGATATTATGTAAGATTTTCTATTCCCCGCCCCCCCCGCCCCCCACCCCACCACCAGATTTTTGTGGCCATCACCTTTTCGTGACCAATTTTATTCCCACAGTGCAAGCAGAAGGTTTGCAGTTTTGTGATGCCTTTTCGTTTTTTAGTGCCACATCATTATCAATCAAGATGTCCAGATAAATTACTTAACAGAGAGGCAGTAGAGATGCTGCTCACATAACCACCCAGCTGAGAAAGCCTTCCTTCACTCACTCTCTTCTGTCCTGGACAGACTCATGTGGTTTACAGTTGCTCTCATTTCCATTTATCAGAAACAGATTTGCAAATGTTTTCTTTTAAGCTGGTTTCCCTTCTCTCCATTGTAATCTCAATAAGTATGAAAAGAGAAATATAGAAAACGAGCAGCATTGCTTTTTATCTCATCACCACTCACTGAGCACCTACTGCATACTCGCCTCCAAGCAGGCGTCCCCTCCCTAACAACAGCACAAGCAGGCATTATTCATCCATTTTCACAGCTATGTAAACTAAGCTGTAGAAGTTCAATAACTTGCCCGGGCTCATACTTCTGGTATGAAGTGGAGCCTGGCTTCCAGCCCAGCTCTGTCTGCCTCCAGCGCCTTTCTCTGCACCGTTCAGCAATGCCTGGCTACAGAACACGCCCAGTGCGGCCAAGCATTTTCCATGACTGTCCCTGGAGCACATTAATTCACCTCCTGAAGTGAACCTCTTTGGGAAGATGAGCCTTTTCCAAAATCAATACTTTTCATTGTAGTTACGCAATTATGACCTAAAAGAAAATTTTCACCATGATACTGAAAGCCCCCAGCTTCACATAAACACCAAACATGTGCTGTAACTGAGGAGGTAAGGGGCGAGTCCTTGTCACACATTTCTTGGAGGTCAGGTCAATCCACCTGTGAGCCCAAAATTATGCTGGCAGAAGGAAGAAGCGAGATGATTTTTAATTGTTATGAAGTGTGCTGGTAACTTAAGTTGTTCTGTATTTCCATCCTTGTTTTGAAACCAAGCTGAAGCTCTCTCTGTCTCTCTGTCTCTCTGCTTTCCCTACAAATTGGACAAAAGGTTTCTCCTCAAACAGTTTCTTCTTGGCTTCCATATGACATCAGGTCTTTCCTAAATAAAAGCAATCAATGCAGGAAAAAAAAAATTCAAAGATAGGATGCCACTCTCTTTCACAACGATTAGTAGTTTTATATTTCCTTCCAGTCTTGTTGATGTGGATTTAACTAGTACATATTTTTAAATGCTAAAAATTGTATGTATTTCTTTTTATACCTCACATTATATCATAAACATATATGTTTCTATATAACCTTTACATGACTAATTACATCATAAACATATTTGTATGTTTCTATATAACCTTTACGAATTTAACAACTGTATAATATTCCTTCAAGTTGATATACCCCAGTTTCTTAAACTATTTCTCTTCTGTTAAGTGTTTGTAGTGTTTCCCTAATATAAGTAATGTTTTGTTCTCACCTAGGTCTTAGAAAAAAAAATAAGTACTGTTAATAAACTTTTTTGGTGTATATACCCTTTTCCCTTTCACTGGAATTTTTATTTAAGCTAAACTGTCAGAAGTATAATTACAGGGCCAAGAGATTTGAATATTTTATGTTTGATCTTTCTTACATCCTGAACACATACATATTATTTTCAACATTCTTCCTGTCATCTTCTAAGCATAATCTGGGAGAAACAGTCAATTCATTTCTTCATTTCTCTCACCCTTGACTGGGCATTGGATTATAGTAGAGCTTGCTCACCCTCAAAGCTGCTGCCAATTTCTTCCTTCCTTTCCTCCTCTCCTCTCCTCTCTTCTCCTCTCCTTTCTTCCTACCTTTTCTCTTCTCTTCTTACCTTTTCTTTCTGACAGGGTCTTGCTCTGTTGCTCAGGCTGGAATACAGTTGTACAATCATAGCTCACTCCAGCCTCAACCTCCCAGGCTCAAGGGATCCTCCCAATTCAACCTCCTGAGTAGTTAGGACTACAGGTGCACAGCAACACACCCAGCTAATTTTTGTATTTTTTGTAGAGACAAGGACCCACTATGTTGACCGGGCTAGACTCAAACTTCTGGGCTCAAGTGATCCTCCAGCCTCAGCCTCCCAAAGTGCTGGGATTACAGGTGTGAGCCATGGCACCTAGCCAGCTGCTGCCAAATTTTGAATATAAGCTAGACTTCTTGAAAAGTCCCTATGTTTCCCATATAAATAGAAGGCCAGAAAGATTCTTTTAAAATTATTACTCAGTGCTGGCAAGGGTACAAGGAAATAGACACTAATAAATTTCAATGAGTATAGACTGGTACAAACTTTCTGGAAAGCAATTTGGTAATATGTGGGAATGCATTTAAAATGTATATATGCTTTAGGCCGGGCGCGGTGGCTCACGCCTGTAATCCCAGCACTTTGGGAGATCGAGGCAGGTGGATCACCTGAGGTCAAAAGTTAGAGGTCAGCCTGGCCAACATGGCGAAACCCCATCTCTACTAAAATTATAAAATTAGCCAGGCATGATGGTGGGCGCCGGTAATCCCAGCTACTCAGGAGGCTGAGGCAGGAGAATCACTTGAATCTGGGAGGCAGAGGTTGCTGAGCGGAGCTGAGAGCACATGACTGCACTATAACCTGGGCAACAGAGAGAGACTCCGTCTCAAAAAATAAAATAAAATAAAATAAATAAAATAGAATGTATACATGCTTTAGTCCAACCATTCTATTTTAATAATTTATCATAAGAAGGAAAGTCAAGGTAGGTACAAATATTTGCTACAAGCATATTCTTTTTAGCAATCCTTATAATAGCAAAAATAAAAACAAATTTAATCCGACAAAAGGGGACTGGCTTAAGAAATTATGACACATCTGTATAATGGGTATCATGCAACCATTTAAAATTATAATTGCAGATGACAAGATATATTAGTCACATAAACACAGCCTCATAATATATGTAATGAAAAAAGTCATACAATAGCACTTATTATATTGTCTATTTGTGTAAAATATATATACCTAGATAGGAGTATGATATGCTCCAGTTGTTAACAGTATTTGTATCTGGATGGTGGAATCATTGGTGGTGAATAGTTTTGCCTTTTTATCTTTTACACCACAGGTATTTTGTGTTTATAATAAGAAAGAAAGCTTATTTTTTTCTCATTTATACCAGTTTCAGAAGCTTACAAGTGCACAAAAATGTTTCCTGCCGCCCCCACCAAGATGGAACAGGGACAAGAAGAACTGATCTGCATCATCCTCTAGATTCTGTGTGCGCTTCCTGATCCATGCCTCCAAATGACAAGGGTTACAGGCATGCAGCAATGAATGTAGGCAAAATCCTTTCTATATCTAATTCAAAACACCAGTACCCCCAGTCTAGCAAAGGAAGTGAGAATGCCCCAACCACTCTAATGAGGGACATGGACAGTTCTCCCAGCAGAAGTAATGAGGGCCTCCTCTTGAGTCAAGAAGATACTATCTTCCCTCTGAATCCACAAAATGAATCCACAAAAGCTCTAGTAGCTAATTTTTCCTTTCATTAAAATAAAACAGGTGGTACAGTAAGTAAAGAGCTTATCAATTGCATATTAAACTAGAGGTAATGGGTACTGTACTCTCTGTATTACGTTTTCTATTGCTGTGCAACAAATTACCCCCAAACACAGTAGCTTGCCACAGCAAATGTGTGTGACCTCTCACAGCATCTGAGGGTCTGGAAACTAGTAAGGTGGGGCTGACTCAGGGGCTCTCACAAGGTTGCTGTCAAGTCAGGGCTGCAGTCACCTGAAGGCTTGACTGGGGCTGGAGGAGCCACTTCCAAGTGTGCTCACAGTGTTCATGGCTTCAGGCCCTCACTGGCTGTTGGCTAGAGTCCCCGTGGCCTCTCCATAGACTGTCTGCATGTCCTTTTGACATGAGAGCTGGCTTGAGAATTAGTGATCTGATAGATGAGGGGAGAGAGAGAGAGAGGGAGAACATGAGAACTAATCTTAAAAATAAACTCCACTGGGTTCTGCTGTGTCCTATTGGTCACATAGATCAACTCTGCCACAATGTGGGAGGGGACTACACCAAGGGTGAACACCAGGAGGTGGGGACCATCACAGGCCATCTTGAAGGTCACTGACCACATTCCCCAATCAAAGGCCTGCCTCCCCAACACAGCCCACCACCACTACCTCAGTCAGAGAACTGGGGACTCAGGAACTTAAAGCCATCTCAAAGAAATACAGTTGGGAGACCATGGTTGCAAATGAGTCCACGAAAGCTCTAATAGCTAATTTTTCCTTTCATTAAAATAAAACAGGTGGTACAGTAAGTAAAAGAGCTTATCAATTGCACATTAAACTAGAGGTAATGGGTACTCTATAATTAATTTCCATTTCATTGTGCTTTGCTTACTAGAAACTTTCAGATTTCCCTGGCAGCAGTTTCAAGGAGATTCTGATAGACTTATTTTGCTTAGATGCAGACACTGTGCACACTGAGAAGGCTTTTTCTCTGTGTCTGGTCCTATGTGCAGTGTTAGCGTGGCTGTCATAGATTTGCTCTGCATCTTGCTCTGGCTATTGTCCTAAAGGCACAATTTCGGCCAAATGTAGTTTACTACTTGGTTAAGGGGAAGTGATGTGGGGAGAAATCACAGTCCCTCAAGGCCTAACATCGAGGGATTTAAAGCCTTAACAACTGCCCATGCCTACTTCATTCCAGAGCTCGTCAGAGAACATCCAGCACAGGACCTGGGCTCTGCGGGCCCTCCCACCTCCCTTAGCTCCTGTGCTACCCAGCCCTTGCAGTACAAGCTGTACCTGTTGTCAACCTCCACTCACCACACCTACCCCAAGCCCAGACCACATTAACCTCCATGGCCACAGCTTCCTCTTCACCTCTTTCTGCCCTTTCTAGCTTCCAGCTAACTAAAAAAATTATTACCAACAAGGTCAACTGACAGTCTCCATATACTTGCCTCTAAATTTTGGAAGGTAATTGCTATAGTTTGATTATGGTTTATTTGACCCCAATAAATTTCATATTGAAATTTGATCCCCAATGTGGTGTTGTTAGGAGGTGGGGCTTAATAGGAAGTATTTTGAGTCATGAGGCAGATCCCTCATGAGTGGCTTGGTGCTGACTTCTTGGTAACGAGTGAGATCTCATTTTCTTAGTTCTCGGAGGTGCTAGTTGTTAAATAAAAAGCCCAGTACCTCTCCTCTCTCTCTTGCTCTCTCTCTCACCCCGTGATCTCTACATACCAGCTTCCCTTTGCCTCTTGCCATGAGTAGAAGCAGCCTGAGGCCCTCCCCAGAGGCAGATGCTGGTGCCATGCTTCTTGTACAGCCTGCAGAACTGTGAGCGAAATAAATCTCTTTTCTTCATAAATTACCCAGCCTCAGATATTTCTTTACAGCAACACAAATGGACTAAGACAGTAACCAAAGGTATCAGGTGAAGTGGAGTGGAAGAATTCATGTGACTTTTTATATTTTTCCAGTGACTTAGTAAGGTTGCTTAACCTCAGAGATGACAGAAGAGTGTTTTCTAGACCTGTTAAGTAAATGAATGAAGAGTTGGGGAAGGATAAATTTAAGTCTACTAGCCCTGTTTGACAAAATAAAAAGTTGGCAGCTCTATGATGTTCTCCCCACCCCCGTCCCATCCAAAAAAATCATAATAATCTGGCCTGTGAAATCATACAGTTAGGAGACCCCCCAGCTGAAGTCAGGAATGTCATCGTATTGTTCATATTGTTAGTTCCATGACTGCTGTCCTGCCTCTTGAGGTCAGAATATGAAGTAATGCCTGTCAACACTAAGATGTCCACATTGTCACTACATACTGTGCTGTATTTGCATTAGGAGGCTTGGCCAAGTAACAAGAGATGGAGAAGAATCTTATGGGTGTGATACAGAGTATATTCCAAAGTGGAAGAAGGGTTGGAGCATGGTGGTGTGCACCTGTTGTCCCACCTACTCAGGAGGCTGAAGAGGGAGGATCACGTGAGCCCAGGAGTTCAAGGCTGCAGTAGGCTATGATTGTGCCACTGCATTCCAGCCTGGGTGACAGAGCAAGACCCCCAACTCAAAAAAAAAAAAAAAAAAAAAAGTGGAAGAAGGGTTGTATTGTGGGGAAAGTTTACCTGCTTAAAGATTTGACACCAACTGGGGTAAGTCCAAGGGACCCAGTGGCGAACTCCCCTATCCTGGTCAACTTGATACAGGTAGCAGCTGGATAGTGTGGTATATAAACCCTGTATTACTCAGGACACTCCCAGTAGGCTAGTGGCAAAAGCTGAACTCAGGCTAGTTTAGATAACAGGGTCAGGGATTGAAGTCAAGGATTTGAATGCCATCAGAATTCTTCTCCCTTTTTTTTTTTTTTTGAGACACGGTCTCACTCTGTCCCCCAGGCTGGAGTGCAATGGCACGATCTCAGCTCACTGCAGCCTCTGCCTCCTGGATTCAAGTGATTCTCATGTCTCAGCCTCCTGAGTAGCTGGGATTACAGGCATGTGCCACCACACCTGGCTAATTTTTTTGTATTTTTGAAGAGACAAGGTTTCACCATGTTGGCCAAGCTGTTCTCAAACTCCTGGCCTCAAGTGATCCACCCGCCTCGGCCTCTAAAAGTGCTGAGATTACAGGCGTGAACCACCACACCCAGCCTCCCCATCATAATCTCTGCTTTTCTCTTTGCATGTAGATTTCATTCTCTCCTCCTACAGAGGGCTTTCTTCACAGAGCAGTAGACATGGCAGCCCACCTTACCGGGGAAACAGCTGAATGACTCTGTGACCAAGGAAGAAAGGGTTCTTCTGCTAGGTCCAGCTAGGAGAACCCTGGTTTAGGACTCTGCTGGGTGCCAGGTCCATCCCTACACTAATTCCCATAGCCAAGAGGCAAGCTGTGTTACTAAAAGATGGAGCAGAAAGGCAGACAATAGCCCCTAAAAGCACATGGACCTAGAGCTGGACAGCCTTTGGTTCAAACCACTCACTAGCTGTGTCTTTGTGAAACTTACTCAGACCCTGTAGGCTTTACTTTATCTGAAAAACAGGGATAATGCTAATACCAACCACAAATTGTCATTGTGAAAGTAATTTAAATGTGCCAATAAGTATAGAATACTAAATTTCATATCTTGCACATAATAAATGCTCAAAATGTCCATTGTCTATTTGGGCAATTATTAAAGCTTTGTTATCTGCCCAACGCAGAGACCAAACCACAGTACCTGATCTTCTCCTTTGTACCCGAATGGTGCAGCCCTCTGGTTTCAACACTCCCCTATTTCTACAGCCAGACTGGAGTTATGTTGGATAATTAGGTTGGTGCAAAAGTAATCGTGGTTTGTGTAATTACATTTATTTATTTATTATTTATTGGGTTTTTTTTTTGAGATGGAGTCTCACTCTGTTGCCCAGGCTGCAGTGCAATGGTGTGATCTCAGCTCACTGTAACCTCCACCTCCTGAGTTCAAGTGATTCTCATGCCTCAGCCTCCCGAGTAGCTGGGATTACAGGTGCCTGCCACCACACCCGGCTAATTTTTGTATTTTTAGTAGAGATGGGGTTTCGCCATGTTGGCCAGGCTGGTGTCGAACTCCTGACCTCAGGTGATCCACCCACCTCAGCCACCCAAAGTGCTGGGATTACAGGCGTGACCCACCGTGCCTGGCTGCACAATTACTTTTAATCACTTTAATTGCAATTAAAAGTAACTAGGTAGGTCTTCGGTATTAATACCATAAGATGCTAGCAAATCACACAGGCAAGAAAGTGTGAGGGGGTCAACAAAGGTAAAAACCAGAATCATACAATTCAGGACTTCAAATACTTCATTGATATTTCAGATAAAACTGTACCCTCCACGTAGCTATATAGAGGCAGAAAATATAACTTGGTGTTCAAGATTGTGTTGTCATGAAAAGATAGAACGTTGGATTTGCAGACAAACAAGTTGGCCTCAGCTACTGTTGGTTTGCTTTAAGGCCTCTGCTTTATCCATCAGTAAAACAGAAATAATGATGTTCCCCCTCAATTCCCACAGAGGTTTGATAAGACTTAACGAGGCACTGTTGGTAAAATGCTTTGAGCTCATCTCATGAAGGGCTCTATGTAGGCACTTGGTCTTATTATACAGACACTACATGGTCATATATGTTTAGAGTAAGATGTTGCTTGGAAGCACTTCAGAGAATTGCTAAGAAACACAGATGTATTAAATGGTATCTTCTTAAAAACTGAGATTAGCCAGGCACAGTGGGTCACACCTGTAATCCTATCACTTTGGGAAGCTGAGGTGGGTGGATTACCTGAGGTCAGGAGTTTGAGACCAGCCTGGCCAACACGGTGAAACCCTGTCTCTATGAAAGATACAAAAACTAGCCCGGTGTGGTGGCAGGCGCCTTTAATCCCAGCTACTTGGGAGGCTGAGACAGGAGAATTGCTTGAACCCAGAAGATGGAGGTTGCAGTGGGCCGAGATCGTGCCCAGCCTGTGCGACAGAGTGAAACTCCATCTCAAACAAAAATCCCAAAAAACAAAAAAAGCTGAGATTAAATGGGAACTGGAAGTTTGGTACTGTTACTACCTTGTCCTAGCAACTGTATTGCTAGCAATTGTGTTGCTGGGACAAGGCAGTAACTGTATCAGTCTCCTCCTGCCCAATCGTGTTGACACCACTTTTCTTTGACCACCTGTGGATACTGATGACCTCCCCTCACCTCATTTTATTTTAACCCTTTTATTTATCCCTCATGTCAAGCATCATCTCATTCTACTGAGGTATCATCTTTTCTTCACCACAGTTTGAGAGCTACAATTAGACAATGTGAATTTTGGATGGATTACCAATGTGTTAACAATATGTGAGGAGAGGTAACTGTATGCTATAGAGAAATAAATTTAAAAACAATCGATTAATATACTGAAAAGATAAGAAAACCATTACAAAGGCATAAACTCAGTGGTGCATTAGGGCCAGCTGACACTGACTTTTGAGAACTGATTGTTAAATTGTCAGGAATTTTGCTAGCTGGTTGTTGCACGTAGCTATTTTAAAAACTAAACTGTATAGGCTTACAATTTTTAAAATTATGTTAAAAATAAAGTTAATAAAGGCCAGGTGGGGTGGCTCACACCTATAATCCCAGCATTTTGGGAGGCCAAGACAGGCGGGTCACCTGAGGTCAGGAGTTTGAGACCAGCCTGGCCAACGTAGTGAAATCCTGTCTCTACTACAAATACAAAAATTAGCCAGCCATGGTGGCTGGTGCCTGTAATCTCAGCTACTCAGGAGGCTGAGGCACGAGGATCGCTTGAACTGGGAGGCAGAGGTTGCAGTGAGCCGAGATCGCACCACTGCATTCCAGCCTGGACAACAGAGAGAAACTCCATCTCAGTAAATAAATAAATAAATAAAGCTAATAAAATCTCAATACTCGTCACTTCATAATATTTTTATAATTATATATTCTCTTAAGGTTACTTTTTTCTATTGTTCATGTCTACTGTATGTGTATAGTGGAAATATTACACAGATGCTTCTTGACTTATGATAAACTCATTTTAAGTTGAAAAGATCATAAACCAGGCCAGGCACGGTGGCTCACACCTGTAATCCTGGCACCTTGAGAGGCTGAGGCATGTGGATCACCTGAGGTCAGGAGTTCAAGACCAGCCTGACTACTATGGTGAAACCCTGTCTCTACTAAAAATACAAAAATTGTGTATGATGGCAGGTGCCTGTAGTCCCAGCTACTCAGGAGGCTGAGACAGAAGAATTGCTTGAACCCAGGAGGCAGGGGTTGCATTTGAGCCGAGATTGTGCCACTGTACTCCAGCCTGAGTGACAGAGCAAGACTCCATCTCAAAAAAAAAAAAAAAAAGAAAAAGAAAGAAAGTATAAACCAGAAAGTCATTTAATACACCTAACCTACTGAACATCAGAGCTTAGCCTAACCTACCTTAAACGAGCTCAGAGCACTTACATTAGCCTACAGTTGGGCAAAATCATGTAACGTATAGCTTATTTTATAATAAAGTGTTGAATATCTCATGTGATTTCCTGAATACTGTACTGAAGTACTGTTTCTACTGAATGTGTATCACTTTCACACCATCGTAAAGTCAAAAAATCGTTAAGTGGAACCATTTTAAGCCAGAAACCATCTGGATAATGGTGTGCTACTTTGCTTTTCTTTCCAACTGCATGTTCAGGGATGTCCTTTTGGTGCCTTGAAATTAGCCACATTAGGAATATTTACAACACAGAAATTGGACTGCTACCACTCAGGGTTCTTCCCTTCCCCACAAGAGCTGTTTCGTCAAGCACTTACCAGCACACCACTGCCTAGACCCATAAGTATAAAGAGAAAATAGGAACAGAGACAACAGTAGATAAAAATGTTAACAATGTTACGGAAATAAAAAAAAAAAGCAGATGAACGAGAAGCAACTAATTTAGCAGAGAAGATAAAGCTGCAACCTAAGCTCAAAGGGAGAGAAATCTGTAAGAAGCACATCAGCTACACCACAGAATCTTAGAAAAAGCAGAAATTGGTTCCCTCTGTGCAGAACATGGGTGCAGGTGTGCTGAAAACAAATGTGTTGAGAATTTGTACATGGAGCTATAAGACTCCACATTTATTTCCATCCCTATGTAGGCCTATGCACAGCTGCACTGTCACACCACTGTCCCTGCCCAGCCTCGGGAGGAAAGGTTGAATCCGAGAGAGACTGGACTCAAGGACACCAGGCACAACCAAGACCCGGCATGTGACACACCATAGAAACGGAATTAAAAGACACGCTGTGCTTTATCGTCATTGTTGTTTTGTCTTGCTGTCACCCAGGCTAAAGTACAATGGCATGATCGTGGCTCCCCGCAGCCTCAAATTCCTGAGTAGCTGGGACCATGGGAACATGCCAACATGCCCAGCTAATTTTCATATTTTGTAGAGATGGGGTCTCACTATGTTGCCCAGGCTGGTCTTGAACTCCTGGTCTCACTCAAGCAGACCTCCTGCCTCAGCCTCCCAAGTGGCTGGGACTCCTGAGTGAGCCACTGCACCCAACTGCACTCTGGATTATAGGACACCACAGCCTCCTTCCCCCTCTTAGATCCCAGAATGCTGGCAATGAGGGTTCTACCCCATGGGCAGAAGATTCGAGGATTCATCATTAGGGAAGCTGACCAGTTGGAGAAAAAAGACTTATAGAGAATGACCTAGTGGGTTCCTTAATGAAACATCCAGGTCTCCACTGAATCACCTGACAATCAGCCCATTGGTTGACAAGCTTCACTCATGCACACGTCACTTGAGTGTCAACAGTAAATCACCAGACATTTGAAGAAAGCCTCTAACATGAAGAAAAAATATTCCTGAAGTTGAGTTCTATGCCCAGACAAGTGCAAGGGACATTTACAAGGTCTCCAAATATTTAGCTGCCATGAACCCTTTCTCAGGAAGCTACTAGAGGATGTGCTCCAACAAAACAAAGAATTAACCAAGAAAAAGATACAAGCTCTAGGAAACAGGAATCTAACACAGGAGAGAAGGAAAAATGATTTCCAGGAGGATGCTGAAATCTGGGCTGTAACTACAGTGGACCTGAGGAGAAACCAGCCTGAGTTTGAAGCAGAAGGATAGTTCCCGGAGGACGTCTGCACAGGAAGAGAAATGCAATGGCAAGATTATTAGTGTGTTCACCACACTGAGGAGAGCTTGGGAATGAATTACTCATAAATGCCAAAAAAAAACCCCTATGAATTAAAAAAGACAAGGCAATTATTAACTCCCGAGGAGAAAAGATATACATGAGCAGAAATGTAAACGCAGTACACTGCAGACAATATTTACATAGGCAAAATAATACAAATACTGACCAGGGATTTTATCAGAAGATATGCTGTCCTGTAACTTGTAATATTCTAAAATGCACATATTTTTCCCATTTTAACATTTTGGAAATCAGAACACATTTTTTAGTCAATGTGCTGAGAAAGTGTTGCATCATAGTTACTTTACTTGCACTTCTCTTCTTTTGTAGTGCCTCATAAAATAATGGCAAACCTTATAATCAAAGGCATGCATCTAAAATAGAAAGAAATACAGGAACTCTGTTCCTTAGCACGTCCTGGGGGGAGGAGGAAAAAGTTACCTATTCATCTTCCAGTAAGTCAGGAGATCATTTCTAAGCTTTAGAAAGATACAACTCTATAAGCACATCATTTGGAATGATTGCTGCAAATACCAGGAGTCATAGACAGTGGCTGACTCTGGGCAGCAGTACCTGAAGGCAAGAATGGGTGGGGCAGGAGGCTACAAGGCTATGAATTTTTACTAAAGCTTGTAAATATCTGAATTTTAAAACTATATATGTGGATTAGAAGTAAAAATAATATGTAGAAATAGGCCGGGCACAGTGGCTCACGCCTGTAATCCCAGCATTTTGGGAGGCTGAGGAGGGCAGATAACTTGAGGCCGGGAGTTCCAGACCAGCCTGGCAAACATGGTGAAACCTATCTCTACTAAAAATACAAAAAAAAAAAAAAAAAAAAATTAGTGTAGTGGCGTGCACCTGTAACCCCAGCTACTCAGGAAGCTGAGACACAGGAATTGCTTGAACCTGGGAAGTAGAGGTTGCAGTGAGTGGAGATTGCGCCACTGCACTCCAACCTGGGAGAGAGAGGGAGACTCTGTCTCAAAAAGGAAAAATAAAGGGCAAAAAATAATATGTATAAACATAAAAATAATGAAATAAAGCTTTGCCATGTCAAGCGTCATCAGAGCAGAAGTTTTCAGACTAAGACAACCAGCAGGGATTTTCATGGGCTTCTCTGTCAAGACCCGCCTTGGCCAGCCCATGCTGTCGTCCCCAGTTGGGTTTGCAGAAGCAGGCGTCCTGGGCGACCAGGCCTCCTGGGCAACATGTACATGGCCTCCCATGGCACCTCTTGCCTCCCATCTTAGACAATTCGCTGCCTGATTTCTCACTCCCAGGAGATTAGATAGCTGGGCTTCAGGGAAAGTGGAAACCGCAGCTCGCACAACACATTTTTCTAATGTCTTGTTACTGGGAGCCCTCAAGAATGAGAAAGGAAGCTGGTGGTTGGGCAGGTGTGGAGTTTTTTTCACTTAGACATCTGTTAGTGGTTCTGGAAGCCCACCCCTCCTGTTTTACAGACGAAGAGCTCTGGATTCCTGATGCAATGAGGTGTTCATTCTGACAGTGTGTTCCAGCTGCGCGGCGGTGGGGGCGGAAATGTACACGGTATCCTGGAACCAGAGGGTGATAAAGGGAGAGGAAGATTCCTCCTGATAAAGCAAGAACTGCTTGCTCCTCATGTCAGAACTGCACGAGTTACTGCAGGCAAAGAGGCCACCCCACCATACACTGGGACATTTGTGCACGGCCTGGCTCTGGATGGGAGAATTTTGCAATTCTGCAAACAAGTCTTTTATTTGCAATTCTGCCCGGGATCTGCATGAGGCTGGCATGATTTAGAATAAGCATTTAGGGAGTGCCAGGCAACCTGAGAGGCCAGCAGGACCACTGGCTGCTAACCCCACCAGGGCTGACATTCAGCTGCTGTGAAGGGCTGCAGCCACACCTTGTGCTCACATAGAAATGCTTCCACACTGGGTGGTAAGCAGCCCAGGCCCTGGCCCCTCCCCTGGAGCCCCCACACCTCCCCACCATCCTGCAACCAAACGGGGGCATATATGGCCCAGCAGGGGGCCTCCGGGAGCTGACTCTGGAGGCCCTGTGGTGACAGGTCTGATGGGTCAGGCCCGCCTGTTAAACATTTTAAATATCCCCCCCTGCAACCAGATCTATCAGCGAGTGGCCCGAAGGCCCAAATTCCAGCAGAAACCTCTCCACCTTCCTCTCCTGGCCTCCTTTCTCCCTGGCCCAGTGTTTGCCAGTTCAGAACACCAGAGAGTATCTCACCTAGTAAAATGTATTTTCCTATGAGCAAGAAGAGAAGCCCTTTTCTTATTCCCTGGGGGACCCTAGTACTCCAGCCTGCAAGGAGATGCTCCGATGTGCTCTTCCTTCTGCTTCCCTAACTTGTTTATCCTGATCCATTAGGTTAAAATGGCCAGGGAGAGCATCCTAAAAGAGGAAAGTAAAGTTACTAGAGGCTGACAAGCAGCCTCCCGAACGTGTGCCGACTGCAGGAAGAGCCAGGCCTGGGCGACGTGCATATCCTAGGCTGGCTGGGGGCATCTGATACCCGAATTTTGTAACCGGGGCTGCCAGTGGCCCTCTTTACCTCTTCCTTCCTGCCTCTCAGCTGCCACTCTGAGCATCTAGACCCTGCAGAACAGAGATTCCCCAAGGTATAAAGCCCAGGCCACAGATGCCCCCGGCCCTAAGGATACACTGAACTCCTTCTATGCAGCCATAGGGAGGGGACTTGTCTTTCCCCAACATGAGAAGCTTAACTGGTCTCTTACCCTTTGGTAGAGGCAGGCCCAGGTGTGGCCAATGGAGACAAAGGGGTGCCCCAGTGTTCCTGCCTAACCTAGGGTCTTATGGGGTGGAGGTGGGGCCTTGGAACTCACCAATGTGCATGATGATCTGGCAAAATCATCCAGTCAGTTTCCTCTATCTCGATAGAAAACATTTTCCAATCTTTCCATATTGTAAGACTTGGGATAATTTAGCAAAGGATCTCTTTTGGTTTTGCCTTTACATGAAATCAGTGGCAGGCTGCATAGTGGAAAGTGTCCATGAAGTAAGGACCCAGAACACCATTAAACATTTTATTTAATTATTTTTTAGAGACAGGGTCTCACTTTGTCACAACTGGCATGCAGTGGCATGGTGGTAGCTCAGTCAGCTGGGCATGGGGACACACACCTGTAGTCCCAGCTACCTGAGAGGCTGAGGTGGGAGGATGGCTTGAGCCCAGTAGTTCAAGGCTGCAGTAAAGGTACTGCACTCCAGCCTGGGTAACAAAGCGAGACTCTGTCTCTTAAATTAAAAATGGCCAAGAGCAGTGGCTCATGCCTGTAGTTCCAGGCCTCTGGGAGGCTGAGGCAGGCAGATTGCTTGAGCCCAGGAGCTAGAGACCAGCCTGGGCAACATGGCGAAACCCTGTCTCTACAAAAAGTACAAAAATTTAGCCAGACATGGTGGTGTATGCCTGTAGTCCCAGCTACTCGGGAGGCTGAGGTGGGAGGATGGCTTGAACCCAGGAGGTCGAGGCTGCTGTGAGCTGTGATTGCACACTCCACTCCAGCCTAAGTGACAAATCGAGACCCTGTCTCAAAAAAATAAATAAATAAAAACTTTTTGTAGTGATAAAGTCTCACTATGTTGACCAGGCTGGGCTCAAACTCCTGGCCTCAAGTGATCCTCTTGATTCAGCTTCCCAAACTGCTGGGATTATAGGCGTGAGCCACTGTGCCAGGCCTAATTTTTTTATTTTTAGAAATGAGAGTCTCACTATGTTGCTCAGGCTGGTCTCAAACTCTTGGCCTCAAGTGATCCTCCTGCCCTGGCCTCCCAAAGTGCTAGGATTACAGGCACGAGCCACTGTGCCCAGCCCCAAATCCTTAAACTCTGGCCAAGGCTTTCTCCTGAAATGAGAAAAATAATTCCTGAATACCTAACTTAAAGCGCTGTGATAAGTAACAAATGTAATGCAGTTTGTAAAAAATGCCTTGAGAATTATAAAGTAGCCATGTAAATGTATGAGATTCTGGTTTTTCTCTTTTATTCTAGCAAACTAGTCCCTTTAGGGGGACCCTTATGCACTGCACAGCTTAGCAAAGCTGGTGTCTGCATGCTTAGCCTCCCTTCCATCCCAGCCCAGCCCAGCCCAGCCCACACTCCCTATTCACCCCTTCCAGATGCTCCCACTACTGCTTGGGACAGGGCCTCCCAGGGCAGCGCTGCCTCTGCAGATGTTCCTCTCCCTGATATCACTCACTATCTCTCATGGTACATGGGCCTCAGTGCACTGAGTACACCCTCATTTTGCTGCAGCCCAGCCCATGGTTTTGGGTCTGGAGAGGACAGGAGACCAGGTGGCCAGGGACGGAAGCACTGATGTAAAGAACTGTGTTTGTTTAACCTGTAGAAGACGGGGTATAAAGGGCCCATGGTAGAAGTTTGCAAATCCATGCTGTTACAGAAGAAAGATTAGAGGTGTTCTGCACAGCTTTATGAGGTAGAACCAGGTGGACCCTGCGCTAGGATTTAAGACGGCAGGTTTTTAAAGTTTTTAAAATGATACATGCACAGAGTTAAAAAAAAAAATTGCAATATATACATGCAGCCAGGCATGGTGGCTCATGCCTGTAATCTCAGCACTTTGGGAGGCTGAACTGGGCAGATCACTTGAGCCCAGGAGTTTGAGACTAGCCTGGGCCACATGGCAAAACCTCATCTCTACAAAAACTACAAAAATTAGCAGCATGTGGTGGCACATACTTGTGATCGCGGCTACTCGGGAGGCTGAGGTGTGAGGATCACTTGAGCACGGGGAGGTCGAGGCTGCAGTGAGCTGTGATGGCACCACTGCACTCCAGCCTAGGTGACAGAGCAAGACTCTGTCTAAAAAAGAAAAAAATATATATATACACACACACACACATACATGCATATAAACACACATACGTATATACATACATGTATAAACCTAAAATTCTTCCTTCCACCCCTGAAACCAGTTACCACAGATGCCCTCAGCAGAGGCAAACAGTTACCAATATCTTTCCATATACAACCTAAGCGTATGTTCATGTATCTCCTTTTTTTCTATCACATAAATGGAA
Organism: Pan troglodytes; assembly: GCF_028858775.2. NCBI lineage: Eukaryota > Metazoa > Chordata > Mammalia > Primates > Hominidae > Pan > Pan troglodytes. The sequence continues at coordinate 29,529,570 of NC_072412.2, forward strand.
TTATTCTCTACATATTATTTAGCTAGTCTCTCTTTCTCACAAATCGACATGAATTTTAGATTTTTCCCTGTCAGTGCATGAGAATGGTTTAATTTTTTTAATAGCCTCTTGGTTTCTCATAGTACAGATATTCCATAATTTATTTCATGAGTCCCCTGGTCAAACGTTTAAATTATTTCCAGCCCTTTGCTGCAATGAATATCTTTGTACACATGTCTTTGAGCCCATGGGGACTATATCTGTAGGATAAATTGTTAGAGGTAGAATGCTGGTCAAAGGGTTTGTGCATTTTAAATTTTGATAGATATGGCCAAATTGTGAGTAGATTTTAGCCTACAGTAAGAAAGAATTTTAGCAACCAAAACCACTCAAGTGGTATGTGGACGACTTTAGGAGGTTGTGAGTTTCAGAAAGGAATCAAGACCAGGCTACAAATCAACTTGTCAGAAATGCCACTGGGTATATTCAAGCACTGTAAACACACTGATCACAAAAGGCCCTTCCAACTCTGATACCCTAGCTTCCTTTTTATTTATTTTTATGTTTTAAGTGACAAAAATATATATATTTATCATGTACAACATGATGTTTTGAAATATGTATACCCTAGTTTCCTAATCATAGGTATCACCATAGAGACTCAATATGTATTTATTGAATATTGTTCAGAGATAAAGGAAGACGTCATGTCATTCCCATTGGAAGGTGTGTAGAAGGAAGTGGGTCAATGCAACACATCCCAAAAGAAGTCCTCTGGTGAAGCAGTGCTGTCATGTAAGGCACTCCGCATGGCAGGCTTGCACCACGTAGGGCCTGGGCAGGTGGTTAGGGGTACAGAGGAGTTCTTTCCTGTTCTCCCCATCATCACTCACATTGCCCATGTCTGGAACTCCACATTCAGAAATGTGCTCTTTGGCAGATGTGGCCAAATAGGGAGTGCAGTTTCTGGCCCTGAATTACCATGATTAGGTCAGCATCTTCAGCAGCAGGGCCACGGCGCCCAAGTGTGTTGTGATCCATTGTGAGGAATGCGCTTATTGCTAAAGGTAACTGAGCACCCGAGGTTTCCCAGAAATGGGAAGTTCCCTACCTTACAACCCAGTTCATTTCATTCCTTGGAAAGATCTTACATATAATGGGATAAAATCTGTTCCTCTTTAATCTGTCCCTGTTTCTTGATTTTAGGTCTTCCTTTCACAACCAGTGAATGCAAAATTGTCCTCCATCTACATTCTAAGCCTCACAGAGCCTGAGGGCTGCAATTAGATGCCAACTTGGTCTTCTCTCCTTTGGGTTCGATCACTTCAGTTCTCTCAACCTTGCTTGTATGTCATGTTTTTCAGATATTTGCATCTTAATTGCTGTTTTTGAACCTAATCCTTCTCACTCCAAGCAGTCAAAAGTCTCTGAAAGTGTGTTGCCCCAGATCTCGGCCAGGAAGGAGTAGGGTGGAATCATCTCCCTGTTTTTCTGTGCACCTTTCTAAAATCAGCATCCCGGAGATACCTTGCTTTGGCCTGTCAAGCAAACCCTCCCACTTTTTTGGGTAAAAGCACTGTGATTTCTCATTAGAGAGCTGTTCTTCCTTATTCTGAGAAGTCTTGGTTCTCCCTGCCCCTCCGACTCAGAGGACAGTAGCACACAGAACCCAGTTTAAGCCTTAAGATTCTGGCTTCCAGAGTCTTGAGCATTTGGAAGAAAAATGTAACAGAAAACAGTGGAACAGAGAAGTTCTGATGACCCCATTTCAGGGGTGGGGTTGTGGGGGGTGTTCTCTTTTTCCTGCAGCTTGGTTCTTCAGCATCCAACAACTATTCCATACCTTTCCAGAAAAATCCCTTTTCTGATTTAGAGTCCATTTCAGTTTGCTTGCAACTGAAGAACTCTGACCCAGATTACCCTGTCCTGTCCCAGTCCCCATTAGGAGGTCACTGTGGACCAGACACTTCTAAATCTATTTCACACGTGTTGCCATTGAACCACACGTCCCAGTCCTGCACTTGGAAAGCTGATCTGGGACAAGAACACAGCCTTTGTTTTGGGCTATCCCAGTCATGTCCCAAATTTATGACTGGGGATCATGGATCCCTCTTCTTAGTTCACATCCATTGGTTTCCTGTCACCTATTGGGCAACTTGCCATCAAGCTCTCCCATCAAGTCACTGCCAAAAGTGTTGAGCTAATTACAGCTCATGGGTATCGGCTACTTCTGTCAGTGCGCCACCCTCCAAGGCAGGGAAGTCAGCGTTCACAGAGCTTATCTAACTGGCCAATAAGGGATGGAGCCAAGTCAAACCCAAGTCTGTCAGCCCCAAAGCCAGGGCATTGGAAGGAGAAATCCTCTAAGGAGTCCCTGCCCACAAGAGACCTAGGGGGGAGGTTGCATCTTACATGGTTCCTGAAGACCTGGGAACAAAGGGGGTTGAGGAACCATATGAAGCCAGTGCCTGGATGCAAAAGGCCCAATCTCAGACTCCATGTGCTAATTAACGGAGCAGTAGAGCTAAAGTGTTGAGGTGGGAGACAGGATGGCAGAGGAGAAGAGGCACAAGATTTCCAGCAAGACAAAGACCTGGGTTTGGAAGGATCCTCCAACCTAGGCTTCATTCAGCATCCTGGGTATTGACATTGATATACTGATGCACCATCGGCATCTCTCAGATTCAGAGGTCACGGGAAAGATGCCCTGCCTTCTCACGGTGCCCCTCACCCCACCTGATCTCTCCTCAATCCCCTGCTTGGCTCCAATAAGGATGTATTTTAGGGTAGGGAATTAACAACTTAAGAAATCCCATGTGTGGGCTGGGTGCGGTGGCTCACGCCTGTAATCCCCACACTTTGGGAGGCTGAGGCGGGCGGATAATGAGGTCAAGAGATTGAGATCATCCTGGCCAACATGGTGAACCCCGTCTCTACTAAAAATACAAAAATTAGCTGGGTGTGGTGGCGCACACCTGTAGTCCCAGTTACTTGAGTGGCTGAGGCAGGTAAATCGCTTGAACCTGGGAGGTGGAGGTTGCAGTGAGCTGAGATCGCACCACGTCACTGCAACCCGGCAACAGAGTGAGACTCCGTCTCAAAAAAAAAAAAAAAAAAGAAAGAAAGAAAGAAAGAAAAGAAAAAGAAAGAAATTTGATGTGTCCAGAGAAAATGCAAACATTGTGGGATAATGGAAATTATAATAAAATAAATTTAAATGTTGCTTTTGTTGAAAATTTTTTTCTCACCCTGATTTGGTAGTTTAAGATTCTAATTTTACAACCTTGGTCACTGGGAGAACCTTGACTGATTCCTATCATTTTAAACAGACTTTTATAGTCACAGCATCTAGAGAGAGTACATTTCCTCTTCTTTTTCAACATATCACATTTCTTGGCAGAAATAGCTAGCAGAAAGCACCAAAATGTTTATAATGAGGATAAAATCAAAATTTCGCACATCAGATTTCTCTTTTAGATTATTTCTTCCTGTTAAATCTTTCCCTATTTTAACTTTATTTTAGTGGCTAACAATTTAACATTTATTTTGACACTGTTCAATCATCTTATAGGATTTTAGTGTCAAAGGACATTGGCTCTGGGGTTAAAAGTTTCTAAACTGAAAGGACTTTGCCAGCATAATCACGAAGAAGCTTGGCTGGGTTCAGGCGGTTGTCCTCTCCCACTTGAATTCCGAGGGTCAACTACAGAATGGCCTTCCTGCTTTCTCAGCCTCCACTTAACTTGACTTCTCTCTATGATTTTCCTTTTTAAAACTGTACACTGTGCTCTTGATTCTGATGTAAAGGTAGTTTGTAGGCCAGACTCAGTGTCTCATGTCTGCAATCCCAGTTGTTTGGGAGGCTGAGGTCAGCCTCAAGACCAGCTTGAGCAATATAGTGAGACCCTCGTCTCTACAAAATAAATTTTAAAAATTAGCCAGGCATGGTGGTGCGTGCCTGTAGTCCCAGCCGCTTGAGAGACTGAGGTTGGAGGATTGCTTGAGCCCAGCAAGTTGAGGTTGCAGTGAGCTTGGGCAACACCAGGGCAACAGAGCAAGACCCTGTCTCAAAAAAAAAAAAAAAAAAAAAGTAGCTTGTGGTGGCCATTAGGAGTAAAGATCAAGTTCAAGTTCAAATCAAAAGTATGATAAGACTCACAGCAGGAGCCACAGGAAGAGCCTTTATTTAACCCCCATCCCAGGCCAGGATGCCCAAGCGACCTTTGCCACGTTCAGCTGAGTCACCAGGGTCCCCAAATCTTTTGCATTTTGCCCTAAAACTGCTTTCCCATCTGTGCTCTCAGTGACTAACTCCATCATGAATGTGACCCAATTTGTTCGGCAAGATGTGATTTTTTTTCTTTTTTTTTTTTTTAAACTCATGCTGCTTTTACTGGTCACGATTCTCTCTCAGGCATTTAGCGACTCCATTTCGGCACCCGCCCGGCCCTGCTGCTGAGCTGGATTGATAGTTTTCTCCCCAGCTGTTCCCTTCCAGCCCGCCCTCCTCTCCCTGGCAAATCCATATTCCATTTGCTTTTCTGCAGCATTTTGATATCTCCAGAGTCTCCTTAAAATAGATAAACACTAACCTCTGAGACAAGTGGTGAGGCAGAGCCCAGACTCGCATCAGCTTAACAATCTGCTCCAGGAGGCGGCTGGATGGAAAGAATAACGATAGGAGTGATCCGCTTATCGAGGCTTTTTGTCATTTACAAAGCGCTTTTGCTTGCATGATCGTATTGAATATAAGCATGGGTATAAGCACTACTTCCATTTAATAGAAAAAGAAACTGAGTCTCAAAGAGGTGAGGAACTTCTCTAGATGGTAAAGAAGAGGCAGGGCCAGGACTGGAATCTGTCCTTTTAAAAACTGCTGTATAATTTACATTCAATAAGACACAGACCTTCGGTATTCAGTCTGATCAATTTTGACAAAGGGATGCACTTTGTGTAACTACCACCCCAAAAGGGGAAAGATGTTTCCATCACTCAGAACGTCTCCTTGTGCCCTTTCTCAGTAAACCCCTGGCCCCTTCTGACTTTGACACAAAAGATTCATTTTGCCTTCAACGTAAGTCTGACTCCAAACTTCTGTATTCGAAATTCCATCCTTTTTCTCCTACACCATGCTGTGTCTTTGGAACTAACAAAATGGGCACCATGGGTCCCACCTGGCTGGAATCTATAGATATACGACTTTAGGAGGCCAGGCCATGGTCTTTTAGCTGAAAAACTAGGTCAGCTGGTGGAGTGGACCTCGAAGCTTTCAGTTTTTGGAATGTTTGGAGAGCAATTCCAAAAATACACACAGGCCCAAGCCCTATCTCTAGAGTGCACCTTGAAGCTGAACTCACCACTCTCCAGCCTCAATAGCACCTCTATGTGCAGACGGTCACTGAAGGGAAATTGGTATAAGGCTGAAAGAGGAGTCAGAATTCAGCTTTGAGGCAAAGAACACAAGACTCCAGTCCCACACGTCTAGAGCCTTCCCACCTACCTTAAACTGCCACCGCAGGGATCTGGGGTAGTTGCAGGCAACACCCTCCATTCTCACATCAGAAAATTCTCTTTTGTGGACTTTTCATGCCCATCAGGCAGTGTAATCTGACAATGGAGAACTTTGCAACTGAAGGCCTCCATTTCAGTGGAAAAGAAGAAAGAAGCAAAATCATGAAAGCCCACTCCATTACTTCCAAGGCTACGCAGTAAGGGGAACTAACTGCTGAGTCACCATGGGCCTCATTCCTATCAGGCTTCCATTAAGGAAGGGAGATATAACACAATCAGCCTTATCTGTTTATCTGGCCAGTTTTATGCCAAACTCCTTGTTCAGTCCAGCAGGTTAACTGATTCCTGTTGGATTTTGTTTATATGCAGTGACATGCCAGTAAATTATCAGCTGATTCTCAGGGAAGGGGAAAAAAAGCCCCCATGTGTAGTATTTGGAGATTTCCGTGGTTTCACTGAAGGCGGATTTGAGAGTGTGCCTCTGCAACCTGGCTCTAGCACACTTCCAACTTACAATAATACCTTTAATTTATTCAGCACACCCCTACCTGAGAGGTGACACAGTGATCTATGGGGTGGAGATTTGAGTGCCCTATCCCCTCTGCATGCTCTCCCAAAGCCATTTTCTCCCCCCAAAAAATGGGGCGCTGCACACTCAAGAGTTTGCAAGGGCCTCCTCTCCCATATTGGAATCTCCAAATAAACCTTCAAAGTTATTTGGAAGTGTAGAATAAACATAAGAGAGCCCGAGATAAATTCCCACAAACCCCCAATCCAGAGGGGCTGAGTCGCCAGCCTCCACCATTCTTTACTGGCCTCCATCAATGGCCAGCCTGTAAAAGTTTTTAGAATATCCCTAAACCTTCAGTTTTCTTTCTTGTTTGGTTTTGTTTTTCTCTTTAGAAGACTAATTGCAGAAAAGCCCAAGAATGCACTCATTTCCTGCTCCCGGATGAGCATCAGCAGCCATGCAGAGAGGAAAGGAATGGCAGGAAGAGGCTCCAGCTGAAAACACCATTGAAGCCAGGAGTGAGCTCTAGGGTCCGTAAATATCGAGAGGCTGCCACGCTGCCAATCATACTCCTCCTCTTTAAGGCCACAAGCGTAGGAGGAAAGATGAATGCCAATGTGCAGGCTCAGAAAATGATTTGTGTGGTGGAAAGATTGTTTTTCCTTTTTTAAAAAATTTAATTTTTAAATTTATGATTGACATGGTTGCACATACTTATGGGGTACAATGTGATGTTTCAGTACAAATGTACATTGTGTAATGATCGAATCAAGGTAATTAACACATCCAGCACCTTAAACATTTATTATTTCTTTGGGATGAGAACATTCAAAACCCTCTCTTCTAGTGATTTTGCAATCTGTAATACATTATCATTACCTCCAGCCATCCTTTTCCATTTTCATCAACGTGACTGTGTTGGGTCAGGCTGGCAGCAGGGCTCCTTGCTCTGCCGGCATTTACAGCACCACACTGTTCTCTTTGGCCACCTTAATTAGCACTCTCTCATCATGTGCCTTTGCTCCTTCTTCCCTCCAGAATGTGACCTGATTCTGCATGACCTCTCCCAATCTCGTCTTCATTTCCTGTCCCAACACATCCTTGCTCTTGACATTCTGCCCTGGGTTTTCTTTTCTGCTCTGCACATTTCTTTGGCAGGAGCTTTGGCTTTACATTTATAAGCCTTCTGATGACTGTAGATATTCAAATAATTATCCAAGCTTCCTGTCTCTCTTGTTCAGTACAGTCTCTTTTGTGTGATGCATTCATTAAAACCCTCTGACAGACACTTTGCCCACTGTTATGGAGGGGTTCAAAAATACCCAAGAAGAGGTCCCTGCCCTCAGAGATTTTGTAGTCTAGCAGAGGAATAATAATAATATCTATGCTGTACTGAGAGCTTTCTACATGTCAAGCAGATTCCTCCCATTACCTTAGGCCTCTGAATAATCCTTGAAATAGACCCTAAGGTTATTCCCATCCCATATAGGCGATAACTGAGGCTCAGAGAGGTTAAGTAACTTGCCAAGGTCACATGGCTGGTAAATGGTGAAGATAAATACGGAGCTGGGATTCTAATGCAAGTGGTTCCAAAACCTAAGCCCTTACCACTGTGTGACAGTTAAGTATCCAAATAACAACAATACAAGGCAGAGAGTGCTGATAGCAAAAACAAAGCAGAAGTTAAGAACTGGGTGGTTTTAGAGGGTGGAGATAGGAGATGATGGTTCATAAGAACCTTTTTTGGGGGAAGTAGTGAGTTCCCAGGCCCTGAAGGTACTTGGGCAGAAACTGGAGCTATCTATGAGGCTCTGAACTAGTGTCAGCACCTGAAAGATGCCTCTAGGAGTCCTTCTGGCCCTTGGAATGCTGACTTTAGCACGTGGCCTATGTGCAGAGCCTAGAAGATTTTTTTTCTTTTTTTCTTTCTCTGAGACAGAGTCTCGTTCAGTTGGCCAGGCTGGAGTGCAGTGGTATGATCTCGGCTCACTGCAACCTCCTCTTACCAGGTTCAAGCAGTTCTTGTGCCTCAGCCTCCTGAGTAGCTGGGATTACAGGCATAGGCCATCACTCCCAGCTAATTTTGGTATTTTTAGTTAGAGATGAGGTTTCACCAGGTTGGCCAGGCTGGTCTCAAACTCCTGACCTCAAGTGATCCACCCACTTCGGCCTCCCAAAGTGCTGGGATTACAGGTGTGAGGCACTGCACCTGGCCAAGAATGCTTCTTGATGGTGCAGATTGAAGGAAGAAGCCAGGGACCAAATCCTCAGAGCTAGAACACTCAGAGGGCACAGTTAGTTTTGACTAGAGTCCTCAACTGCTTTGAAGCTTGCCCATCACTTGGGCCAGGAATATATATATATATATATATATCTCACAGTCACTGTTTGACACTTAAAGAAGCAAGAAATGGGACCCTTTAAGCCAGTAGTTCTCAAACTATGATCCGGAATTTATTCCATAAGCTGGACTTGGGAGTTCCACAGTAAAATTAAATCATTGCACTTATCGCTAACACTCAGGGGTGATGCAGTTGTACTAGTGTACTAAAGGCACCTCAACTTCAACAGATTCCATTGAAAATATTCCCTCAAATGTTTCTTAAAATTTCAGCACCTGCTCTTACTTATCTGACAGTGGACACTGACACAATAAAACAAATAAATGAGTGTAGCTAACGACTATTAGCAGAGAAACAGAAGTAACCAGTTAGATTTGGCATGACAGCTTGATTTTTGTATTTTCATGGATGGTGGGTGGTAGTTTTGGATTGCATACATTTATTACAGTCATACTTTCTGCCCGTAAAATTGTTCTTAGATCATTTAATAGAAAAAGTACATCAAGGCCGGGCGCGGTGGTGGCTCATCCCTGTAATCCCAGCACTTTGGGAGGCCAAGGAGGGCGGATCGCCTGAGGTCAGGAGTTTGAAACCGGCCTGGCCAATATGGTGAAACCCCATCTCCACTAAAAATACAAAATTAGCCAGGCATGATGGTGCTCACCTGTAATCCCAGCTACTTGGGACGCTGAAGCAGAAGAATTGCTTGAACCCGGGAGGCAGAGGTTATAGTGAGCCGAGATAGCGCCATTGCACTCTAGGCTGGGCGACGAGTGAAACGCTGTCTCAAAAAAAGAGAAAAAATTACGTCAGTGTTTCATTGTGTTCTACAAAGAGTCCCATGGCTTCAGGTGTTGCCCCTCACCTCCTCACACGCTGTGTGGCTGAGTGATGATTATGTGGTTGTTGACCTGCTGTTGACCTGCAGCGTGAATGAACTTGTGGAGATTCTAAATGGTGGGACTGTGCTGTTACTAGGCTGGAGCGAGACACTTTAAGTGCTGATGGAAAATGGTTCAACCTAGGGGTGCAAAATACAAAGGAGGGTCCCAAGCCTTCTCTCCCAGTAGCACTGCTTCCCTCACCGCAAATGGTGCATTCTCCGTCAGGTAAGGATGTATCAGAATCATCCCAGGGAGACTCTGGTCCACAAAATGGACCCCCCACTGCCAGCTCCCGAAGGACAACTCCCACGCCTATCACACACCTGTGAGAATCTCAGGCCCGTGGGAGGAGGAGCGCATGCACAATTGCAAAAAGCCAGACAGGTGAGTTCTACCCCTTCATCTGCTTAAAAACCGCTACCTGGGGCCGGGCGCAGTGGCTCGCGCCTGTAATCCCAGCACTTTGGGAGGCCGAGACGGGCGGATCACCTGAGGTCAGGAGTTTGAGACAAGCCTGACTAACATGGCAAAGCCCCATCTCTACTAAAAACACAAAAATTAGCCGGGTGTGGTGGCGGGCACCTGTAATCCCAGCTGCTTGGGAGGCTGAGGCAGGAGAATTGCTGGAACCTGAGAGGTGGAGGTTGCAGTGAGTGGAGATCGCACCCCTGCACTCCAGCCTGGGCAGCAGAGTGAGATTCCATCTCAAAAAAAAAAAAGAACCGCTACCTGGACCCTCAATGAACAGGACCTTTAATGATGTTTCACTAACGTTTGAATGCTCCCCTTTTAAAGAACCCCTGTAGCCAGCAGGGGGCTGTGACTTTTTTCTCTTCCTCAGTCCCACCCTTCTCTCCAGCCCTGCACCTGGAACTGAGACCCAATGCACCAATCCCTGAAAGAGGCCCTCTGTGCCCCATTCGCCTGCAAAGCCAGTGTAGGCCCCAGCATCTTTGCCCACCAGAGCCAGAGCCACACCAGTTGCCTTGAGCTGATGCACCATAGCCTCAGGCTGCCGGCACTGCCGAGTCCTCTCTTTGGAGCACTGGTCTGCCCCCTACTCACTCTCTCCCCAGCCGAGCCCATCTCTTCTCTGAGGCTTCAGCAATGCACTCGATGCAGATGCTGTTAGCCAAGACTTCTGGAACTGCCTCCTGGACCTTCCCCCTAAATACTCATCAGGCACCTCAAACTCAGCATGTTCCCTGCTAACCCCATCATTTCCTGCTCCAACCCAGCTACCACTCCCTGTGATTGTGAACTAGTGGGTGTTACCACCACCTACTTAGCCATTTGAGCTGGAAACCTGGAAGCCATCCTTGAATTCTCATTCTCTGTCTCCCAGCCCCTCATTCAATGACCAATCAAACTTCAAGTCCTACTTATTTTTTTTACCTGGCTTTCCCATGATCTCAGTCTTAGCTTAAGCCCTCATCATCTCATCTGGATTTACTGTAACAGATATCCCTGGCTTGGCTTTTTCCCTCATGAATTTCATCCTCCATGCTGCTGCCAGGGGGATCTGTTTACAAAGCAACTCGGAGCCAGGTGTGGTGTCTCACCCCTGTAATCCCAGTGCTTTGGGAGGCTGAGGCATGAGGATGGTTTGAGCCCAGGAGTTCAAGGCTGCAGTGAGCCATAATTACACCACTGTACTCCAGCCTGGTGACAGAGTGAGACTCTTCCCTAAAAAATAAAATAATGATAATAAATAAGCAACTCAGACATCTAATGACACCAACATTTCTGACCAGCCAATAAAGCACAAACTCCTTTATATATTACACCTAGGTCAGGTGCGGTGGCTCACGCCTGTAATCCCAGCACTTTGGGTGGCCAAGGCAGGTGGATCACCTGAGATCAGGAGTTCAAGACGAGCCTGGCCAACATGACAAAACCCCGTATCTACTAAAAATACAAAAAATTAGCCAGGCATTGTGTCGGGCGCCTGTAATCCCAGCTACTGATGATGCTGAGGCCAGAGAATTGCTTGAGCCCAGGTGGAGGAGGTTACAGTGAGCGAGATGGCACCATTATACTCCAGCCTGGGTGAAAGAGTGAGACTCCATCTCAAAAAAAGAAAAAAGTAAAAAAAATTAATAAAATATATATTACACCTGGCCCTACCTCCCCACCTTTATCTTCTACCTCGCCTAGACTGACATTTTAAGCCCTATCAAGATGCAGCTGTTCATCCCTTGCCTTCCTCTCCTAAACCTGATCATGCTTCCACCTCCCATTGCCTCAAAGGCTGACCTTCAGCTGTTATCCCCCACCATCTCTGACCCTGCCTCTTCCCTCCCAAAGCTCCCATGACCCCAGTGCTTACTTCTGGATGACCCTATTGATTTCTATTATATGTTTATGTGTTGTATCTTGAGGAAAGGGATGTGCTTTCTACTGTCTTTGAATCGCCATCCCCTAGAATAGTGCCCAGCCAGTCTTAGAGCAGAATGACAAACAGGGTGAAAATCTACAGCCAGTTTCAGCACAAGACTGTCAGTATTTTTAGCCTTTTGAGAGGAAATACCAGAAGTCATCACCACCCCCAAACATCCTATGGGCATTTCTTTACTATTAAAACATCCCCATGTTCCTTAACACACAGGTGTGGGGATGGGATGGCTCACATCACCTTCTTGCATTCATCCCTGATTCTTCTTCTCAGTGTCTCCAGTTAGGTATAGACCTGAGTGAGAGACGAGGGTTGAGACCCAACTCTCCATCCCAAGCTATCTTTCCCAAGACCCAAAATCACCTGAGGCTCCCATCTACCTCCCTAAACACACACACACACAGACCAAGTGTCTCTTCCCTGCCACACCCTGCTCTCATGCCTGGTTCCCCCCATGGCCTGAAGTGCCTGCCACCAACTTGGCCCAAGTCAGCAGCAATCTGGTGGCATCTCATCATCCCCAGGATGACTATTGGCTTGACACTCTACCAGACTTCTGGTTGCCCCAGTCTCCTGTGGCCACAGCTAAGAAGCTGAGCCTTTGATAAGTAGACAGCACTATTAGGCCCTTAAAGGTCACCCATGCCTTGCACCATAGCCAACAGAGGTGAGAAACATGGCTTCTGTTCCAGGTGATCCGCTGTATACCCTGTTCTGATAGTTACTGAGTACTTACCAAGTGTATGCCACCTACTGACTGTCTTACAAAAGGTGCAACTTGGCATCATAAGAACATGGGCTCCACAGTCAGGCATAGGTTCAAATCCCAGGTCTGCCACTTAGTAGTTGCGTGACCTTGAGCAAGTTACCAACCTTTCTGTGCCTCAGCTTTCCATCTGTAAAATGGGACTGACAGCAATAGTACCTCCCTCATAGGATTGCTCTGAGGAATAAATGAGTTAACAGAAAAACAGTGCCTGGGATGTAGTTGGGGCCACACAAGTATTAGCTGTCATTATTCATGTGCATTAGTTCATCGACTTCTCACATCACCCCATTTTACAGATGAGAATACTGAGGCTAAAGAGACAAAGAAGCCCAGACCTGAGCATCTCCAGCATCCATGTCCTCAACAAGTGAGGCCATGCATGGCCCAAATTCCCTCAGCCATGCAGCTAGGCCTCCATTCCCAACGCTTAAACTGGGCAAACCTTCCACATCCTTATATTGATATCACCTATCATTTTAGTAGGAAATGAGCTCTGAGTTGATTCAAAGGTAGGAAATCCTCCTACTTAAAAACAGTTCGTTTCATAAAAACAAAAACCCGTGTTAATTAACACTCCATTAACAGGAAAATGATATGGTGGCAGACTGAGGGCTCAGGGTTCCAAGTTTTGACTCAGTGTTGTCAACAAGCACCTCTTTTTGCCCAGGGAATATCAGAGAATTGTTCATACAGAGACAGCGACCGCAGATGGGGCACTAGTGCCTTCAGCTGCAAAAGGTCGTCTGGCAGGAAGCACGTTGGTCCCCTGGCAGTTTCTCGGGCCATGTGACATAACCGCCAGGTTATACTTCTGCAATTACAGTCCCCAGGGACCTGCCGCATGAAACAGACATTGGTTGTGATCCTGTAAAAAGCCGCAAGCAGTGGCTCTTTCAGTACAAGGAAACCCTTGGGACAGAAAAGTTTACTTTTGCTCAGGCTTTATGGTGACAGCCAGTGTGATCAACAGGAATGCTGCAGTTGGGTGACGCATGAGGCTCAGGAGGCTTTGCGCTTGACTTTGAAAGATTATAAATACACTAGGCTCGCCAAGCATAGCCAGTCAGTTACAAATTACGAGTCATCTTTCGGTTGTTGCTGAACTTCCTTTACACCTCTTGTTTTGAACACAGTGAGCAAACAACATCTAATCTTCTGGCTGTGGAGTTCCAAGTACACCACAAGGCATCAGGACACACCTTTGCCCCAGCTGCTTTGTGTGGTTGCAGGTTAACCAGACATGCAGCTAGGAGTTCACCTAAAACCTTCCTTTCCCCGGTACATACCTTGGTGTTGATTTGACAGCTGGATGCTGAGTATTGATCCCAGTGTTCAGGGATAGTTACTTCATTAAGACTTCTGAGATCCCCCATTTGGCTTGAAGATAAAAACAGGCAAAGGTATAAACAGATAAACAGTCACACAAATAAGTAGCTGTGTGGGCCATTACTTTTAAAGCATAGTAGATGTTATTTGTGTTTGGAGAAGCTTAATGATACACTCAAGAATCCAATAGTAGAAACTGTTTGCTTTCAGGAAGAAAACGTTATACCAGGAAGGTATGTTTGAAGAAAAGAACTATATAACAGCAATCCACAATACACCTGTTCATTTGTAGCATAATAGTTACACCTGCTCACTGGGGCTTTTTTGAGATTTCCGTCTTTGGTGTAAGACACACATACACACATGTGCACACACAATGGTAAGCATGCATGCTCTTCAGCTTCAACCCTCAGTGCGCAGTAAAATAAAAAATATACTTGAATCATCTGTCTCAGCCCCAGCTAGAGCCCACGTCTTCCAACATGAATTTTAAAATACCTTTTTGCGTTTTAAAATATGCTGTAGAGGCCAGGCGCGGTGGCTCACGCCTGTAATCCCAGCACTTTGGGAGGTCAAGGCAGGCAGATCACAAGGTCAGGAGATGGAGACCATCCTGGCTAACAAGGTGAAACCCCGTCTCTACTAAAAATACAAAAAAGATTAGCTGGGCGTGGTGGCAGGTGCCTGTTGTCCCAGCTACTCGGGAGGCTGAGGCAGGAGAATGGCGTGAACCCGGGAGGCGGAGCTTGCAGTGAGCCGAGATCGCGCCACTGCACTCCAGCCGGGGCAACAGAGCGAGATTCCATCTCAAAAAAAAAAAAAAAAAAAATGCTGTAGATGAGTTTTAGTTTATCCGGGTCCTTTGTAATTAATCTCTGCATTCATCATAATTGGAAGAAAAGCTCAAAGTAAGAAAATAGCTTTCCTCCAAGTTTATTGCAATCAGAGAAAAATACAATTTAAATGTTTTTGTTTCCCATTTCTGTTCCTTACATGCATTGTCTAGAGTGGTTCCTGCTCTATAAGCCAGTGGGTTGAGATACCTGACCAGACCACCTTTTCAACCCAGTTCTTTCTCCTCTTTGTATTTCTCCCATACAATACAGTATTGAATATTTCATAACCTATGGGTGTATGTTTTTGGCAATGTGGCTAAGTCAGGCAGCATTGAGGACTGTCCTGGTGACAGTCTGGTGCAGCCCTCACCCAGGCTCCCACATTCACACCCCTCCACTCTCCAGTGGGCTGTGTAAGTTAACAGCAAATAAATGGCCCAGAATGGCTTCCTGTTAGAGAAAAAAGGGACAAAGACTTCTGCCCTTAAAACTCTGGTAACAAAAGTAATCTAGTGGAAATCAATATTACTAGGAATATCCTATGATTTTGGTGGTGTTGAGTTCAAAGACAGCATGGCCGAATTGTGACCATCCACCCAGTCACATGAGGCAAAAACCCAGGCCCTACCTGTGTCCTGACCTCCAGCTTCCTCCCCACGGCCAGTTGGTTAGAACGTGTAGGGAGTGTACCTCTCCCAGCCATGGAATCCCCTCACCATCTTCACCCCTTCCCCACCTTCAAAGACCTTCATGGCCAAGTGTGGTCTGACCACACTTGATCCAAAGCCCTTCCTCTGAGCTCTCAGCTCCACGTCACAACCTCGTGACCACGTGCCTCTCACTGTCATGTGCTTAGATATGTGTGTGTGTGTCCACCTCACCACACACTGTGAGATCCTTGAGGGCACGTTGTCTCTTTCATTTCTGTGTCTCCAGTGCCTAAAATGGAAAGTGCTCACTTACTAAATAAATATACAATATAAAAAATAATTTTTATCCCTTGTCCCATTTGAGATGGAAAATGAGTAAAGTTTACAAGTATTAATATAGTCAGCATCCCACTAAGACCACACAGACACTGAGATGAGCAGAGGATGCTGAGGAGCAAATGCAAAATAAACTATGAGAACTGTGACAGCTTCCAGTGCTCTTCATTATAAATATCAGCAATTGCTAATATCCAATAACGTGTCAAACACTCTACATTCAATCGTCACAAGTCTCTAAGGCAGGTGTTAGTTTTCTCTTTGTACAGCCCAAGAAGCTGAGACAAGAGTCACACAACCAGCCAATAGAGAGAAAAGATTCAAACCAGGAGACCTTCTGTCTCTAATCCCACCCTCCTCCCACTGTCTCCTGCTGCCTCTCTGTTTCAAAGCTTGGCTCTGAGACTATGAGCGCTGCCAAAATTTTACAACAGTTTGCGTATGTCATGGTCTGCAAAAGCTGCGGATGGCACTGTGGTGGCAGCCTCAACAGAAGGCTGAGACTACTTACCAGAGGGAGGATTTCCTGAGCTCCGATCACACCTGCTCTTTGTTCTCTCTCTGTCTCTCTCTCTCTCTCTCTCTCAATACAGACAGGGTCTCACTCTATTGCTCATGCTGGAGTGCAGTGGCGTGATCATAGCTCACTGCAGCCTCAAATTCCTGGGCTCAAGTGATCCTCCTGCTTCAGTCTCCTGAGTAGCTGGGACTACAGGCATGCACCACCAGTCCTGGCTAATTTATTTATTTTTATTTTATTTTTGTAGAGACAAGGTCTCGTCCCTTCCCCAGACTGATCTCAAACCCCTGGGCTCAAGAGATCCTCCCACCTCGGCCTCCCAAAGTGCTGGGATTACAGATGTGAGCCACCACTCCTGGCCCACACCTACTCTTTATCCTCAACCCACACCCCCAGGCTCAAACTCAAAAGGAAGGAGCAAACCCTAGAAGCTGCGTAAAACACACCTTGACCTAAAATGTGCTCATGACCAGGCAACTTGACTACATATTCTCCTCGACCTACGGTGGAGCGACATCCCTATAAAAGCCATTGTAAATTGAAAATATTGAAAGTCTAAAATGCTTTGAATACACCTAACCTATCGAATATCAGAGCTCAGCCTCGCCTCCCTTAAATGTGCTCAGAACACTTACATTAGCTTACAGTGGGCAACATAATATAACACAGGCCTATCTATGTTATAATAAAGTGTTGAGTATCTCATGTGATTTATTGAATACTGTACTGAATGTGAAACAGAATGGTTGTCCGGGTACTCACCATTAGCTGACACAGCTGAACGCACACTGCGCCTGAAGAGCGTTTGAAGCATTGAACTAAAATTAATTGCTGGGTGATGGGGATGCTACAACGACAGGGTCATCAATTTCTCTCTCTTCTGCTGAGGCTGGAGAACCATGGGTAGAAGGCGCTGGAGCATCAACGCTTGATGGTTTGGCAGGCGTAGTGCTCTTCCTTCAGGAAGGCATCAGGTGTCCGTGGTTTACCCTTCTGATGGCAGGGCTGCCTGGGTGCTTTGGCTCACAGCCATGCCCAGCATCAGGAGAGTGTCATACAGCATATCCCTTGCCTGTGGGATAAAGGCCAGTCTTCAGAATCCGAAGTGCACTTTTTGTGTTTTTTTTTTTTTGAGACGGAGTCTCACTCTGTTGCCCAGGCTGGAGTGCAGTGGCATGATCTTGGCTCACTGCAACCTCCACCTCCCAGGTTCAAGCGATTCTCCTGCCTCAGCCTCCTGAGTAGCTGGGACTACAGGTGTGTGCCACCATGCCTGGCTAATTTTTTGTATTTGTAGTAGAGACGGGGTTTCACTGTGTTAGCCAGGATGGTCTCGATCTCCTGACCTCGTGATCCACCCTTCTCGGCCTCCCAAAGTGCTGGGATTGCAGGCGTGAGCCACCGCGCCCGGCCCTGAAGTGCACTTTCTGCTAAATGCCTGTCACTGTCATACCATCCTAAAGTTTAAGCTGGAACTCTCTATGCTTGCACCTGTTGCCTGAAGGGTGTATTAGAAACAGTAGTTTCCTCCAACCCCTCCCCACCTCATTTGTGGAAGAATCTCATGTCTCCCTCCTAGAAATGGATTCAGCCTGAGATTCTCAAGACCAAGGTGGCATCCCAGGATTCCAGGCTCTGGAGACAAGGATGTGGAGGGAAGGGGGTTAGGGGGAGGTCACTCTGGGAAAACACATGTAACCTAGATCCCCAGTGAGCTAAGTGGGACTGACTCCTAGATGGAAATAGCCCCAGCGGACTTGTCACTGCAAGAATTCTGGTCTCCCTGGATACCTAGCATGCTCAAGAGCCCACTTGAAACACTGAAACACTTCAGCATACTGTATGTGCTCAGGGGAGTGGCTGAGACTAGCAGGTTGAGGAAGGAAAAGGAAGAGGGCCTTCTATGTGCCAAGTCCTAGAGCTCAGGCACCATACCAGGAGCCAACATGAAAAATAGTCTGCAGCAGACATTGCTCTCACCTCACACAAAACCACTCCAACCTCCTAGCAAGATTTCCTGTGCACCAAAGCCTGAAACACCAAAGACCTCTTCCTCCAAAGTCCCTTGCACTAGGGTTTCCCCAGAGTAATCTTCCAGGTCGATTATAATAATAATAGCAGCTTACCCAGGTAGATGCTCTAGTGCATGGTATAGCCTGAGCATTTTAAGTGGCCACCACAATGCCCCTCTGGAAGCACAGAGGTGGAGGTGCTTTGGACCTTCTCCAGCAGGGATGACAGTGGCACTATGTCTAGTCAATCTCTAACCTCAGGGGCAGTCAGCAGCATCAGCACAGCTTCCTGGTTCAGCAGCTTTCCGGCCTGCAGCACAGGCAATGTGGTTTTTGAGTTCACAGTGGAAGCAGCAGATACAGCAGCTACCTGACTAAGCCAGTTTTGCAGTGTGGTTCTGAGACTGTACCTGGACCTAGACCCACTCTGTAGCCTCCCTCTCCAGCCCTTGACATCATTCTATAGCCCAGTGGTTCTCCAAGGGTGGGCTCTGGACCAGCAGCACCTGGGAACTTGTTAGAAATGCAAATTCTTGGGCCCCACCCCAGACCTGCTGAATCAGAAACTCTGGGGGTGGGACCTGGTAGGCTTGACTTTAGCAAGCCTTCTAGGTGATTCTGCTATGCCCTTAAGTTTAGGGACCTCTGCTGAAAGTCATCCACCTCTAATAAATCCATTTCTACTGTAACTAGAGTGGATCCTGCTGTCTGCAGATTCATCCTGACTGAATCACAGTCGCTGTCCTCATGTTGTCCATAAGGAAGACAATAAATAATGACAAAGCAGCATGTCATTCTGGGGGAAGAAAAGAACAGGGTCACCTTACCCAGCCAAGAATGGTGACCTCCCAACTATTTTTATAATCTAGCCTTCGCAACAATTTTGAACATGCACCCTCAATAGTTATATTTATTTCTAAATTTTACATATCCTCTATTAAACATTTAAAAATTATAAATAGAAACCTAAAAGATGAGATTTTTTTAAATGAATATAAATTAACATTCTAATACTTTCTTCCTGAATCTCTAAGGATTGATTTGGCACTTTAGCAATCACTGCTCTAGAATGTCGGGATAACCTTTTGGCAAAAGTAACAGCAGAATCAAAGGAATTAAAAGGAGGGTGCAGGATATTTTTGTAGAACTTAGGCAAGGAAACATCATGAGGTGACAATGACAATAATGATGATAATGACAATGATGATAATGATGATAATTTCTTATTTTTGAGCAACTAACATGATCACTTAGCCTTAAAAGCAACCATGTGAGGTAGGACTATTATTCCTACTTTTCAGATTGGGAAACTGAGGGCCAATAGTCTCCTATCCGGTAAGTGGCAGAGCGGGGTTTTGAAACCAAAATCTGGGTTTTTCCATTGCCAGTTTTGGGCTTGGACTACTGCATGGTTGGAAGAGCCATCTACTGAGACAGAGGATTCAGAAAGAAGAGCGGGTTTGGAGAGAAGATGGTAGGTTTTGTTTTGATGTTTGAGGTGCCCCCGACGTATTCTGGTGAAGCTATCCAATACACAGCTTAATATATGAAGCTGCAGAACCCAAGCCTGGCTGCAGAAAAGGGTTGGATATCTTTAACTTCTTAGCCCAAGTTGAAAATACTTATTTTGTTGTGAGCACCATGATGAAAAGGAGCAAGGGCCAGGTGCAGTGACTCATGCCTGTAATCTCAGAGCTTTGGGAGGATGAGGCAGGAGGATTGTCTGAGCCCAGGAGTTTGAGGCTGCAGTAGCTATGATTGTGCCACTACATTCTGCTACTTTGAACTTTTCTTCCAAAAAATTAGGATGAATGCAGAAATTACAAAGGACCCAGATAAATTTAGTAAGCCTGGGCAACAGAGCAAGTCCCTGTCTCAAAATAAATAAATAATTCTAAAATCTTTTAAAAAGAAAGGAGCAAGTGGAGAGGGAAAGTAGAAGAGACAATGGGGGTGGGGGTGGGGTGGGACATTGGATAATGAATAGAGCGAGCTTCTCCATCAGCTACGTGGGGACAAAATTGTGAGCACTTCTGGGATTGTTAGCTTTGGCCAGGGGGAGGGACAGAAATCACACAGCCCTGGGCTTGAATGCCAGCTCCATCTCCTTCTAGCTACAAAACCACGGAAAAGATAATGAAGTAATGAACCTTGTTGCCTCTGTTTCCTCTTCTGTAAAATGAGAATAATAATATCTCTCCATCTGATAGAAATGTTATGCTGATTAAATGAGAAATGGTGTAAAGTGCATATCTGTGTTTGGCCCATAGAAATAACTCAATATTTGTTAACTATAATTAACTAACTGTCATTATAACTGGTATTGTTCTCTGAGCTAGGAACCAAGCAGGTAAGGATTAGTGCAAATGGAGGTGACCTTATAGCAGAGGAGCATAAGAGCTCAAAAGAATCGTTAGCTGATGACTTTAACTTTTGGGCCAAGGCAGGGGCAAAGTCAAGAACTAAGAATGAGAGGAGCAAAGGCAGGGTAGGGGCTTGAGGAGAAGGCACAAATCCTTAAGAACCACACAGGGGATTAAGACAGGAAATGAGTTAGGTTTACCCAAAAGGACCTCCAAGTAGCAATAACAGCATTAATCAATATGCTATCTACAAAGCACACTCAGAAGAGCAAAGTTAGAGAATTAACACTTCCTAATTTCAAGACTTACTATGAAGCTACAGTAATCAAGACTGTGTGGTACAGATTGACATAAAGACAGACACAAATATCAATGGAACAGAATTAAAAGTCCAGAAATATACTCATACACATAGGGGAAACTGATATGACAAAGAGATAAAAGCAATTCATCAGTGAAGGAATAGCCTTTTTCAACAAATGGTGCTGAAACTATTGAACATCCATATGCAAAAAAAAAAAAAAAGAACTTTGATTCATACCTTGTACCATATACAAAAATTAACTCAAAATAGACCACAGACCTAAATGTAAAACTGAAAACTGTAACATTTTTATAGAAAACATAGGAGAAAATCTTGGTGTTATTGGGTTAGACCAGGATTTCTTAGAAACGACCCCAAAAGCACAAGCAATAAAAGAAAGATTGATAACTTGACTTCATCGAAATTAAAAACTTCTGCCCTTTGAATGACACTATCAAGAGAATGAAAACACAAGCCATAGGCCGGAGAAAATATTTGCAAAGTATGTATGTGATAAAGGTCTTGTATGCAGAATATATACTGACCTCTCAAAACTCTGTAAGACAATAAATAATCCAATGAAAACAATAAGTAAAAGCATTGAGCAGATACTTCATTAAAAAACATGCATGGATAGCAATGATGCTCAACATCATTAGGGAAATGCAAATTAGCATCGCAAGGATGTGCCACTACACATCTATTTGAATGACTAAAGTCAGAACGACCAGTTACCAAGTATTGGCAAGGATGAAGAAGAGCTGGAACTCTCATACACAGCTGGGGGCCATGCAAAATGATATAGCCATTTTGGAAAAGTTCGATTCTTAAAAAATTAAACATACATGCGGCCGGGCGTGGTGGCTCGTGCCTGTAATTCCTGCACTTTGAGAGGCTGAGGCAGGTGGATCACCTGAGGTCAGGAGTTTGAGACCAGCCTGGCCAACATGGCAAAACCCCACCTCTACCAAAAAAAAAAAAAAAAATACAAAAATTAGCCAGGTGTGGTGGTGCACACCTGTAGTACCAGCTACTCAGGAGGCTGAGGCAGGAGAATCACTTGAACCCAGGAGGCGGAGGTGGCAGTGAGCCAAGATCGAGCCACTGCACTCCAGCCTGGGTGAAAGAATGAGACTCTATCTAAAAAAAATAAGATAAAAAGTTAAACATACACCTACCACATGATCCAGCCATTTCACTTCTAGTTGTTTTTTTCAAAAGGAAAAAAAAAACCATATGTTCATACAATGAAAGACTTGTACATGAATGCTTTTAATAACTTATTCATAATCTCACAAAACCATAAGAAGCCTTTAAGGGGTGCCTTCATAAGTATATGTGATGATGGACAGGCGAGCCCCAAAACTGGGGCTTAGCCCGGGCTTTGCCCAGGAAAGAATTCAAGGGTGAGCTGCCATGTTAGACAGCAATCTTGTACTGAACAGTACTGCTCCTTGCAGAGCAGGGCTAACTCATAGACAGTGCATCTAGAGTTGGCAAGAAATGAGCTGTTGGCAACTGTATTTCTACCCCCTTATACCAACTTTCAATTACAAGCAAATTAAGGGACAGTTAAAGCAAATTGAGAGGCGGGTTATTTAGAACTTTCTAGGAAAGGGACGGTAACTTCTAGGTCATTGTCATGGCATTTGTAAACTGTCATGACATTGGTGTGAGTGTCTTATGCTAATGAGCAATGATGACAGCTAGGGATGGCTTTTGTTGTCATTTGCTGGTTCCCGCTGGTTTCTTCACTTTTTCCTGCCTGAGACTGGGAAATAAATCCTGCTGGTCTCCTACCTCAGATGGATAAACTGGGTTTATCTATGCTGTGGAATACTACTCAGCACTGAAAAGGAATGAACTACTGATACACACAACCACCTGGATGAATCTCCAGAGAATTATGCAAGGTAAAGAAGTGCATACTGTATGGTTCCATTTACAAAAGACTCTAGAAATGGCAAATTAATCTACAGGGACCAAAAGCAGTTTCCATGGTGCACTGGGAAATAGGGGAAGGGAGAGAGGAATTACAAAAGTGCATAAGGAAACTTTTGGAGATGATGAACAGATATGTTCATTGTCATTGTGGTGATGGTTTCATGAGCATAGATACATGTCAAAATTGATCGAATTGTACCGCAGACTGGGTGGTTCACACAGCAGACACTTTGAGACGGAATCTCACTCTGTTGCCCAGGCTGGAGTGCAGTGGTGTGATCTTGGCTCACTGCAACCTCCGCCTCCCGGGTTCAAGTGATTCTCCTGCCTCAGCCTCCCAAGCAGCTGGGATTACAGGCACCTCCACCACACACAGCTAATTTTTGTATTTTTAGTAGAGACAGGATTTCACCATGTTGGCCAAGCTTTTCTCCTGACCTCAAGTGATCCACTCACCTCAGCCTCCCAAGGTGTTGCGATTACAGGTGTGAGCCACTGTGCCTAGCCTACAACAGAGGCTTGTCACACCACAGTTCTGCAGGCCGAAGTCTGAGACCACGGTGTGGGGAGGGTTAGTTTCTCCTGTGACCTCTCTCCTGTAGTTATAGATGGCCCTGTGTCTTCACATGGTCTTGCCTCTGGAAATGTCTGTGTCCTGATTGCCTCTTCTTATGAGGACACAAGTCAGATTGGATTAAGGCCCGCCTTTATAATCTAATTTTAACTTAATCACCTTTTTAAAGATCCTGTCTCCAAATATATAGTAGTTACAAGCTGAGGTATTAGGGGTTCAGGCTTCAACATATGGATTTCGAAGGGAAACAATTTCGCCCATAACAAGCCGTGTTTTCTGTTTATGTCACAGCACTTACTTACCACACAGTTAATTGAGATGTAGCCGAATTTCCTTAGGATATTCTGGTTTATGTGAATTACGTGATTAATACAAGAGAGATTTTCTTTAACTAGCAATTCTATTAAACTACCAAAAGCTATAGCTGAACACCTTTAAAAACACACATATAAATAGGGCACAGTGGCTCACACCTGTAATGTCAGCACTTTGGGAGGCCGAGGTGGGCAGATCACCTGAGGTCAGGAGTTTGAGACCAGCCTGGCCAACATGGTGAAACCCTGTCTCTACTAAAAATACAAAAAAAAAAAAAAAAATTAGCTGGGTGTGGTGGTGTACACCTATAATCCCAGCTACTTGGGAGCAGGAGAATTGCTTAAACCTGGAGGCAGAGGTTGCAATGAGCTGAGATCACATCACTGCACTCCAGCCTGGGTGACATAGTGAGATTCTGTCTCTAAATAAATAAATAAATAGTTTTTAAAAATAAAAACATAAAAAACACAGATAAATTAAACAGGCAGAAGGCAACATGATTTTGGGAGGGAAGTGGAGGAAAGAATGGGGCTGGAGACATAAAGAAAGGCCTGAAAGTTATTCTTTCATCATAGGCGATAGGAACGGAGAAGAGCTACATATCAAAAAGTAGCTTTCTCTTTATCCTCTGGTCTGGTTTTACCATCAGGCTACTTGGATGGACCCAAATGAGGACATTGTCCAGTTTGGTCGAGGGCCATCTGTTGGTCCCCACTCACTGAGACCTCCCACCCCCACAGGACAATCATTGCTTTGCAACTTAAACAGAAGGCAGGTTTTGGGCGGAGTGCCTTCCTTGCCACGGGACCACACCAGCAGCTGCTGCCTTTGTGAGTGCTTTCCGGTTAGTGCCAAGGGCAGGAAATTTAAGCCAGAGTCAGGCAGGCGGGGCACCAGGTGTGGTGGGAAGCAGGGCTTATCTGACAACCATCTGCATAAGGACCGATGGAGGCCTTTGCAAGCCCCAAGTTGCTACTTCAAACATTAACTTGTGTTTTTATTCAGATAGTCTACTAAAGCTCAATGTGGAATTGGTATGTGCTTTTAAATACCAGAACACTCCTACTGTGCCTGTCATGAAAGCTTCCTGTTTGGGGTGAGACCTTTGGACTTGTATGTGGAATTGGGGAATTTGGGGAAGGAGCAAGCCTCCTCACCTGGGCTGGAGCTGAGCAGTTTGTGAACTGATACTGCAGTGAGACAAACATTATCCTTTTGGCAGGACTTGAACTTATACGAGCAACCAGAGAATTATGACTTTAGGGATTCTTATTTTATTAATCTTTATTATGTTGGCCATTTATTAAATATCTACTATGTGCCAATCACTGTTCTAGGCAGTTAATATACATATGTGTGATATATATGTACCATCTCAATCTTAAAGAGTAGATAGTAATATTCTTCATTTTACAATCAAGCAGATGAGGATCAGGGAAATGCCTTGCCCAGGGACACAGAAATCTTCAGTAGCAAGGCTCAACTCAGACCTAGATTTGTCTGATTTCAAACCCTATTCTCCTTTCTCCCACTTCTTGCTTTTCTGAAAAAATGCCCTAAAATATATTTTGGACCTGTACTTGGGTTTTGTTATTTGGCAAGTTATCTTTAGATGTTTATTTAGATGGTAAGTTTCTTAATAGGAAAAGACTGGGTTTTTTCTTGAGACAGAGTCTCACCCTGTCACCCAGGCTGGAATGCAGTGGTGTGATCTCGGCTCACTGCAACCTCTGCCTCCCAGGTTCAAGCGATTCTCCTGCCTCAGCCTCCAGAGTAGCTGGGACTTCAGGCACCCGTCACCACGCCCAGCTAATTTTTGTATTTTTAGTAGAGACAGGGTTTCACCATGTTAGCCAGGCTGGTCTCGAACTTCTGACCTCAGATGATCCACCCGCCTTGGCCTCCCAAAGTGCTGGGATTACAGGCGTGAGCCACACGCCTGGCCAAGATTAGGTCTTTTTCTGGCTTTTTATTAACAGAATATACACATTTTTACATCAAAAGTGTTACTTGAAAGTGTGCACCTGACTTAAGACTATTATAACAGCATCAAGCTACTGGTTTTGACATATATTGTGATATAAGATGACATCATGGGGAAAGCTGGAGAAAGGGCACGTGAAGACTGTCTGCAACTTATTTTTGCAAATTCTTGTGCATTCTAAACTATTTATAGCTGGGCACGGTGGCTCATGCCTGTAATCCCAGCACTTTGGGAGGCCGAGGCGGGCGGATCACCTGAGGTCAGGAGTTTGAGACCAACCTGGCCAACATAGTGAAATCCTGTCTCTACTAAAAATACAAAAATTAGCTGGGGGTGGTGGCAAAATAAATAAATAAAACAAACAAACAAATAATAAAAGGTTTTTTGTTTGTTTGTTTTTTGAGACGGAGTCTTGCTCTGTCACCCAGGCTGGAGTGCAGTGGCATGATCTTGGCTCACTGCAACCCGTCTCCCAGGTTCAAGCAATTCTCCTGCCTCAGCCTCCCGAGTAGCTGGGACTACAGGCGTGTGCCACCTCGCCTGGCTAATTTTTGTATTTTTAGTAGAGAAGGGGTTTCCCCATGTTGGCCAAGCTGGTCTTGAATTCCTGACCTCAGGTGATCCACCCCCCTTGGCCTCCCAAAGTGCTGGGATTACAGGCTTGAGCCACTGTGCCCAGCCGAAGTGTTTTTTTTTTAAAGTGTATTTGATGATGATAATAAAGAGCATTGTGACGATATAGAACCAACAGAGTTAGGCAAGTTGAGTCCTGGGTTCTATGGCTGCTCTGCCAATAACTAGCTGTGTGGCTTTTACAGGTCACTTGTCCACCCGAGGCCTAGCAAAGTCAAGGTGGCATCCACATTCCATTGTAGGGTCAAGTTATGATTTCTGTAATTTCAAAAAAATGCATTTTAGATGTCCACTTTAGGATGCAAGAATGAATACACACACCTAATGTAGTTCCTCCCAAAGCACACTAAATTTGTAGTATAGAAATTTTCTAAAAGACATATCCCACAAAAATAGGAGGGACAGGAGACAGTAGCAACAAAGGAATAGAAGCTAGGAAGCCTCTATAAGTGATAAATGAGGAAAACACAAATTAACAGGCCTGGAGTTGGTGGTTAATAAAGCTAAGGATAAACTTATTCACTATAGAATCTTCACAAAGCTCAGGTACCTGGTACCTAACAGCACCAGATACCTCTGGAAATGGAGGTTCAAAGAGGGTGGTGGAAACAAGGACTGGGTGGCGACCCCAGAGATACACCGAGATTCCTTCCCTGGCTCTTTGTCACCTGGAAGCTTCTTTGCCTCCACCCCTTCATAGTCTACACATCTCACTCTCTTACGAATGCAAAACAGAAGTATTTGGACTTGGGAAGCTGAAAGCACCGTGTCAAAACCAAGAAGATGAAATGACTGTATACACAGTGGATGCTGAGTGATGAGATCCCCAGGCCCTCTTCCCCCAGCTTAGCTCCCACAGCACTGATGGCCAGATCTTAAGCATCCAGGCAGGAGACTAAAATTCTGCTCCAGAGAATCTGACCAGCTCAAGAGAAATCATCAGAGGATACTGAAATTAGGTTTGTTCAACAAATGGTCCAGCCCGCCAGCTGACCCTGCAGTGAAGCTCACAGGCAACAAACCCTGCCTTGAGCTCCAAGCTTCCAGTTAGCTTTTTGGTTCTCAATTCTTTTTCTTGAAGATACAGACAAAACAAACAGAAGAAAAA
The DNA here is from genome assembly GCF_028858775.2 of Pan troglodytes. Taxonomy (NCBI): domain Eukaryota; kingdom Metazoa; phylum Chordata; class Mammalia; order Primates; family Hominidae; genus Pan; species Pan troglodytes. The sequence goes on from NC_072412.2 coordinate 29,556,866, forward strand.
GACAAACTGGAGTGTATGCAGGGAGAAGAAAACTTCCTCCAAAATAATTAATATCCTCAGAGAGATGACAAAAGATCCATGCAAAAAGGAAAGAAAAAAAACCCACACAGAGAACAGCAACAGCTAGAAGAGCTCTTGGGAATTAAAAACAGGAGCATACAGATGACAAATTAAATAGAGAGGCTGGAAAATCAAGTTGATGGGAAGTATCCCAGAAGCTAGAGCAAAAAGACAAAGAGCTATAAAATGAAAGAGAAAAGGAGAGGATGAGTCCAGGAGGGCTGACATTAAATAATAGAAGGAGTCTCAGGAAGAGAGAAAAGAGAAATCAAGGGAAACCCATCGACAAAATTCATCAAGAAGTTTGCCCAGAACAGAAGGATGTGAATTTCCAGAATGAAAAGCTCACCAAGTGCCCAAGACAGTAGATGAAAATAGAATCACACCAAGGAACATCAATGAGAAATGTCCAAAAAAAAAAAATCCTACGGGTTTTCATAAAGAGAAAATAAGTCAATTAAAAGGATCAGGAAACACACCGACTTCATTTAAAAGCTAATAGAGGCTGGGTGCAGCAGCTCAAGCCTTTACTCCTAACACTTTGGGAGGCCAAGGCGGAGGATCTCTTGAGCCCAGGAGTTCAAGACCAGCTTGGGTAACATAGTGAGACCCTATCTCTACAAAAATAAAAAATAAAAAAAAAAAAAATAAAGCTGAGTGTGGTGTTGCATGCCTGTACTTCTGGCTACTCAGGAGGCTGAGGTGGGAGGGTCACTTGAACCCAGGAGGTCAAGGCTGCAGTGGGCCATGATCGCACTATTGCACTCCAGCCTGGGTGACAGAGGGAGACCCTGTCTCAAAAAACAAAACAAAACAAAACACAAAACAAAACAAACAAATAAAATAAAGAAAGAAAAAGAAAAGCAAACAGACAATGGATAGAGGTTCCAATCCTGAGTAGGAGGGCAAACCCACACTCCGCCTGGGCTCTCCCAACTGCACTTATAAAAACCTGGACAGAATGTAATCCCAGCATTTTGGGAGGCCAAGGCAAAGGATCACTTGAGATCAGCAGTTTGACACCAGCCTGGGCAACACAGCAAGACCGTGTCTCTAGAAACATTTTTAAAATGTTTAAATTAAAAAAAAAAAAGGAAAGTAAATAGTCTTTATTTATTTATTTATTTATTTATTTATTTATTTATTTATTTTGAGACAGAATCTCACACTGTGAGCCACCGTGCCCGGCGAGTAAATAGTATTTCTGGGAAGTAAATAGTAGCAGGCAGATTGAGAAAAAGGAGAATCCAAAGTGCCACCAAAGCAGCAGTGTGTGTCTCACTTTTTCCTCTGAAATACTCTAGGCCAGCCGGGCACGGTGGCTCACGCCTGTAATCCCAGCACTTTGGGAGGCTGAGGCAGGCAGATCAACTGTGGTTGGGAGTTCAAGACCAGCCTGACCAACATGGTGGAGCCCCGTCTCTACTAAAAATACAAAATTATCTGGGCATGGTGGTGCATGCCTGTAATCACAGCTACTCGGGAGGCTGAGGCAGGAGAATCGCTTGAACCTGGGACGCAGAGGTTACAGTGAGCCAAGATCGCGCCATTGCACTCCAGCCTGGGCAACAAGAGTGAAACTCTGTGTCAAAAAATAATAATAATAATAATAATAACTCTAGGCCTAATTCAAGACAGTATGAAAGAATGGCAGCAATAACCTGAAGTGCCTAAAAAATGGAATATTATTTAGCAATAAAAAGGAACAAATTGGCCATGCACAGTGGCTCACGCCTGTAATCCCAGCACTTTGGGAGGCCAAGGCAGGCAGATCACTTGAAGTCAGGAGTTCAAGACCAGCCTGGCCAGCATGGTGAAACCTCATCTCTACTAAAAATACAAAAATTAGCTGGGTGTGGTGCCTGGCGCCTGTAATCCCAGCCACTCAGGAGGCTGAGACAGAGAGCTGTCTGGGGAGGCAGAAGTTGCAGAGAGCTGAGATTGCATCACTGCATACTAGCCTGGGTGACAAAAGCAAGACTCTGTTGAAGAAGAAGAAGAAGGAGGAAGAGGAGGAGGAGAAGGAGAAGAAGAGGAGGAAGTCAACCGAGAAACTCAAACAGAGGGATATTCTACAACATAACAAACTGGTTTTCTTCAATAGTGACAAAATAATGAATGACAAGGAAAGACTGGGGAACTGTTGCAGATTGAAGAGACTAAATGCACTATGGGACCCTCACTTGGATCTTGAAACAGAAGAAAGACTTAGAGGGAAAACTGGTGAACTCCAAGTAAACCTGTAGTCTAGTTAGTCATACTCTACCACAGCTGCTTTCTTGGCTTTGATCATTGTGCTATAGTGCTGACATTCTGTAAGATGTCAACCTTAGGGGAAGCCGAGTGAGGGATATATAAACAGCCTGTCTAGTATTTTTACTTTTCCGTAAGTCTAAAGTTATTTCAAAATAAAAAATTTTCCAAAGACACATACTATATTAAAATAAGTCATCTTATATCCTTATTCTAAGGTTTATTCAGTAAACTTCTAAGGTTTATACAGGAATGACGTGGACTTGTAAACGGCCCCAGAGCTCAATCCTACTGGGCAACTGTGAGTTGGTGCCTGGGCCAGCGGCCTGGCTGATGCTTCTTGTTCATTCTTCTGCCTCAGCCAGTAGGTTTGGCTAGAATTCCAAGGCCTTGGACTTTGTTGGACTAGAAAAGGAAAGAGGAAAGGGAAGTAAATCGCCACAGGGGTCAAACCTGCTTTCCTGTGCTCTTCTGAGCTGCTCTCGGCTCCTGCTCTGCAGAGCTAAAACCTCTAAGGAAGCCACTCTTTTATCATCTCCAAAAGATTACGGGATCATATAGTCTAGGCTGCAACTATACCATCTGTTTATGCCCTCGGAATTTTAAAAACGAGACCCATGTTTACAAATGTGAGCTGACATGTCACATTTGTGGAGAAATAACGAAGTAGCTGCCAGGCGGCAGCAAGATTCTTCATGTTCAGAAGCTCCTCCACGTAAAAGCAGGTTACGTCCTGAAAGATCATTCTTAAGTGCACTGTTTGTTAGTTCAGTTGCCTAGGAAGGGTTTAAGCTTGCAGCCCTCAGATTTCTTTCCACCAAACAGGCATGTTTTAAATTCACGCACATGCTCCTCCTCTGAACTGGTGAATGCACTCTCAGGCATGTTTTCCCCTAACAAATCCATTTTTTTCTACATTGAAAGTTCCGTTGGGACAGATAACATCTGCAAGTATTGTAAGAATCTCCTTAGCAGCTTCACATCCTCCACTCCGCTTTGAAGTCAGGCAAATTCAAAGGCGCCTTATATAGAGGAAATATCCGTGGCTTGAGGCAAACATTTCATCACTCCTAGGCTCGAAGTCTTCAAGCAAACAGCTGGCATTCTCCCGGACAGGGCTGGTAGACTCTGTGGATGTCTTGCCTTCAAGCCATGGCGCTTTAAATCCTTTGGGGTTTGTCTACTGTGTTTTCTATCCACTGCTGATGATTGTTGACTACAGAGGTAAGACAGCTTTTATACATTACACAACTACCCTTTGTCCTTTAGAACCTTTCCTAATGTTGAATGACTCAGTCCATAACCAAGGGCAGCATTCGTTACTTTGTCACTGTTTTCTATTAAAACAAAAACAACAACAACACTCTCTCATTTGTAATTGAATACATTAATAAACCCTTTCATGGGCATGATGGAGTTAAACGTGTTTGTAAAACACCTCAGCACCCTGTACTAGCAAAGCAAACACACCTTAGACCAAGAGGCCTGCAGCCAAGAACCCTGATCCCAGTCCTTGGTGGTGACTGACCTTTCTCGGGAAAGCACAGCTTTGTTGACAATCATGGACGTTCTCAAGGAGATGGGCTCTGTACTTCCTATAAAAAGCAAGGAGGCCAGGTGTGGTGGCTCATGCCTGTAATCCCAGCACTTTGGGAGGCCAAGGCAGGAGGATCACTTGAGGCCAGGAGTTCCAGACCAGCCTGGCCAACATGGCGAAACCCCATCTCTACTAAAAATACAAAAATTAGCTGGGTGTGGTGGTGCACACCTGTAATCCCAGCTACTTGGGAGGCTGAGAATTGCTTGAACCTAGGAGGCAGAGGTGGCAGTGAGCCAGGATCATGCCACTGCACTCCAGCCTGGGCAACAGAGCAAGACCCTGTCTCAAAAAAAAAAAAAAAAAAGCAAGGAGATTCTAAAGTTGATCTGCAGTGCACTGTCTCCAGATCAACAAACCTGGAGGCTGGCAAAGTTATCTGAAGAATTTGGGCAGAAATATATTTATCTGTATCATTAAAAAAAAAAAAAACAGCCAAGTGCTGTGGCTCACGCCTGTAATCCCAGCACTTTGGGAGGCTAAGGCAGATGGATCGTTTGAACCCAGGAGTTCAAGACCAGACTGGGCAACATGGTGAAACCCCAGCTCTCCTAAAAATGCAAAAATTCAACCGGGCATGGTGATGTGCACCTGTAGTCCCAGCTACTCAGGAGTCTGAGGAGGGAAGATCACTTGAACCCGGGAGGCAGAGGTTGCAATGAGCCATGATCACACCACTGCGCTCCAGCCTGGGTGACAGAGGAAGACTCTTCCTCAAAATAAAACAAAAATAAGAAAAATAATAAATCAAAGATTTGTTCAGAAATTTGCAAAGTAGGATACACTGGTTAAGCACTTACTATGTATCAAGTGCTTAACCAGTGTAACCTATTTTACATTGTGTAACCAATGCATGCATTGTCATTTAATTCTTTTTTTTCTTTCTTTCTTTTTTTTTTTTTTTTTTTTTTTTTGAGATGGAGTCTTGCTCTATTGCCTAGGCTTGAGTATAGCGGTGCAATCTCAGCTCACTGCAACCTCTGCCTTCCGGGATCAAGCAATTCCCCTGCCTCAGCCTCCCAAGTAGCTGAGAGTGTGTGCATGTGCCACCATGGCTGGCTAATTTTTTTGTGTTTTTAGTAGAGATAGGTTTTCGCCATGTTGGCCAGGCTGGTCTCAAACTCCTGACCTCAGGCAGTCCTCCCACCTCAGCCTCCCAAAGTTCTGGGATTACAGGTGTGAGCCACTGCACCTGGCTGTAATTCTTAAAACACCTCTACTATATAGATATTAGTATTACATATTACAAATGGGGAAACTGAGGCATAGTTAAAGTAACTTGTGCAAAGTCACACGGCTAATTAGGGAGTAGGGATTCCAACCCAGTCTCTGACTACAGAACTCTCAACCACTATGTTGAAGTTTTCAGGCACCACCTGTCTCAGATTCACTCTGACCATGGGGAAATGAGTATGCATCTACACTCAAAGGTATTGTTACCTTTTTTCCTCACAATACTGTCGTCCAAGAGAATTAGCTCTGTGTCCAGTTTACAACTCTCCCACTCTGCGTCACCTTCCTATCAGCATATCAAAAACCACGCTACCTCCCAACTCTGCTTTAAGAATCTAAAGAACTGGATGCTGATGATGGCAAAGTCTGTTGATAGATCTCAAGCAGTGGCTCTCAATCAGGGGTGATTTTGGCCCGCAGGGGACATTCGGCTATTTTTGATCATCACAACTTAGGTGGGAGTGGGGAGGGGAGCTACCTGGTAGCAGCCAGGGATGTTGCTAAACATCCTATAATGCACAGGTAGCTCTCCCACCCACCCATCAGTCTGGCCCAAAATGTCAATAGTGTTGAGGTTGAAAAACTCTGAGCTAAAAAAATCAGTAATGCTCGTTAGCCCTCGTCCACAGCCCGGCCCGGAATGAAGCATGGCTAGCATGGCGGACACCAGTCAAGAAATGGTATCAGATGGGTTAGCTCTTCTGCGAGGAGAGATGCTGATGCTTGCACTTGGGCTTCTTCCAGCCAGCTAATTAACACATCTACAGATTGCCTGAACTGACAGCCTCCTTTCCCCCAGACAAACAGCATGCTGATAAGCCTTTCCAAAATCAAAATACTGTCCTGACAAACTAAGGGAGTGATTCAGCAAGGTGAGTCTTTCTGCTGCGCATGAGGCAAAGGCATAGGACCTAGTCTAGAGGCAGTCAATGGGGTGGCATGCCCAGAGTGAAGGGCATGCCCAGAGTGAAGTATGGCATTAGTAAGGGCAAGGGGGCATGGGCAGAGAAAGGCAGGAAAGATCATTACCATCCAATGGGGAGGAGTGGAACTTTAAAACTGGTCAGGGAATCCTGTTGGCTTCACTCGCTTATTATTTTAGCAGGCAATGAGATCATGGTCTGCAAGAACACAGCTAAAGAGCTGGGAGCTATAACCCCATACTGCTGCAAATAAAGTCAGCTCCAGTATGGAAAGGAACACAAGGCATGGGCTGCATTTGATTCACCCAAGGTTCAAGGTCAGAGTTGTGCCATGAAGGCACCAGTGGAGTTGGGGGGAGGCAGACACACCTGGTTTTGAACTCCAGCTTTGAAATACTTCCACCATGTGTAGGCAGAAAACAATTTCTCTGAGACTTCATTTCTCATCTGTAGAGCAGGAGAAATAATAAGAGTCATTATGCAGGGCTGTCCTGAGAAGCAAAGGGTGTGATATGTGTAATCCAGCGCTTGGATAGGGGGCTGTGCACAAAATTAGTCTGGAACAAGAGCCAAGTCGTCCCTCCTGCTCCCCTCCTCCCTTTCCTTGCACATGGTTTTCCCGGGTGCCTGGCTGACAGAGGAACTGTTCCTGGGGCTGAGTCCTGCGATCCCAATAGAGGCTTTTTATTAAGTAGAATTTACACTGACAACCTATTCCATACGATATGTCCAGAGAGCAAGCTCACCTTAAACAAGCATATTCAACTTTTCTAGAGCCCAGAAAATCACTTTTTGAAATACTTATTATGAACCTGGGGTCCCTAGAAGAAGATTTACCATGAAGTTAATGAAAATGAAACTTCAGGCTTCTCACTTCACCCGCCCCGCAGGGAGGCTCAAGCCAGGGCCCCAGCAGCCTATGCATATGGTCACTCACTGTTATAAACTCTGCAATGGTAAGATGTTTAGTTGCTTCAGATCACTGCCTCTTTCCACCGTGACTTCCATTTGGCCACATTTCCTCTCCTTTTGGGTGGCTTTGGAATGGCCATGGGCATTTTGGGGACCTAGCAAAAGAACCCAAGTTAGAGTTACCTTTAGTTTTGGGTTGATTATGATATATTGATACAGTCAATTTCTTTCTTTCTTTTGAGACAGGGTATCGCTCTATCACCGGACTGAAGTGCAGTGGTGTGATCAGGCTCACTGCAGCCTAGACCTCCTGGGTGCAAGCAGTCCTCCTGTCTCAGTCTCCCAAGTAGCTGGGACTATAGGCACGTACCACCACACCCAATTAATTTTTGGCTTTTTTTGTAGAGACTGGGTTTGGCCATGTTGCCCAGGCTGGTCTCAAACTCCTGGGTTCAATCAATCTGCCCAATTCGGTCTCTCAAAGTGCTGGGATTACAGGTACGAGCTACTGCTCCTGGTTGATGCAGTCACTTTCGTATAGCCAAGCTACTGCTTAGAAAAGGTTTCTGGGGATATTCCTACGTTCCAACTTAGCTGGCATGGAGTCGTAAAGGCTCAGACTCAAGCATCATATCATGATATGTGCATGTCCCCAGAGCAAGGGGGGAAAGAAGATGTGAAATAGGGTCCTACAAGAGTCTGGGGCAAAGCTTTCCAATCATCAAACTTGTACAATTGTAGGTACACTTAAACGGATCACAGGTCAAGATGAAAGTTCTCACCTTTCAGGAACATAAGAGGCCATCAATGAATATCTGCCCCAAAATGTGGGATAGAAAGGATTTTAGAGATATGTTAGTCAGTTAATTATATGTTTTTCTAAATTTAGTGATACTTTAATACCTAATTTTGTATGTATAAATTTGTATTCTCTTCCTTCCAAATTACATAAGCTTCAGGACCTACGAAACCTAGATTCACCCCTTTGGCTCACATACTCTTATTTTAGCTTTTTTTTTTTTTTTTTTGAGACGGGGTCCCACTCTGTCACCCAGGCTAGAGTGCAGTGGCACAATCTCAGCTCACCGCAACCTCTGCCACCCGGGTTTGAGCAATTATCTTGCCTCAGCCTCCTGAGTAGCTAGGATTACAGGCACACACCACCATGCCCAGATAATTTTTTTGTATTTTTAGTAGAGATTGGGCTTCACCATGTTGGCTAGGCTGGTCTTGAACTCCTGATCTCAGCCTCCTAAAGTGCTGGGATTACAGGCGTATTTTAGCTTTTTGAAGAGGGTAGGATGGAGAAAAAGATGAAGAGGGAGAAAACCAAACTTCCTAACTAAATTTTGTGAAATAATTATATTTCAGTGACACAGTGAAATTCTTTGTATGGTTGTTCTTTCTGAAAAGAGCGAAATGAAATAGGATTGAGACTCCTGACTACCAAACTTCCTAACTAAATTTTGTGAAATAATTATATTTCAGTGACACAGTGAAATTCTTTGTATGGTTGTTCTTTCTGAAAAGAGCGAAATGAAATAGGATTGAGACTCCTGACTATACCAATAGATTTTCTTTTAAGGCTGCGTCTGTTCTGCAGTGTTTGGGTAAAGCACTTTCTGTGCATTGTGAAATAAAACACGCCTAGATTGTTTAAAAAAAAAAAAGCTGTCAACTTTCCGTTAAAGCCTTTTATCTGTACTTTACCCCTTCCCTCCAGCAGATTCTAAACTCTTCATTCACACCCACTATTGTCACTTCCACACTAAATTAAACAAACTCAGTTCGATCACTGCAGTTTTTGGAAGCACAAAGTAACACTATACAAGTTAGAGAAAGTGAAAGAACTTCTTGCTAAATTCAAACGGCTGAACAAGGAAACATTCAGGTAGGCAGAGTCCTTGCAGTTTCTGTTCTTACCACAGAAAAACGTAAAGAAGCCACATTCTGGATGTTGTTTTTCATGTTAACAAAAAGTCCAGACGGACCCCATAGCTCACAGTGCTTCTTCTCACCCCTCGCCCCTCCCCAAACTCCATCGACCCAGAAGCATTAATTTCATAAGGAAGAGAAAACTTGGCTTTCTACTAAATTCAGCTCTGAATTCAGCCCTCCATTTCCCAAGGGCTAGGACCCAGAGCCAAGTCAGCCCGCCCTCCCTCTCGCTCCCAGACCTGAGCTGCGGTTGCTGCAGCCCAGGACTCCTCCAGGTTTGGAAAAGGCGGCTACGCTGGGCAAGTTTGGAAAGTTCTGGGAGAAGAGCGAAAGGAGGGAGTGTGTGTTGGCTCTTTTCCTTTCCTTGGAAAGCACTTAACAAGAATGACACCCTACCCCCACATCAAATGCCTTCTCTTGCAGTCCTGGTTGTTTTATAAAAACTGAGTTCGTGTCTTTAATGCCAGGATTTTCTTCCTGGTAGTAAGCATTGGCTACTGATTGCCAGTCGGCTTCTGCGTCTGTGTGCCATGTGACCTGGACACGTGACTTGGAGCCGGCTGTGGTTGTTACTTGTATTTGAATAAGAAGATCAAGCTTATTATTGCAGTAAAAGCCTGTGGGACTTGTCTGTGCAACGTGATTCCCCAGGCGGGTTACACAACGCACCGTACAGCCTCGTCTTCCAGAGGCTCCAGTTGTTTCGTAAGGTAAAACAAACACGATTTTATATTTTCCAAAGTGAAAGTCCATTTTCCCCCTGGAAAGTGTCTGATGATCCTGGAAAAAGATGAAGCCTAGTTTCTCCAAACCCTGTTAGTCCCCTTGGTACAGTAAGGTAGAACTACTGCCCAGCACACAATTAGAGAAAAAAAAGATCCAGTCTCCTTTTCAAATAAAGATTTAGGATTGACGTTAGAGAAAAAAACAGATCCAGTCTCCTTTTCAAATAAAGATTTAGGATTGACGTTAGAGAAAAAAACAGATCCAGTCTCCTTTACAAATAAAGATTTAGGATTGACGTTACCTTTTACTATTTCCCCTTCTCCCTTCCTAAAAAGTCTTCAAGATATGCTCTTATCTACCTATAAAGAATTTACACTAAAAATGACGTTTTTAAATTTAAAATTTAAATGGCACGTTCATTTTGCGATTTTTTTCCCTTAGATTTCTACAACATTAATAGTTAAATTTTTATTGTCCACATACCCTGTAAAAGAGACATCAGAAGGATTCATCTTTTTGTAGGTGAGAAGAGCTGGATGTTCCCTTCAGGTTAGGATGTATGCGTGCATATATATATGCAAATATATGCAGATTTACCCCAGGAGGGCTTTTCCACGACCAAGAAGGTGACATCTTTACCATGCATGTTTTAATACTTTCCCCACCCCAATGCTGAAGAAGCCCTGCTATAATTTGCTTTCTTCTGCCTCTAAGGGTGATGACTCAACTACAGAGGCAAGACCAGGGAGGAACAATAGCTTTGGTTATCTCTAATGAGCGATCCAATAACCATCAAACCAGTGAGTTCTCTCAGCCCAAGGCTGGCGCCTCTGTGTGGAACCGCAAAGGGCACTTTTCTTTCTTTCTTTTTTTTTTTTTTAACTTTTATTTTAGGTTCAGGGGTACATGTGCAGGTTTGTTACACCGGCAAACTCATGTCACAGGGGTTTGTTGTACAGATTATTTCGTCACTCAGGTACTAAGCCTAGGACCAATTAAACATTAACTCTCCATTTTCCACTCCCCTACCCGCTGGTAACCACCATTCTGCTGTTGTCTCTAGACACTCATATAAGTAGAGTCACATAGTATTTGTCCTTATGTGACTGACTTATTTCACTTAACATAATGTCTTAAAGGTTTATCCACGTTGAAGCATGTGTCAGAATATCCTTCCTTTTTTAAGGCTGGATAATATTCCATTGTATGTATACCACATTTTATCTATTCATCCATCCATGGACACTCGGGTTGCTTCTATCTTTTGGCCATTGTGAAGGATGCTGCTGTGAACCTGGGTATACAATTATCTGCATGAGTTCCTTTCAATTATTTCCTTTCAATTCCTTTCAATAGAAGTGATGCTTTCAGTTATTTTGGATAAATATCCAGAAGCAGGATTGGTGGATATATGGTAATTCTGTTTAATTTTTTTGAGGGCCCACCATACCGCTTTCCATAGAGGCTGTGCCATTTGTTTTTTCTAGAGATGGGTCTCCCTTTGTAGCTCAGGCTGCAGTGCAGCGATGAAATCACAGCTCACTGTCACCTCGAACTCCTGGGCTCAAGGAATCCACCCACCTCAGCCTCTCCCCGAGTAGCTGGGGCTACAGGTGTATGCCATCATACTTGGCAAAAAAATAAAAAATAATTTGTAGAGATGGATCTCACCATCTTGCCTAGGCTGGTCTGAAACTCCTGGGCTCAAGCGATCCCACCTGAGACTCCCAAAGTGCTGGGATTATAGGCATGAGCCACCACGTCTGGCTGAGGCTGTGCCATTCTGACCCTGTTGGTGGTTCAGGTCTTTGTAAGAGGTGAGCTTGAAAAAGACATAAATTTTATTCTTTGATTTTCTAAAGACTCACTAATGCTGGACATGGTACCTTGTTTCTGCCTTAGGCTCTCCTTCTACAGAGGGAAGATGGCAGTTACTATCTCTCTCAGGAAAACAAGGAACTATGGCAAGCGTTGTTGAGATAGGCTGGGAGAAATTTAGTTCAAAATATGGTATATGGCCGGGCGTGGTGGCTCACGCCTATAATCCCAGCACTTTGGGAAGCCGAGGCAGACTGATCACCTGAGGTAAGGAGTTCGAGACCAGCCTGGCCAACATAGTGAAACACCATCTCTACTAAAAATACAAAAAAAAAAAAAAAAATAGCTGGGTGTGGTGGTGCACACCCGTAGTCCCAGCTACTTGGGAGGCTGAGGCAGGAGAATCACTTGAACCCGGGAGGCGGAGGTTGTAGTGAGCTGAGATTGCACCACTGCACTCCAGCCTGGGTGACAGAGTGAGACTCCATCTCAAAAAAAAAAAAAAAAATACAGTATATCCTCATCCTAAGTTTTGGGGTCAGAGACTGTGCTGTCCCTTCCTCCATCATGAACTGTGCCCCTCCTTCCAATGCATAGGTCAGGGTTAGGGATGGCCATGGGGCCACTTTTGGGGGGCTAAGTTCTGATATCTGCATTGCTCACCAGACATGAATGTCAAGGACCTTCTCTGAGGCAATGCTGCTTTTATAAAATACCATCCTTAGCCAGCAGACATATCTTGCCTGCATTTCTGACTTCTGTTTCAGCTCACCATCTTCCTTTTCCTTTGGTGTGGGCTACAGGTCTAGAGGGAAGAGAAGCCATTGAATGTCTGTCAAAATCCAGCCAAGATTTCACTAAGAATATGCTAGCTGTATCCTTTCTCTCAGTCTCCCCCTTCCTGACCTCCTGGCCAGCGCTGACTCAGGATAGCAGAGGCTCTGCCAATTTCAGGGCACGCTTTTGCTCTCTGTTCAGTCACAGACCCACGTTAGGCCCTGTCAAAGCAGGAGAGGCCCTACACCTCTCTCATGAGGCACATAAGCAGTATTGGCATGCTGTTCTTTGGAAGGTTCCCCACAACTGTCCCTCGGCCCTCTGGCACTTTGGACAGGCTGGCCTTTTGGGCATTACCTGCCAGAGTCTCCGGAGTGTCCTCTGAGACTGGCTGTGGGGAAACAGGGAAGGGGAAGGTGCTGGAGCTCATGCTGGAATTGTGCAATGTTTTGATCAAAGTTCACAGAGTGATCACTCCAGAGTAGCTGTGCTGTGTTTTTAGTCATGCTGACAGCAGCAAAGTGGCCTCTACACAAAGCCTTCTCTTGGTGCAGGATCAGAAACAGGGCTGGAGGGGGAGAACTCCTCGGTGCCGACTTACAAGGTCCCTAAGAAACAAGATCCCCCCGTATCTCCCAACAAAGGTTCAACTCTTGTTTCTGAAGCATCTGCTGCTAAATTAATTAGTCCTTAGTGGCCAGGAGAGAAGGGCCCCTGGTCATTGTAGCCATGCGGGTAATGCCCCACTGTCCCCACTCTCCCAGCCCCATCAGAGTAATACCCTACTACCCCCACTCTCCCAGCCCCATCAGGCCCCAGGGCTTGGCCTCTTGGAGGTGACTTACCCCTCTGGAGTGAGGCTCCATGAGGGCAGGGCCCCCTCTCTCTTAATCACTCTTGCATCCCTGACACCTGCAATTGTGCCCTGCAGAGAAAACATTCAATCAATATTTGTGGAATGAGTGAATCCATCACTGCAATTTTCTGTCCTGGGCTGGAGAATGGGCTTGCCTTCTCTTTAGAAGACAGTAACTGATGGCCTCGATGGAAAAGAGACAGATTCTCTCTATATTGCCCAGGCTGGTCTTGAACTCCTGGGCTCAAGTGATCCTCCCACGTTGGTCTCCCAAAGTGTTGGGATTACAGGCATAAGCCACCACGCCTGGCTTCACCTATTAAGAAACAGATTTTGCAGTAGGTTATGGGAAATTCTAGATGGAGTATTAGCACAGGAGCTGGGCTTGATGGGATATGAAGGAAAAAGGTCCAGAAAGCATGATAGGAGAAAATGAGACAGCAAGTTTCAGATGTTCTCTGCCTTGATTTTATGACAACATACAATAGAACAGGGCATGTTACAAGAAACCATCAAGAATATTCCAAACGTTTTTTTTCTTTTGAGACGGAGTTTTCACTGTTGTTGCCCAGGGTGGCTTACAGTGGTGTGATCTTGGCTCACTGCAACCTCCGCCTCCAGAGTTCAAGTGATTCTCCTGCCTCAGCCTCCTGAGTAGCTGGGATGACAGGTGCACACCACTACGCCCAGCTAATTTTTTTGTATTTTTAGTAGAGATGGGGTGTCACCATGTTGACCAGGCTGGTCTCAAACTCCTGATCTCAGGTGATCTGCCCACCTCAGCCTCCCAAAGTGCTGGGATTACAGGCGTGAGCCACCACGCCCGGTCAAGAATATTTCACACTTATATAAATCATGTACTAAATAACTCTAAGTAAACAGGGTCCATAACTTGTTAGCTTGAATGCAGGGTAAAAATAAAATACAAATAAATAAAACAAAATAAATAAACAGGGTATTTTGAGTTACTAGAAAAGAAAGAAAACCCTCATTTGGAAAAACCACAGGCCTCCTTGGAAGAAGTTAAGCTGGTGGTTAGGATGGGATCAAATTGTTGTCTTTATTAACAGCTGACAGTTGCTGTGAGTAAAACTCTGATCAACCCATAAACCCAAAAGCAGATCAGATGTGGGAGAGTTCTCCTTCAGCTTTCCAGCAAACTTGTCTCCTGCTTCAACCAAGTCAGACCTGGGCTGAGCCTGCAATGAAGAGCCTCAGGTCAGAGTCCAAAAAGTCATTAGGAAAAACATATGAATGGTAAAGCCACAAATAAAGATACCACCTAACTTCTCTACCTAGTGCCTCATGTAATTGTCAGGCTACAGGAAAGAGCGCTTACTTAACTCTGCGCTTGGCACTTGACAAATGTTTATTGGTTACCATTATTATTGTCATTATTGTTATACTGATGTGCCACAGATATAGCCATTAACTTTCCAAGTCCCAAATTAGAAACCTCTGGTGTAAAATTTGTCGGGTGCAGTGGCTCATGCCTGTAATCCCAGCACTTTGGGAGGCTGAGGTGGGTGGATCACAAGGTCAAGAGATGGAGACCATCCTGGTTAACATGGTGAAACCCTGTCTCTACTAAAAATACAAACATTAGCCAGGCATGGTGGCGGGCGCCTGTAGTCCTAGCTACTCAGGAGGCTGAGGCAGGAGAATCACTTGAACCCAGAAGGCGGAGGTTGCAGTGAGCCAAGATCGTGCCACAGAGCGAGACTCGGTCTCAAAAAAAAAAAAAGTGTACATATACTCAGAGAACAAGATAGGCTACTTTGATCCAAGACTATCTAGAAAATTTCAGGCTGTGTGTAGCCCTTTTCATGGGCTCACTGTTGACAACCACTCCAGCCTAGTTGTGAAACTTACCCAAGTTCGTGTATTTTTGAGGGTACACGGGGTAGGGGTTCATCCAGCAAATCTAAATCCCAGTTGTTGCATTCAATTCAATTCAAACCACACATTGAGTACCTAAATGTAAAATATTGAGCAGGGTGCTCCGAGGAATAGAAAAATGAAAAAGAGATGGCCCTGTCACTCAGACGCTCAAATCGTCAAGTCGTGGGGAGGCTACCAGGCACAGGTACACAAACAACTCTAATTCAAGGCAGACAGCCCCAAGTGACACACAGAGGTATAAAAAGAAAATGCACTGGGAATGTGATGGCCTGAGGGATTAATTCCTGCAGGGGACAGGGGAGGAAATGGGAAGGGCTGCCCTCATGCTGAGTGCTGGGACTGGGGGAGATCAGCTTCATGATTAGTTACTGACAGCACCTGACCTACCGGGCTTTTGGGGGGCAGTTTAAAGTATTTACACTTCATTTGGGCCCAGAAAGAAAATGAGTGCTCTCCATCCAAAACTGGAGGATAAAACTCCACAGCTAGAGAGCTTGGCTGAGGTCTCAAAGAGACGGGCCAAAACCCAGGCAAGAGAAGGATCGTGGCCTGAGCTTAGGTCCGCACGCTGCCCATGTTTCTATTCATCTCCGCAATTACAGACCTTTCAGGCGCCTTTCTCCACACTGCAAATGGACCTGTCCTTGAACAAACTAATTAATGCTAATGTGTTAGGAGAGGTTAATAGATTGTAGGCCTGCAAGCCCCTCGAGGCAGATACTTGGATTTGATGGTAGAATTTCATTGCACGGAGTGGTGAGAGACTCGTTTTAAGCAGTTTCTGTTCTCATCTCATATGAAGGAGGCCATCTCCTTTGCTTGCATGCAGAGCTGTCTCCGAGTGGGAAATTCTCCCCAGCATGGCTGTGTCCTATGCAGCCACTAGCATAAAAGCATTCCTCCACCCCTTTAAAAGGCAGGCAAGCTGGGCACAGTGGCCTGTGCCTGCAGTCCCTGCTACTCGAGAGGCTGAGACAGAAGAATCATTTGACTGCCCGAGTTTGAGAACTGCCTGCGCAACATAGTAAGACCCTCGTCTCCAAAAAAAAAAAAAAAAAAAAGTCAGGCATACAATGTTGTTGGAGCACAGAGGTAGCCATGAGAAAATCTACAAATGAAAGACCCCACACAGTGGGCCTAGCCCTACTCATGATCCCACTTCTTCAACGTAAGAGACTAGCACCTTTCTCCACTACAGTCATGGCCAAGTTTAACTAATGAGTTGGGAACTACTTGGGGGCCCTTTTGACACCACCAGAGCTGACAGAGATGCTCACAGCACTGAAATATGGAGAGTTTGAAGAATGTAGGACAAACCAGGAGAGCGATAATGGCCATGGGACAGGGTAGCTGGCTTCAGAAGTAGATTTGGAGCATTTTCAGCTCAGCTTGTTCCAGGCCTTCAATATTCACCAAGTAATCTGACTTGAGTTGTTTCCCAAATAGGCTCCTCTACCAGAAAGAATTATTCATTCATTGAACAAATATATTGATCCCCTACTATCAGCCAGAATGATTGAATATAGTTTAGTGGGAGGGGTAGGTAAAACCATGCTGGGAGGCCTCCGTGTGGTCCGTACTGCATTTGAGGGAAGCCCAGGGTGTGAAGGGCCGTGGCACAGACATCCCATCCAGAAGGTGGGTGGGGAACGCTGCTCCTGGGAGATGACTGAATATTGAAGGAAGAATATATTAATATTATAATTCAAGAGATGAAGTGAAAGAAGGCATCCCAGAATAATGGATCCATATGGATGAAAGATTTGGAGGGGTCTCCTGCCTTAAATGATGACATTGAATTTCCTCTGTGTCTTGAAGGTTTGGCTGCACAAGTTGGTTATCATCCCAGGACCACCTCATCCATCCTAGAACCACTAAATCTCAAACTTGCAGGCTAGAAGTAGGAAACCAATCCTTGGAAGTCCAAAATGTAGCCACGACTTGCCTTTGACCCCATCTGGAGTAAAGAGGTGCAGGCTGCCTGGTATAGCTGCAGAATAGGGAGTGGCCAGTGCTTGGGCCAGAAGGGAAGGCGAGGACCAATTACAAAAGGCCCCCTAGGCCATGCCGGCAAGTTGCCACAGGTCTCCTAAGCACAGATGTGTCTGTTTAGCAACTGGTTCATTATCAACTTGATGCAGGAGGGCCGTGTTTAAGCCTAAATAGACATTGTTGAAAGTGGTGATTTGCCAACCATTCTTGACCCCCACACTTATAGAATAGTGAATCGGGAGGCAGTTGGGGGAGGATACTAGTACTAAAACCCCCTAGAAATGATAGATGGCTGCCCCTCACCTCATCGGCTTTGATCTAAATTAATGGAAAATGGCTTCTCACTCCCATTGTCTCTTAAAATGACGCGTTGGCTCCCCTATGTACCTAAGGTTGGAATCCCAGATGGGGAGGTGATATATCTCAGGTCGTGTTCAAGGGAGGAACTTGCTTCTCAAGTCTCAACTCCAAGATAAACATGCTGTTACTGCCATGCACTTAGCTTCCAAAAACACAGCCATGAGGAAAATGCTTCATGCAATGTGACGCCGGAGGTATAATTAAACTTCAAAAGGGTATCAATTGCATCATGTTCAGGAAAAACGTAGAAAAATAAAAGCGGTACTGAAAGAAACCCTAAAACACCCCACCACCTACGTTTATCTTGGGGAGAAGGAAAATAAACTGAGGTGATCTCCTGGGGCACCAGATTTGCTCAAGTAGGGCTTCCGTTAACGTTGCACTGGAAAAGGGAGTTTCTTGTGTGTCTTTTCCAAATCTAATCTTTACGAAAAGATACATTCCAAGATTTTAGTTACCATCATGCCTCTGGAGCAAAAGAGGTAACAGTTGTGAAAATAGTTTGAACCATTTAAAAATCAAACTATGTAATAATCACATGCTAATATGATTAATGTTTTATTTTAGATCATGTTTGTTGGGGAAAGGTCAAGAGCAAGGGCTCTAGAGACAGATGGCTTGTTTCAGATTCCCGCAGTCTTTTCTGCTTCCTGACCTTAGATCAATAAAATACCTAAACTCTTGGAGCCTCAGTTTCACTGGCTGTAAAATAGAGGAGTTGTGGCAAGGCTGAAATGAGTCATTCCACAGAAAATTTGGGACTCATTGGCACATACTCAATAGCCAATAAATATTAACTCTGTTGTGATGATTCCCCTGGAGAGCCAGGGTTTCAGACTCTGTCTGGAACACACCAGTTTGCTTTGCAAAGACAAACTCTGTCCCTTGGCTAAACTTTCTGCCCCTCACTTTGGCTAACACCTTCGAAAGGCATATTTTTAAGGGCCCTCGTGGGAGGGTATAGACGAATCAACTAGTAAAAAATCAAGAAAGTCAGTGGCACCTTGTCCATATATGAAAGGTAGCACTTGTACTATGAAATTATATGGATTTTAAAGGAAGAGTCATGCCAGAGGAGTCTCAATTTTAAAGCTATTTAAATAAAGTTGTGTCAAGCAGAGAAACGACAGATATTACCATTCAAAATTCCAGAAAGCACACTTTGCCAAAACTCCAGGTTACTAAAGATGAAATTGATATTATCTTTCTAAAGACAGAAATCCCAGGGAAAATGAACAAACACACCAAAAATAAAAAAAAAAATTTTAAGCCTGCTTCTTTTATGCCTGTTGCCTGTCTGTAGCTGTCCAGGCTTGTTTAACATTTAAATGCTCTTTTAAAAAAAAAAAAAAAAAGCCAAATCAGGT
Organism: Pan troglodytes; assembly: GCF_028858775.2. Lineage (NCBI taxonomy): Eukaryota > Metazoa > Chordata > Mammalia > Primates > Hominidae > Pan > Pan troglodytes. The sequence continues at coordinate 29,575,580 of NC_072412.2, forward strand.
TTCATAAACTGATCTGTGTGGCTTCTAAAACAATAACCCTTCAGTTTAAGAGTTTGCAGCTTGGATCCTGATCTTAAATTCTGCCACTCTAAATTATTATAATCTAGGCCAGGCGCGGTGGCTCATGCCTGTAATCCCAGCACTTTGGGAGGCTGAGATGGGCGGATCACAAAGTTAGGAGTTCGAGACCAGCCTGACCAACATGGTGAAACCCCATTTCTACTAAAAATAGGAAAATTAACCGGGCATAGTGGTGCATACCTGTAATCCCAGCTACTCAGGAGGCTGAGGCAGGAGAATCGCTTGAACCTGGGAGGTGGAGGTTGCAGTGAGCCGAGATCACACCACTGTACTCTAGCCTGGGCAACAGAGCGAGACTCCATCTCAAAAAATAAATAAATAAATAAATAAAATATTTAAAATGTAAGGGAAGGGACAGAACCTTGTCCTTAGCTTTCTCTGGGCTCTCTTGTTTGGTTGAAGTAAGACTCTATTTAATACCTTCAGAATTTGCTCTTGCCTTGAAGCAATAGACAAGTGTGTGCTGCTCTGTTCTATATATGGGAACAGTGAGTACAAATAGAAGGTTGAAGATTTGCTTTGAAGCTCAATGTTTCCAGTGCAAAGCCTCTCCCAAACACTGGAGCAGCAGGGACATGCAGCGTGACAGCTCCCGGCTTCTAACAGCTAACATATTAATTCTAAGCAGTGTTGGACTGAAGGTCAGGAATCTGATTTTGACCTTAGCACTAATGGGAATCCTGTGGGACTCCTGAGAGTGGCCGAATAAGTGCTGTAATATCACTAATAATTAATAATGATGATAATGTCCCAGGTTTCTTATTTTAGTGCTTTTTAGCCCCCGAAGGCTTCAAATCACTTTGCAGACCAACTGTTTCACCCACTGTTGACCTGTAACCGACTCAGCCATGGAATATTGCCCTGTTGTCAAGAACACAGCCACATTTAGCTTGTTTAAGCATGAACTGAAGAAAGATACCCACTGAAAATTAAAGTGTAAATTTTAGGTAGGCAGGTTATAATTATCCACTTGAAATCAAGCCAAGAAATGGAGCTTAAAACCCTTTCTTTTGTGAAAAGCACCCAGGCAACTTTCTGGACTGTATACAGACATTGGCTTTTCATCTCCTCTAACTCAGGGTTTCTCATTCTCAGGACTGTTGGCATCTTGGGCTGAATGATTTTCCACTGTGCTGGTGGAGGGGGCTGTCCTGTGCATGGTAGGATGTTTACAGCCTCCCTGGCCCCTACCCACTAGATGCCAGTAACACACACACATACACTCTCTCCCAGTGTGACAACTGAAAATGTCTCCTGACATTGCCAAATGTCTCCTGGGCGGGGCAGGGGGCAAAGTCACCGCCAGTCAAGAACTGCTGTTCTAATTGCATATGTTTTCAAAGCCGGGGTATAGGTATTAGAAGCAGCTGCCTCACCAAACCTTTTATTTCTCCAAGTTGCTTGAAAGATTCCTGGTGAAAGAGGGACATTTATCTGCCTACAGCCTTGGGGAGTCAGAGAAACTATGGTTTAGGGCTGAAATTAGCTCCTCCTTCACAAAAAAAAAAAAAAAAGAAAAGAAAAGAAAAAAGCGATAACACAATTCCAAACTATCAAACACCATCAATCCTCCAAAAGTCTCTCTTCCTGACATATAAGTTCCCACAAGTGGCTGCTTGAGGTTATAACAGAATAGCACTGTGACAGCTTCAGGATCCCTGATGCCCACCTCTCAGACTTCACGGGGTCAGAGTTCCTCGCCCTTCTGGAATCTACAGCCTCTGTCAAACAGCAGATAGGTGGCTTGGATTGAAATGCCTAGAGATACCGTGATCATTCCAGCTACCACCAAATCTGACCATGATCTGTCACCAGCAGCTTCTTACTCACCCCCATTACACCCACAAACCCTCCAGGAACCTCAGCTCCAGAAGCTACCCTCACCGCCTGGCCCAGGCTGGTGCCTCCGGACACCTTCCACACCCAAGGGAGGTGGCTTGTGAACATTTTCCACCACAGCCCATTATAAGAAACATATTCTACATCACGAGCCCCCTGTCGTTCACACATACAAAAACACATTTTTATTTTGAACTAATTTTAGACTTGCAGAAAAGTTGCAACAATAGTCCAAGAAATTTTTATATATCCCTCATCCAGCTTCCCCTACTATTAACAACTTGTGTAACCATAGTACAATTGTCATAATCAGGAAATCAACATCGGCATGATACTATCAACCAAACTGAAGACACCAGCTTTCCACTGATACCCCTTTTCAGTTCCAGGGTCCTATTCAGGACCCTGCATTGCATTCAGCTGCCTGTCTCTTTAGTCTCCTGTAGTCTGTGACTTTTTCCTCAGTCTTTCCTTGACTTTCATGACCTTGACAGTTTTGAAGAGGTGTTTTGTCAAGTGTCCTCCCATTTTGGTTTGTATGATGTTTTTTCATGATTGGACTGAGGTTATGCATTTTTTTAATTAAGAACGTCACAGAGATGATATTGTGCACCCCCCCCACCCCCCTGCAATATATATCTTAAACAGAAGTTTCTGGAAACTACCTTTGCTATGTGAGATACACTCTGGCATTTTCTTTTTCTTTTTTTGTTGTTTTTATTTTATTTTTTTTAGATAGGGTCTCACTCTGTCACCCAGGCTGGAGTGCAGTGGTGCACTCTTGGCTCACTGCAACCTCCACCTCCCGGGTTCAAGTGATTCTCCTACCTCAGCCTCCTGAGTAGCTGGGACTATAGGCAGAAGCCACCATATCCAGCTAATTTTTGTAATTTTAGTAGAGACAGGGTTTTGCCATGTTGCCCAGGCTGGTCTCGAACTCTTGACCTCAAGCAATCTGCCCACCTCAGCCTCCCAAAGTGCTGGGATTACAGGCGTGAGCCACCACACCAGGCCACATATATATTTTATATATATATATATATATATATATATATATATATATTTTACAGAAGGCCAGGCGCGGTGGCTCACGCCTGTAATCCCAGCACTTTGGGAGTCCGAGGCGGGTGGATCACGGGTGGCCAGAGAACAAGCTGGCCAGCCTAAGGGAACATAAAAGAAATCGAATGAGGCTTTGCTCTCTCTATTTTAATGACCGCTGACTGCAGAGCAACGCTCTTGTGTTCTGCGGGCCCAGCAGGCTCTTGTGTTCTGCGGGCCCAGCAGCTCCGGGAACGGTCAGCGTGGGGGGCCAGCCTGGCGGGACATTTGGGGTCCCCCATACGTGGACCTGTGCCTGTTGTAAGATGTTTGGAAGAGCGTCGAAAGATGAGATCATTTTGTGTCCTTGGAAGCTGAATGAAGAACCGGCTTGCAAAGGAGAAGCGCGTGCAGTCCCGGCGCGGCCCGCTCTGCTCAGTTCTCCAGGGCGGGCCTCGGCCTGGACTGCGTGTCGGGAGGACTCGCGGGCCCCGCATTGCCGCATGCCACCGGCAGGTGTCTCTTTCCTGGCTTGGGAACCTATTGTGAGTTCACCAAATGGAGGCGCGAGGAGGAGGGGGCGGGCAGGGGAGGGGCGCCGAGAGCCGGAGCGGGCACCGCCCCCTGCCTGCCCGCTCCCCGAGCGCACCGCGGCCCAGCCACAAGGCTGCCGGTCCTCACCTTTGAAACGCCGGCAGCTGCGCGCGCTGCGGCGGGCGCGGAGAGGAGCCACCTCGTCACGTGGGGAGGAAATGCCTTGCCGGCCTCCAAACCTACTGGCTCTTGTTTCTGGGGTTTTATGGCCAGGAGAGTGGGGTCAGCTCTCAAACCCAAGATCAAAGGACAGTGCAGGACCCATCACCCTGGGAAGTTTTCTCCCCTTTCCCGTCTTTCTCCTTCTCACCTTCTCAGAAAGCGTAGCGAAAGGGGCCTGCCACCCTACTGGCTTTTCCTTTTAGGGAAATTCCATTTCCTAACGTGTCCTGTTTTGAAAGAGGCCAATTTATTGGGTAATGACGGCAGCCTGCTAGGCAGAAGTCAGGCCAGGAGCAGTCGCTTTTATTATTTTATTCAACGAATGCCTACTGATCATCTCCTGGGTGCCAGGCGCTGTCGTGGGGGTTCAGTAGTGACCAAGGACTCAGACCCTGCCTTGGCTACCCACATCACCGAAGAAATGAGTTATCAGGCGACAAGGTGACTCCTGGTGCTCAGTACTTGAAAATCCAAGACACAAGAGCGGGAAATCCTCTCTCATACCAAGAGTGCACACTTTGCCTCTGGTTAGAACAGGGGTAATGCCAGGTTTGCATTTCTTTGGACCTTTTCACCTCATTTAATAGTAACACTTGAAAACTCTTTACTGAGCGCTTACTCTGGGACTGGGACTCTGCTAGATGCAGGGAATACCGTGGAGGACAAAATTCCTTCCTGTCCTTAAGGAGCTTGCAGCCCAGCAAGGGTAGTGAGCCTGTAAACACATAAACAAGCAGAACCTAGTCTGTTAGGTGTCTTGACTCCACCGATTGTAGGGCACAAAAAGAACCAGGATACAGGCCCTGCGGATAGCACTGGGGTATGGGATCAGACCCAAAGCCCCATGATGCAGAGTCACATAGGAAAGCCACTATCTGGTGCTCCTGCCCCGGGAAGAACATCAGTTGTCCTCTCTCTTGGGACGAATAGAGGCATCCCAAATCGTGATCTTGGATCTGCTGTGCCTTCACTGATCCTATTCCCCTACAAATTCATTTCCCGGGAAGTTCCTAGGAACTAGTGTCAAACATCCTCATACTTTCCTTCCTTTCTCATGAAACTGTTCTAGTATCTGGCTGATATCCCCGTGTCTACCTTTACGTAGCTCAGTTTTTGTTGGGTTTTGTTGTTGTTGTTGTTGTTTGCTTGTTTTTAATGTGCCAACATTATGTTTGGGCTTTTTTGCTTGCTTTTTGAAATAAGTTTTTACAATTCAGAATTCCAGGAAAGACTTTCTTTTCTCACTTACTAGGTTAACAGAACGCTAGCCATGTGGTTCTAACCTCTGGGGATTTTAGGCAGCAAAAATCTCATCACATAGCCAGAGAAATAATCACAAATTCCCACGACACACTTTCAGGCAGTATCACAGCTCCTGGCCTGCTTGAGATCTGTGGGAGTGAGTCAGTGCTGGAGATCTGAGCTGGAAGCTGCCTGGAGTCCTTCTGCACTGATATTTTGTCCCTTTTCCTGTAAGTCAAAAACACAAAGTCCTCTACAAACATTTTTTCGTTTGTTTGTTTGTCTGTTTTGCTTTATAAAAACACCAGACCCGTGTTCAGTTTCCTCTGAGATCTGTGTTAGTATTAAACATTTAGTGCTATTTAAAAAAAAAAAAAAAAAGGCTGGGCGTGGTGACTCACCCCTGTAATCCCAGCACTTTAGGAGGCCGAGGTGGGTGGATTGCCTGAGTTCAGGAGTTCTCGACGAGGCTGGGCAACACAGTGAAGCCCCATTTCTACTAAAACACAACAAATTAGCCAGGCGTGGTGGCACATGCCTATAGTCCCAGCTACTCGGGAGGCCGAGGCAGGAGAAGTGCTTGAACCCGGGAAGCAGAGGTTGCAGTGAGCTGAGATTGCGCCACTGGACTCCAGCCTGGGTGACGGCGAGACTCCGACTCAAAGAAAGAAAGAGAGAGAGAGAGGAAGGAAGGGAGGGAGGGAGGGAGGAAGGAAGGAAGGAAGGAAGGAAGGAAGGGGAGAAAGAAAACTTTGGCCTCATTGAAAAAGCATAGCAGAATCTTGTTTATTCTTTTGTCTGTCTGTCCATACCAAGGTGTGACTGACTACCTAAGTTGCCCTAGTAGTTACAATGGGATAATTCATTTCCTTTCTCAGCTATTGAGTGCTAAAATCATTCTCCTTGGAACAGATGCAATGTCTTATCTAGAAAAATACCCAGAAAGCAACATTTATGACTATTTATAAGGGTGATAAGCACATTGGTTATGTAGATTAAAAAAAAAAAATTAGGTACATCCTAATCATTCTTAAGATGCCCTCACAGTGATACATACTTCTCATGAAACCAAAATCTTCCTCCTCTAAATCTCACATAATCCAAACCGTGCTTCAGAAAATGGGCATAGTTTCTATAAATCGAATCCATGGTCACATTTAAAACATTGAAGGTGTGTTCACATAGGAAAATTACTTCAGCAGACCAAATTTTAAAAATACTATTTAATAAGAAAGAGTTGGCCTAACCTGTGACAACCTCATAAAATTTTGGAATAGGAAACAGTCTTAAGTATCATCTCATTCAAAAACCAAACGGTATCCCTGACAAGTGGTTTTCTCAAATCCGTGGAAATACAACCAGTGGCAGGGACACCCCAAGTGACCCACCCTTTCCAACTCTTAGAAATGTTTTTTTCCACAAAGCCTGAGATTCTCAAATCTTTTTTCCTTGAGCACCCACTCATCATTCTGTCCTGGCCATGTGGGAAAAACCTCTTCCACAAAGTAGCTCCTCCACGTGTTTGAATGCAGCTCTTAGAGGCTTTTCTTTTGTAGGTTTGCAGTACGGACTCATTTTATTCCTTAAGTCCATTAAAAATTGCTTATTGTGGCTGGGCACAGTGGCTCATGCCTGTAATCTCAGCACTTAGGGAGGCCGAGGCAGGTGGATCACTTGAGGTCAGGAGTTCAAGACCAGCCTAGCCAACATGATGAAATCCACCTCTATGAAAAATACAAAAATTAGCTGAACGTGTTGTTGCACGCCTGTAATCCCAGCTACTCGGGAGGCTGAGGCAGGAGAATCACTTGAACCCAAGAGGCAGAAGTTGCAGTGAGCCAGGGTCGCACCACTGCACTCCAGCCTGGGTGACAGAACAAGACACTGTCTCAAAAAAAAAAAAAAATCCTTGTTGAGGGCTGGCTGCCATGGCTCATGCCTGTAATCTGTAATCCTAGCACTTTGGGAAGCCGAGGCAGGCAAATCGATTGAGCTCAGGAGTTCTAGACTAGCTTGGGCAACATAGTGAAACCCTGTCTCTACAAAAAATACAAAAAAATTGGCTGGGTGTGGTGGCACATGCCTGTAGTCCCAGCTACTTGCGGGGCTGAGGTGGGAGAACTGCTTGAGCCCAGGAGGTCGAGGCTGCAGTGAGGTGAGATCGCACCACTGCACTCCAACCTGGGTGACAAAGTGAGACCCTATTTCAAAAACAAAAAACAAACAAACAAACAAAAAACTGCTTATTGTGTACCTAGGATGGCTGAAGGATGGAAAAGGAAAACAAAGCCACAGCCCTCCTGGAACATATATTCTATTGAGGAAGACAGAAAATAAACAGTTAAATAGGTACATTTATAATATAATGTAGGTAGTGATACATATATAGAAAGAAAGGCAGGGTAAAGAAACTGGGAATGAGAGTGTTTCTTTAGGTTGGGAAGTAAGAGAGGTCCTATTGAGGACAAAACATTTGGACAAGGACCTGACTTTCGGAAAAATCTCCTGAACTGAGGGGATGAGCCATGTCAATATCTGGGGAGAGAAAAAAAAAGGCCTTGAAATGATAAATGCTTGATGTCTGGGGAATACCAATGAGGCCATCAGTGAAGAGGAAACAGTGAGGGGAAAGAGGTAGGAAGTGAGCTCTGAGAGGTAGCCAGCAGGGTCACACTTTGAAAGCAGGGACATGACATGATTTCAAGACCCTTTCTATCTTAATTACTATGTTCTCTGTATATTTTAGCTGGTCAAAGTCTCTGTAAAAGGTGGTCACCCAGAATTGCCTCCAGTATTCCAGGTGGGGCCTAACTGGCACAGAGTAAAGCAGGACCACCCCCTCCTTTATTCTGGACATTATATTGCTAATAATACATTCTGAGGCCTCCCGTCACATTTTAGAAAGTCATTTATTGAGTTTGCTGTTTTCTTTTGCATACTGCACTTTTTTTTTTTTTTTTTTTTTTTTTTGAGACGGAGTCTTGCCCTGTCTCCCAGGCTGCAGTGCGGTGGTGCAATCTCGGCTCATCGCAACCTCTGCCTCCTGGGTTCAAGTGATTCTCCTGCCTCAGCCTCCTGAGTAGCTGGGATTACAGGTGCACGCCACCATGCCCAGCTAATTTTTTTGTATTTTTAGTAGAGATTGGGGGGGGTGTCACCATGTTGGCCAGGCTGGTCTCGAACTCCTGACCTCAGGTGATCCGCCCACCTCGGCCTCCCAAAGTGCTGGGATTACAGGTGTGAGCCACCGCATGGGCGCATATTACATTCTTAAGCCATACTTTCCATGCAGGTTTCTTCCACAACCTCACCCTCTTGTCCCCTGGCCTAAGACCTACTGACATCAAGAAGCTTCAGGAAACCTCATCCTATAAATCAAGTGGTGGCCTACTCACAGGAAAGTCCTTACAGATACTTTTTTTTTTAAGAGATGGGGCCTCACTATGTTGCCCAGGCTGGACTCAAACAATCCTCCCGCCTCAGCCTCCCAAGTAGCTTGGACTATATATGTAAGCCACTGGACCTGGCTCAGATACGTTTATGTATTTGCCTCATTCTGATGTCATTTAAATATGCTATGTTCCAAACATCATGAACTTGTTTAGTGAGCTTTTAGGGACCAGAATGTGGAATGCTATCCTATTAAACTCTATCTTATTAAACTTGACACATTGCTCCAGTCTTTTAAAATGTTTTTGGACTCTGGTTCTAGCATCTTAATGTATAAGCTATTCCTCTTATCTGTGTGTCAACAACAGATTTCACCAGCATATGACTTATAACAATATTGTACTGAGTGAGGCTTAAGATAGAGCCCCGTGGTGAGCCTATAAAGAACCCCGTCGAAGTTGAAATGGATCCATTACCAAGACTTTTGGGAAATGATTGTTCAACCAGCTAGCTGCAAATCAATCTAATTGTACCATGATCTACCCTACATCTCTCCATTAGCTAATCAAGAACACTGTAAAAGATTTTTGTCTAATGTCTTACTGAAATGTATATGCACCGCCTTGACCTTCTGCTCAACCATGCTGTCAAAGAAATTAAGTTCCACTTAAACTTTGAAGTTCCTATTTTCTTTGGCGCTGCTCTTTTACCAACTCTAGACATTTCCTCCCATTCTGGGGCTTGCCCAACTGCAGACACTAGCCATACCTGGAAGCATGCTTCCTTCTTTTCTACTGCAACTGTGCAATACACTTTTGTTTTCCTAAATGTATTATACATATAACTGGTAAACTGAGTCAACTGGGATCATCTGAATCATGTTTATTTTTATTTCTTTATTTTTTTTTTGAGATGGAGTCTCGCTCTGTCACCCAGGCTGGAGTGCAGTGGCGCAATCTCGGCTCACTGCAAGCTCCGCCTCCCGGGTTCACACCATTCTCCTGCTTCAGCCTCCCAAGTAGCTGGGACTACAGGTACCCGCCACCGCGCCTGGCTAATTTTTTGTATTTTTTAGTAGAGACTGGCTTTCACCATATTAGCCAGGATGGTCTCGATCTCCTGACTTCGTGATCCGCCCACCTCAGCCACCCAAAGTGCTGGGATTACAGGCATGAGCCACCGCGCCTGGCCTTGAATCATGTTTTAAATATACAATGAACTGCTCAATCATTCAATCAATAAAGTTATTGATCACCCCCTCCATAAGTCTAATATTTCCAAAATGAAAAATCTTTTTGTAATACAAATGTAATACTTCCTAACATGAATTTTTGTTTACCTAGGCTGAATTTTCTCAAAACATGATATGGTTTGGCTCTGTGTCCCCATCCAAATCTCATCTCGAATTGCAATCCCCATGTGTCGGGGGGGGACCCAGTAGGAGGTGACTGGATCACGGGGCCAGTTTCCTTTATGGTGTTCTTGTGATAGTGAGTTCTCACAAGATCTGATGGTTTAAAAGTGTGGCACTTTCCCCCCAACCCCCTGCCTTGCTCTCTCTATCTCTCTCCTGCCACCATGTAAGACATGCCTTGCAAGCTTCCCGTTCCACCATAATTTTAAGTTTCCTGAGGCCTCCTCAGCCATGCAGAACTGTGAGTCAACTCTTTTCCTTAAAAATTACCCAGTCTCAGGTACTTTTATTAATATATAGCATTGTGAGAATGGACTGATGATTAAATAATAGTAATGTTCTTTTTTTAAAAAATAATTTCAACTTTTATTTTAGATTCAGAGGGTACATATGCAGGCTTGTTACATGAGTATATTGTGTGACACTGAGGTTTGAGGTTCAATTAATCCCATCACTGAGGTTCTGAGCATAGTACCTAATAGGTAGTTTTTCAGCCCTTGACTCCCTCCCTTTTCCTCCCTCCCTTTTCCTCCCTCCCTTTTTCCTCCCTCCCTTTCTCCTCCCTCCCTTTCTTCTTCCTCTAGTAGTCTCCAGTGTCTGCTGTTTCCATCTTTACGTCCATGTGTACTCAATGTTTAGCTCACACTTAAAGTGAGAAAATGCAGGATTTGGTTTTCTGTTCCTGCATTAATTCACTTGGGCTAACAGCTTCCAGCCGCATCCATGTTGCTGCAAAGGACATGATTTCGTTCTTTTTTATGGCTGGGAAGTATTTCATGGTGTATGTGTACGACATTGTCTTTATCTAATCCACCATTGATGGACCCCTAGATTGATTCCATGTCTTTGCTATTGTGAATAGTGCTGCAGTGAACATATGAGCACATGCATCTTTTTGGTGGAAAGATTTGTTTTCTTTTGGGTATGTACCCAGTAATGGGACTGCTGCGTCAAATGGTAGTTCTAAGTTCTCTGAGGCATCTCCAAACTGCTTTCCACAGTGGCTGGACTAATTTATGTTCCCATCAACAATGTATAAGCATTACATTTTCTCTACAGCCTCAACAACATCTGTTATTATTTTTTTGACTTTTTAATAATAGCCATTCTGACTAGAGTGAGATGGTATATCCCTGTGGTTTAAATTTGCATTTCTCTGATTAGTGATGTGGAACATTTTTTCATGTTTGTTGGCTGCTTGTATGTCTTCTTTTGAGAAGTGTCTGTTCATGTCCTTTGCCCACTTTTTAATGGGGTTAATTATTGTTTACTCATTGAATTGTTTAAGTTCCCTATAGAGTCTGGATGTTAGCCCCTGTCAGATGCACAGCTTGTGAAGATTTTCTCCCATTCTGTAGTTTGTTTGTTTACTCTGTTGATAGTTTTTCTGTGCAGAAGCTCTTTAAATAATACTAATATTCTTGAGCAGTTCTCTAATGACCCCTTTACACTCTTAAAAATAGTTGAGAACCCCAGAGAGTTTTTGCTTATACAGGATATATCCATCAATATTTACAGTAATAGAAATTAAATCAGAAAATTATTTATTAATTCATTTAAAATAATAACAACAAACCCGTAATATATCAACATAATCAATATTTTATGAAAGATATATTTTCCAAAACAAAAAAGTTAGTGAGAAGAGTGGCATTGTTTTACACTTTTAAATGTCCTGAATGTCTGGCTTAGTAGGACACAGCTAGATCCTCATGTCTGTTTCTGCATTTAATCTGTGGTGATGCACATGGCATGTGCCTTCTGGAAAACTCCACTGTACACTCCTAAGAGAATGACAATGAAAGATGCAAGCAATGTCTTGGTGTTATTATGAAAATAGTTTTGATCTGTGGGCCCCCTGAAAGAGTTTTGAGGACCTCAGAGTAGACACTGTTTAAATAATAAAATATACTTATTTTTGGCTTTGAATGTCAGAAAGCTCAGAGCTACATTTAGCAACCACTTCAGGCCTGGTATTATAGTCCTTTGCAGCTTTGCTCAACTGCAGTCTGTTTGCGACTTGCCCTTTACTTCTTTTTTTGGTGTTTACAGCTCTTGGCCATACTTTTTCTGTGTTTTTATTAGATCTTGCTTCAAATCCTTTGGAAAGCAGGTTGGGTGTTTGACAATATAGGTAATTGTGCACATATGCTTATACACATATATTTCAACACAAGTTTAAAATTATACTTTGATTTCATGTTCAATATCCACCTAGCAAACACACCTCAACAGGATGAAAATATATATGATAGTCACACAAAAAATTAAGACACTCCTCAGATTGTCTGAATGCACTTTTTACACAAAGCCCAGAGGATAGGGGTTACATTGCAAGAAATCTACTATATAAAAAGATTGGCTGGGCACGGTGGCTCATGCCTGTAATCCCAGCACTTTGGGAGGCTGCGGTGGGTGGATCACTTGAGGTCAGGAGTTCGAGACCAGCCTGGCCAACATGGTGAAACCTTGTCTCTACTAAAAATACAAAAATTACCCGGGTGTGGTGGCACATGCCTGTAATCCCAGCTACTGGGGAGGCTGAGGCAGAAGAATTGCTTGGACCTGGGAGGCGGAGGTTGCAGTGAGCCAAGATCGTGCCATTGCACTCCAGCCTGGGCGAAAAAGCGAGACTCCATCCCCCCACCTCAAAAAAAAAAATATTCAGCTCCACCTGGGCATGGTGGCTCACGCCTGTAATCCTGGCACTTTGGGAGGCCGAGAAGGGCGGATCACTTGAGGTCAGGAGTTCTAGACCAGCCTGGCCAACATGGTGAAACCCCGTTTCTACTAAAAATACAAAAATTAGCCAGGGGTGGTGGTGGGCGCCTGTAATCCCAGCTACTCGGGAGGCTGAGGCAAGAGAATTGCTTGAACCTGGAGGTGGAGGTTGTGGTGAGCCGAGATCACGCCACTGCACTCCAGACAAAGAGCAAGACTCTGTCTCCAAAAAAAAAAAAAAATACAGCTCCATAATAGACAATTTATCATCCCAGAAGTTAAGCAAATAATCAAAATCTCTACAGTGTTTGAACTGTTTCTCAAGCCCCCTACTTAGACATTGCCATTTTTCTGTATCAGTAACTAATTTGACGCCTATAATACACATTTGAAATGTCTGACCTCCACTCTTCTCTCTTCTTTCCTGGAGAACTGTCCGGTCATTCATGAGGATGAGTGTCCCCAGATGTGCCTGTCTCAGGGCACCCTCTCCTGGGCACACCTGATTGGATCAAGCTGTGCACCTGACCCAGGCTGGGACAACCAAATTCCCTCTCCCAGGAATCTGGTATTGGACTGAGGACAGCCACTCACCTTTGGCTAATCTCTTTAGGAGAGAAGATGTAGATGTGATAGTTGTTGAGGGATTATCCTCTGCCCAGCTACTCACAGAGAAGAAAGTGGATTGCAGAGAGAGACATGAAGCAGAGAAGAAAGCTGGAGAAGGTGGACTGTCTAGGTTCCTAGCAGCTTCTCGGGCTACCTTGAGGCCATCTGCCCTTGGACTTCATGAGATACTGCCATACTCTTCTATGTCCCTTAATGCTTAAGTCAGCTCAAGTTGATTACTTCCAACCAAAAGGACTTAACTCAGACAAGGACAAAGCCAAGACCATCAGTGAGGTTTTTTTCTTTATAACCAGGTCCCTTACAGCATCCTGGGGAGCACTGTAGGTCCTAAATACACATTATTCACATTATTCACTCTCCAAAGGTTTCCATTAGGCAAAAACATCTTCTCATCCAAGGCCAACTAGATTAGGAAATGGCATTTCTTCTGGCTTTCCATCCCCAGAGGGCAAATGCACAGATGACTGCAGTTAGCAATTGACTCTGTGGGTTAGTATTTGCTGAGGGCACACACCCTGAGACTTGAATGACAGAAATCCCCAGGTGCGAAGGAGGAGACTGGCAATTATGCCTCCAATCACCTCCCTGTTCTGCCGCCCTCTAAATCAGCACTCCCCACCGTGGTGACCCTCAATGACTGGCAAGACGACCCATTTTTAAAGGGCCAATTTTTAACAGCTGGAAACAATAAACGTCGTGGGAGATGAAGATGCTGGGAGGACTGATTTCTCCTTCGCTGTTTCAAAAGTCAGAAGATGCTGGGTGTAATGGCAACAGCCACAGAAAGTTAGCACAACTCCTGCCACGGAGCAGCTGTGTGATGGTGGCTTCCCCAGTCCCCCTCCCTGGGCCTCGGTTCTTACAGCTGCAAAATGAGGAGGTAGAATGAGATGCTCTTTAATATCCCTTTCATCTTCAACTTTCTACAATTTTTGTAAGCTGGAAAGATGTACACAGAACTTCATCTTGATTTTATTACTTGTAGTTCATCTTCTTGTGACAGAGCCAGCGGCAGCTTGTGCATGTGAAAGTAAGTTGTTCACTCTCTCTCTGAGATGATTTAAGAGGTTGTGAAAACCCAAAGTACCTCCTTCAGTGTTCTGCCATAGCCAGGCCTGAAGCTCCCCTGCCCCAGAGCCAGACCTGGGATCCAGGTATCATTTATCTACGTCAAAAGGCAAACATGTACATTGTCCATTGTTTTCCCAGAGCATATTAGCCTGGACTTGCCTCTGGAGTCCCTAGGAATGATACTAGGCCTGGGATCCAGCAGAGGCCAGGAAAGGTCTCAGGCACAGGGTACTGTGGTGGCAGACAGGCCTGGGCAGTAAGTAGTGTGTGCAGGGTAGCCCGTGAGTGGCAAGAAGCTCCAAGGTGGGGGACAGCCCTGAGCCAACTGCGTGCAGTAGGGAACAGGGCTGTCAGCTCCAGCACTGCACTAAGCTTTGCTTCATTTTGCTCACCAGATCCTCTTGCTCCTCTTCAGGATGCCCAGCAGGAAGGGTCTCTAACTATCTTCCAGGGCCCACTCCACAATATAAGGAAAGCCTGACATTAGGCCCCAGTAGGAGTAGGAATTCCTTAGCAGCAGCCTTGGCCCTAGCTTCTGCCTTCTAGGCTGTCGTGACAAAAAGACTAGGGATAGTTGGCCATGCTGGAGAAAATGGCCATTCTGTTGTGAATGAAGCAGCTGCCTGGAACCACTGAAGCCCCTCTCCTGTGGCCCTTCCTTTGTAGAAGCTGTTGAGTGGAGCTGGCTTCCTTCTTCAATTGGTTGGCACCCTGAGGAGCCATAGATCCACTGTCCCCATGCCCCAAAAGAAGGCTTGGGTGTTGTGTGGTATAGTAAGCCTTTTGGCGGCTTCAGTTCTTACTCTAAAAAAAATGGAGAAGGGATAACACGAGGAGACCCTCCTAGAGCTCCTATGGGATATTTAATTATCAATACGGCAGCTACACTAGGTTTAAAAATAAATGAACTATCAGATAGCACCCTAAGGTATTATCCCACCACACGGGCTCTTAAACACCGATTTTCTCTGTACTCTATTGGAACATGTGTAGACATTTGATTTGAAAACCAGGCTTCCCACTGACTTCCTTAGCAGGCTGGGATGTCAAATCTTTCTCTCACTTTTGGGGAGGATTAGGGTGTCTTCTGGGTTCGTATGAGTGTGTGGATGTTAAGCGGTAGTAAAAATAGCAACTGAAGCAAAAAAAAAAAACATCCTTAGTGGGATCTCAAAACCGTTTAAAAAGAAACTATCGGAGGGGCCTAACAGTATCAGGTGTTTCATAGCTGCTGGGGAGAAGCAGCAAAGGGACACACATTCACGCTAGACTAAGAATGTCCCATCATCATTACTCCTGCACACCCACATCCTTAGGCTCCAGGTTAGGCCCCTTATAAAATATTGTGTGGGCCAGGAATCCCACGAATTCCCAGAAGAATGGGAACTTGGGGAATTGTTTTTAATCCCGTTGGATAGTCCAGTAACTCTGCACATGGATACCAGTCTTGGGCACAGGGAATTTCCCTAAAGAGCCACAAGGAGACTTGGGTTAACCAGAGACAACAGCTCCTCAAGTACCCACTGTGGAGGAAGAAGAGGAATTCAGAAACTCGGGCTAATGAACCGCCTCAGTAACGTCTTGAGGGGTAAAGCTCTGCTGTGTCCATGGTGAAATGTGAGTGTGAGAGAACTGTGGGAACATACATATCCACCTGCTGCAAGCCTACCTGCCCATCTTCGAAACGCGGTGCCCCTTCACTCTGCCCCAAAGCTGAACCCTTTTGTATTACGCCTCCCAAATACGAAGTTGTCCCATAGCATGAGTTTTGGAGTCCAAGGTTTGAGTCCTCGGTCGGCTGCAAAGAGCTGTGTGGTCATGGCCAAGTCACTTAGCCCATCCAGGTCTCAGTCTCCCGTGTGTAAAATGGGAGTAAGGAGGGCTCAATTGTTCTAAGGATTAAATGCAACCAAGTTGGCAAAGTTTTAGCACAGTGCCCACGTGTTAGCTGTTTATGGTGTGCCTGTTGTATGCCAGGCCTGCGCTGGAGACGCAGGCATTATGCTCCCTGCACATGGCCCATACCCACATCTCCTCTACACGCGCCCTCGCCGAGGCGCGGGTCCTACTGAAGATCCGGATAGTGATCATCCTTTCTGGCAGCGTAAGTCCCGCCCCCTTTCCTTCCCTGGGCTTCTGTTGTCCAGGCTACCTTGGCGTTATCAAAGCTACTTGATCTTTACAGCCACTTCCCTCTGCACAGGCATCCAAATAGGAAATTCCGCTCTCAAGGAACCTTCTACCCATCCACCTGCCACCAGCACGAACCTGCTGTCTTGTTCTCTGGCCTCTCTCCCTCAGTCCCCTTTTGCGCCCTCATTTTCCTGTCTAAAATGAAACGGACCGCTGCCCTTTTTATCTGTACTAAGTTTAGGAGCAGAATCTTCGTTAAACTGAGCAGAGCAAGAGCGCGCTGCCCACAGGGCTGGGGCGGGCGCACGGGCCCGTATGTAAGGCCGGGCCTTCCCGGGGAAGAGCGAAGGCTCCGGGAAGGGAAGCACGGGCGGCGGGGCCCGGCCTCGAGGACCGCCCCCGGGGCGGGGAGTGGTGTGAGCCGCGGCGCCGCCAGCAAACTTTCCTCCTCCGAATTCTTGACCGAGAGCCTTGGAACCACATTCTGCCCAAATCTGTACACGCCGGAGCCAGGGAGCCGCCAGCCGCCCGGGGAGCGGAGTGGGGAAAGAGGGGGTGGAGAAGGGAGCGGGGAGGAGGTGGGGGAGGGCGGAGGAGGTGGTAAGGAGAGGAGCGGGGGGGAGGAGGAGGAAGAGGAGGAGGGAGAGGTGGGTCGGGGAGGAGGGAGAGGTGGGTCGGGAAGGAGGGGGAAGTGGGAGACCGGGGATGTGGGAGGGGAGAGAAGGTGGAGGTGGGGGCGAGAAGGAGGAGGTGGGAGAGGGGAAAGCGGGGAAAGGGGAAGGTGGGGCGGGCGGAGGTGGGGGTAGAAAGTGGGGAAGAGCGGGGAGGGCAAGTGCCGCGGGTGGGCAAGCGGCCCCAGGGAGCGGCGGGGGGGCGAAGCAAGTTCCTTAGTTTCTCCCAAGCCAGCCCGGGAGCTGCTGGACGAGTGGGAGCGCCTGGCTACCTGCAAGTCTTCGGGTTTCGCGAGCGCCGCGGAGCTTTTCTGTAGCCGCTAAATAAATAAATAACTACGGACGCCCGCCCCGCCCCGCCCCGCCCCTCCCAGCCCAGCCCAGCCCAGCCCAGCCCAGCCCAGCCCAGCCCAGCGCAGCTCCCCGGCCGCGGCGGCGGTGGTGGCAGCGGTGGTGGCGGCTGCGGCGCAGGCAGGGCTGGGCGCTTGGGGAGCTCCGCGCGCGGGGCACTTCCCCGTGACCGGCGGCCGCGCAGCTCAGGGAACTCCGCTCCGTGAGGCTTCCGGGAGAGGGAAAGCTGTTCTCCTTTGATGCTCTTTGGTTTTACAGTGGAAAACTACAATTAAAAAAACATAGCCGTGAAAATAAATGAGATTAGAACCTGCTGGCTTCACTTCCTGGAGGCTTTTTGTTGTGTCTTGAAACTAGGATCTTTGCGGGTCATCCCTGTAAGTGCCTTTTTAATCCATTCACACGGATGCTTGTGAGTCTCTGCTGCGTTTAACATCGGTCAGCGGGTGACATTGCATTAATTTGCTCTGGTGATGATTTCTGCTTTGCTAGGTTAGCATTGCCTCGCTTGGTGACACGTAATAAATGCACACACGTTGCAAAAATTAGGACACAGAGGGAGAGGCACCTTTTTAACTCTGTCAAAAAATAGATAAGAAAATCTCTTCTCAAGCGGTGCCAATATCGGGAAAATGGTTTATTATTTAGACTGTGGCGATATTAAAAACCACAACAAAACCTAATTAATTATTCCATAGCCATTCTACATAAAGTAACATGATAAAATCATTAAATAATAGCAATGACAAAACTCAGTTTGTTGTTCTAAACTTACTGCTTTAGAATGTTGTTTATCATGTCATATATAGTAAATCACATATCTAGTTTTTGTGCATGTGTGTCAGAGAGAGACAGACAGACATGGATAACTTCTGCTCTGAAACACAGCAGGTTTAAGGCTTCAGTACAGAGAAGTTCCATCTGGAAAATCTCCAAATACAATTACAATAAAGCAGATACAATATGGAGCGTTATTAAACTGGAGGTTCTTCCCCCGGAGAGTTTACTCTATTTTCCTTTAAAATACACTAGGGCCGGGTGTGGTGGCTCAACGCCTGTAATCCCAGCACTTTGGGAGGCTGAGGCAGGGGGATCATTTGAGTCCAGG
The DNA here is from genome assembly GCF_028858775.2 of Pan troglodytes. Taxonomy (NCBI): domain Eukaryota; kingdom Metazoa; phylum Chordata; class Mammalia; order Primates; family Hominidae; genus Pan; species Pan troglodytes. The sequence continues at coordinate 29,594,028 of NC_072412.2, forward strand.
AGTTCAAGAGCAGCCTGGGCAACATAGTGAAACTCCATCTCTAAAAAAATACAGTATTAGCTGGGTGTGGTGGTGCACACCTGTAGTCCCAGCTATTAGGGAGGCTGAGACAGGAGGATGGCATGAGCCTGGGAAGTGGAGGTTGTAGTGAGCCAAGATAGCACCACTGCACTCCAGCCAGACCTTGTCTCAAAAAAATAAAATAAACTGAAAGGCCGGGGAATCATATATTTAAAATTGGCCAGTGCTCATTAAAGATCACTCAAAAACCAGAATGAGGCATCCTTACGGTGGGAAGGTAGGGTAATGGAAAGATGCAATTCCAGTTCACAAAAATTTGGCCTTCAGGCCACATCTGATACACTTGCATAAAATTGAAAGACGATGCAATGCATGTTTTCCTAAATTAAACCAGAAATAGTGGTAGGGATATACCTTCATGCCAGCAGATGCACAGACAGGTTCTGATGGAAACCGTTTTCACTAAACCATGTCCCAGTTACTTTATGTAGCTTAACGCCCTGGGATTTGTATGTTCCCAACCAGAGGGTGCATGCTGGAGCTCCATGGGCCTGAACTTGTCTTCCAGACCTGTTTGGCCTGCGGGGTGTAGTTTAAACTTTTGAATTAGTTATGGATATTTTGAAATTGTTAAGTTTCACATGGAAAGCTGGACTTTGGGCTTCTCTGAAACATGAGAAGCCCGGGCCACCCTGGGTGGGACTGTTGGCTGGAGCCAACAGCAGTGTTAGGTGTGAGGGTGACAGTCTGTACCTCTCCAGCTGTCTTCCCCCACCTCTGCCTTCACTCTGTTAAGGGACTTGTCCACTCTGCACATGTGAATTTTCTAAAAATTAGTCCTGGTTCAGACAAACCACTGCACCCAGTGCTTGGTCATCGTATTAGGATTATTAAAGTCACAGATGACTTTGACACTCTAGGATCTAGAATTATGTAATGTTAAAACCTCAAATCTCAATTTCTGGAGATTTCTTTAGGCAGATTCAACCAAACAGAGGCTGACTGTACATTTCCTGAAGGCAGGCACAACATGACGTCCTAGTTTCCTGGATTCTGCATTCCCCTAAGGTGCCATGAGATGTAGGAGAGTGTGTGGTCTCTGAAATTAAGCTCAGGAATTTGGATCCCCAATAGTTACTTGCCATTCAGTGTAAAGCAAGTTATATACTATCCCTGAGCTTGTTTCCTCAAACACAGATAGTTATAACCAAACTACCTCTGTGGATTATTGCATATTAAATTACTATATATATGTCTGCTCAGAGTTTACAGCAAATTTAAAACTAAATAAATAAAATTACTATATGTGAAAGCATCTTGAACGGTACCTGGCCCACAGTGACCACCCAAAATAGTTGTTTCTCTTGCTCTTGGGATTTCAGTTTCTGGAGTGCAGTCAATCATAGCTCACTGCAGCCTCGACCTCCTGGGCTCAGTGATCTTCCCGGTCCAGCCTCCTGAGTAGCTAGGATTACAGGTGTGTACTACCATGCCCACCTAATTTTTAATGTTTTATTTGTAGACACCAGGTCTGTGTTGCCCAGGCTGGTCTTGAACTCCTGGCCTCAAGAAATCCCCCTACCTCAGCCTCCCAAAGTACTAGGATTACAGGCATGAGCCACAGTGCCCAGTTCTTGGATACCTGCTTTACATTCCAGTTTCTGTTCTCTCCCTCGGGATTTTGATTCAAGAGGTCCCAATGGGGCCTGAGGGTTAACATTTTAACATTTAATCCTCAGGGAGGAGTTCTAGACCACACTCTGACAGTGCCCATCCTGGATTGGCCACAGTTGTTCAAGTAGATGAGACACAGAACAAAGAAATAGGCCCTGGTTGATTCCCTGGCTGGTCCTGGCCAGCATGCTGATCCTGCAGCTCCATTGGATGCACTGCCTGGGTCCCAATTGTCTACTTATCACTTCATGGGCATTTATTGAGCACCTACTAGAAACACAGTGAGGCAGGCACTTGGCATTCAAAGGTAGGTGAAGTGGTTCCTGTTCTCAGGGAGATTGGGAATGGAATACAAAGCCCAGGGCCTGGCATTGGGCTCCAGTTCCTGTCTTTCCTACCACTCACCATTCAATACCATCTCTAATGCCTTCTTCCCAAAGACAGTTGCTCCTCCCCACCCAGCGCCATGCATTCTCATGCCATATTACTGAGTCTTGGATAATAGTTACTCTTGCATTACATGCAGACACTTACCATAGTACCGTTTAGGTGTTCATCACATACTTGTGGGACTTAATTTCCTTGGACAAATCTGTCTTCTGAAACTTCAGCTTATGTTTATTCACTCATCAAATATTTATAGGCCAGGCGTGGTGTTTCACGCCTGTAATCCCAGCACTTTGGGAGTCCAAGGCAGGCAGATCACCTGAGGTCAGGAGTTTAAGACCAGCCTGGCCAACATGGTGAAACCCCGTCACTGCTAAAAATAACAAAAATTAGCCGGGCGTGCCTGTAATCCCAGCTACTCGGGAGGCCGAGGCAGGAGAATCGCTTGAACCTGGGAGGCGGATGTTGCAGTGAGCCAAGATTGGGCCATTGCACTCCAGCCTGGGCGATAAGAATGAAACTCCATCTCAAAAAAAGAAAAAAGGCCAGGCACAGTGGCTCATGCTTGTAATCCCAGCACTTTGGGAGGCCAAGGCAGGTGGATCAACTGAGGTCAGGAGTTTGAGACCAGCCTGGCCAACATGGCGAAACCCCATCTCTACTAAAAATACAAAAATTAGCCAGGCGTGGTGGTGGGTGCCTGTAATCCCAATTACTCGGGAGGCTAAGGCAGGAGAATCGCTTGAAACTGGGAGGCGGAGGTTGCAGTGAGCTGAGCTCACACCACTGAACTCTAGCTTGGGAGACAAGAGTGAAACTCCTTCTCAAAAAAAACAAAAAAGAAAAAGTATGGATGCGAGTCGGGGCTTACACAAAAGTGAGGGGTCAGGAGGGGGAATGTATGCAGCACCTCCTATAAGCCAGACAGTGGCCCAGAAGCTGGGGATACAGCAACGGACAAAATTACAATCCCTGCCCACATGGAGGTTTTAGTTGGGGAAGACAGGTCATATAAACATACTATTTTGAATCTTACTTGTTCAATTGTATTTTGTACCCTGACATCTGCTGCAATCTTATTTGCTCTCTGAATCCTACCTTATTTTCCTGCCAGATGGACTTCTTTCCTAGTCCTGGTCTACACAGCCTATGCTCAGGTGTTGATTTTATTATCTATAGCTAGAGAGCTCTCTGTGTATACTGTTACATTTTGATTCAAAATGTCTGTGTTTCTTCCAGGCTTTGATCAAAATCAACCATTCCTTTCCAAAATTCAGAAGCTTCCACAACAAGGTAACTTTTAAAAATGCAACCTGTATATTCTTTTCTTACAGAATATCGCAGAGAAGGCTTATTGAAGCCAGGTGACTGCTGTCCCATTTTTTTGTTGTTCTAATACTGCTTTTCTTTTTAAGCTCCTTAGCCCTTATGCCAAATACAAAAATAACTCTGACTACTTTGCATTCATATTCCATAACTTATTTTGAGTAGTGCCATTAATAATTTATTGTAAAAGATAATCTTACCTTTAAATATGTGATTTTAAAATAAGTTTTGCTGCCTTCTTACTGAGCTTTTCATGTCGTTCTGGGTATAATTGTTCTACAGAAATTCAAGTCCAATTATATAATTAAAATGACAGGTTTCAATATATTAATATTCTACAAAGTGAGTTATATCTGAAAATTCAGGTAAACAAGTATAATTTACATTTGTACTCTAAAGTGATAACTTTTTGTGAAAATGCCCCAAAATATATTATTTCTATCCCTTTGCATGAGTGTATTTGTATATTTCACCTCTATTCATTATCTTCTTTGGCTCTCAGTTGATACATTTTATCATTTCCCATGTCTGAATTACTTCCTGTTAAGAACATGAACTGGATTAATAGAAATTTCTCAGAAAAAAATATTCAAACACCAAGGATCTCACTTTGTGCTGTGAAATGCAAGATGAGCAATCTGATCTGGACATACCAGTCTTCAGTCAGGCAACAGGTGAATATGCAGGTAGAATTATAATGTGTAAAGCCGGGTGCGGTGGCTCACGTCTATAATCTGAGCACTTTGGGAGACTAACGCGGGCGGATCACTTGAGGTCAGGAGTTCGAGACTAGCCAGGCCAACATGGTGAAACCTCGTCTCTACTAAAAATACAAAAAAAAGTTAGCTGTGCATGGTGGCACGTGCCTGTAATCACAGCCACTTGGAAGGCCGAGGCGAGAGGATGGCTTGAACCCGGGAGGCTGAGGTTGCAATGAGCAGAGATGGTGCCACTGCACTCCAGCCTGGGCAACAGAGAGAGATTCTGGCTAAAAAAAAAAAAATTATAATGTATAGGATTGTGAATGATCACTCTAACCAACCAGTGGGCAAGTTGCTTTGCTCAGCGTAAGTTCAAACTGCCACATCAGAACGTTATTTGAGTGTATACATACACAACCATTAAAAGTGGCCGTTACCACGATGCATTCTGGGAAAGAAGCAGCACCAAATCCAAGATGGCGGCCAGCAGGAGGCTGATGAAGGAGCTTGAAGAAATCCGCAAATGTGGAATGGAAAACTTCCGTAACATCCAGGTTGATGAAGCTAATTTATTGACTTGGCAAGGGCTTATTGTTCCTGACAACCCTCCGTATAATAAGGGGGCCTTCAGAATCGAAATCAACTTTCCAGCAGAGTACCCATTCAAACCACCGAGGATCACATTTAAAACAAAGATCTATCACCCGAACATCGACGAAAAGGGGCAGGTCTGTCTGCCAGTAATTAGTGCTGAAAACTGGAAGCCAGCAACCAAAACCGACCAAGTAATCCAGTCCCTCATAGCACTGGTGAATGACCCGCAGCCCGAGCACCCGCTTCGGGCTGACCTAGCTGAAGAATACTCTAACGACCGTAAAAAATTCTGTAAGAATGCTGAAGAGTTTACAAAGAAATATGGGGAAAAGCGACCTGTGGACTAAAATCGGCCACGATTGGTTCCAGCAAGTGTGAGCAGAGACCCCGTGCGGTACATCCAGACACCCCGCAAAGCAGGACTCTGTGGAAATTGATACGTGCCAGCGTCTGGCGTTCGCTTGCAGCAGTTACTAACTTTCTACAGTTTTCTTAATTAAAAGTGGTCTAGGTAACCTGTAAAGAAAGGATTAAAAATTTAAGATGTTCTTAAAAAAAAAAAAAAAGTGGCCATTAATAGACGGAACTATACACTGGACTAGTTGGTGTTTTAAAAACATAAAATCTGGCTACCCTAACGGGATAAGAGTTCAGACATCAGGATGTTGACACAGGGTCCTACCAGAACCCAGGGTTTACTTAGAGAACATAAAAGAAAAGAGATTGTATGCTCTATTCCTTGCTTTTTTCTTTTTTTTTTTTTTGGTGGATGTAGTTAGGAGATGGGATGAGAGTGGCCACAGGAATTCGATGGGTCGTAGGAAATCCATTTTTGTTTTAATTGATGTTTCCCGTTGAACTGACATTTAGATTGAAATACCTGCGAGCCGGGTTTGGTGGCTCACACCTGTAATCCTATCACTTTGGGAAGCTGAGGTGGGTGGATCACCTGAGGTCAGGAGTTCGAGACCAGCCTGGCCAACATGGTGAAACCCCATCTCTACTAAAAATAAAATAAATAAATAAATAAAAGTAGCCGGGCGTGGTGGCAGGCTCCTGTAATCCCAGCTACTCAGGAGGCTGAGGCAGGATAATCGTTTGAACCCTGGAGGCAGAGGCTGCAGTGAGCCCAGATTGCGCCATTGCACTCCAGCCTGGGCAACAAGAGCAAAACTCTGTCCCCCCCCACAAAAAAAAATTGATTGAAATACCTGGAATTCACACCATAATTGGGGTGTCTTTAGGCTGAAATGGAGACAACAGAAGGTGAGGTGGCTTGGACTCAGGTGGCATTGGTAAAGGAAATGAAACGCATGCAAATTTCACAGACAAAAGAGTAGCTTTGCCACCTCTCATTTTGGCTGGGCTGCTCTGAGGTGCTGCATCTTTTATAGTGTCTAGGCTCTCATCCTTAATGACATTTTCATATTCTCCATCCCCCATCCCCCACCGCCTCTCCAGTAAGGCCTTTTTGACAAGCTGCACTTCCCTGCTTTAGTAATTGGTGATAAGATTTGTCCTGTAGAACATATACATAGAGGATTGTTCACTCTCCTCCTTTTGTGAAATAATTTTTAGAAATTGAGCTGTTAAAGATTGTGTTTGCACATATTTTTTGGAACAAGAACTTTAATTAAAGGATCAAAAAGCCCAAGCTCTTGCTTTTGAATAACTGAAGCCAGTGTCTATAATTTCTTGTATCTAAAATCTGTAGAAACTAGTTGTGTGATTTCAGGGGTGCATGGGGCCCCTTGGGTGTCTGAACAGAAGGGGGTGGGAGGGAGAGCCGCACCTCTGCACTCTTGCTCTGCTGGTGTACTGGGCAGCTGCCCACCCCCACCCCACCCTGCACTGCAGGCTCTGGAGTCAGCAGATTAAGCATTTTATAAATTATATTTTAAGTGTATATTTTAAACTTGTCAAAAAGATAAATCTAGCTTCTTTTACCTTTAACTTGTAAAGAAAGTTTGCCTTCTTGAGTTCTCTTTGTCATGGGCAGTAGGAGTAGCTCGCGTGAGTATCATCAGTGAAGGGAAACCCACACATCTTGGTGAGCAACAAGAAATCACCATGTTAAGATTCCAGGGATTTTCTTCCCTGGTCATTGTCGTAGCCAGTGTCTTCATGGAAGATATATTTTTGTTTCATTACCATATTTGATGCCTAAGCATTTAATAATCAGTTTATGACTACTAAACTTTTGAGGATCTTAGAATTTAACTGGCTCTAGAAAGTGGCAGAGAAACCTACACATGATTCCATGTCCTAATCCATAAGACATGAGTGATACATGCTGAGGAGGGAAGGTGAGTCACTCCCCCTGTTAGTCTGAGGGAATGTGTATGAGTCATTTTGTGCTTCTTTTTTTCTTTATTTTATTTTATTTTTAGCATAATAAAGTACCAAACCAAGAGTTGTCCGGTTTTTGTTTTGGAGAGTGAGGGCTACTGGTGAGGGTAGATTTCTGAACTACCCCAGAGAACGTAGTCAGGAACCTCCCAGCAGGATGAGAGAGGAGCCATCAGCTGGAAGGAGAGGGGAAAGGATCAGGAGAGGTAAGGGAACTAGGATTGCTTAACATGCAAAGGGTAAAGTAGAACCAAAGAGAATTTTTGTGCCCCAACAGGAGCAGGAAAATCTGAGAGGATGCCAACCAACTTCTAAGATTATTTTATTGATTCAGAGAAAATGCAAATTTCAACCACAGCTAAACAATAAAAAGGGAAACTTTTCATTTAGAACCAATAGTTATCATGAGTTGATTAAAAACATGAGCTGGCCTAAAGGTGGTATCCTAAACTTCTGGAGTGTGGAAAGTGATTGTTAAATTGCCTTAATTCTCTACCTAACATTTTTCTACAATGCAAGCATCTAAGAAAAGACTGAAAAAGTGGTGACCCAGATATTTGAAAAGTCAGCTTTCACCCAAATATGAGAAAATTTTTAAATGTCAGGTGGGCAATGATGTTGGTCTTGCTCCTCCAGGGTGTTTATCTTGCAGGGACACTGTTGGGGTGCAGGTGGGGTGGTCATGAGGACACCAACCTGCTCTGTGAAATCAATTTCCAAAGCTTGAGCTCACTTCCAAAAACACTTCTCAAGCATGATGATAACCAACTATAGATTTATCCTGAGGGAATAATCTTTCTACAAGCTTTTATGTTCACTGTGTTGGCTTGTGGCAGCTAGTGAAAACTGGATGATTTCCTCCCTTAATCTAGAGGTTGACCATTTAGAAACACAGCAGAAGAGACTTCCAAAATGAATAAATATCTCCTGCTGTTTGAAAAGTGAACCTTCTAACAGATGAAGAAATTGCCCAGGCAGGTATTCTGAGTCACTGTGTGATTCTGGACATGCCACTCAACCTTTCTCCAGGCTTAAGTGAAGTTAATGTTTTTCCTCCCACTGACTCATGATGGTGCCTTGGGGACAGAAGAAATGAATGTTAGAAAGTCAAGTGCAAATTTCTAAAATGCCACAGGAAAAATCAGGTAAAAAACATTTTTTTGTGAAATGTAGCTGCTGTGTAAAAGACACGTGGCACACAGCCTTCCTGGCTCAGGGACAAAAATATTCATCTTTCTATAATTCAAAACCAAAAGTGGAACAACACCATGGAAGGTTTTAAGAAGGGAAGCAGAGTGTCCTTTTTAGACCAATGAGGTGAGTCATGTTCTTTTCTGATGTCTCTGGGAAAGATGTGATCAACATAAAGATGTTTTATTGCCAATGCCTAGGTAAAGCAATCTCAGTATTCATGTCTCAGAAACATGTCTTCAGATGCAGTTTCACCTCTCTGAAAATGAGCTCTCCTATGGGAAGGTTTGGTTACTAGTATAATTACAGGCTTCTGAGGGTGCCCTGGCTGTGTCTTTTGTCCATTCCCAACTGTTGCTCCTTCTTTAAAATATACATATGTCACGCCTCTGCCTGATCTCTTGACATTACTGACTAGAATGCCTTTTCCTACTAGTGGGCCACATGCATAAAATAGTTTCACAACACATGGTTGTCGGAAGGGCCATCTCTGATGCAGCATATATACCAGCACTTAATGTTAGCATCTCTCACCACTTAGTGAACAAATTTAGTCATAAGTCAGGCTGGGATTCTAATTTTATTTATTTATTTATTTATTTATTTATTTATTTATTTATTTTACAGACAGGGTCTCTGTTGCCCAGGCTGGAGTGCAGTGCAGTGGCATGATCATAGCTCACTGTAACCTTGAGCTCCTGGGTTCAAATGATCCTTCTGCCTCAGCCTCCAGAGTAGCTGGGACTACAGGCATGTGCCACCATGCTGGCTAATTTATTTTAAACGTTTTTTGTAGAGACAGGGTCTCACTATATTGTCCAGGCTGGTCTCAAACTTCGGCCTCAAGTGATCATCCCGCCTCAGCCTCCCAAAGCACTAGGATCACAGACGTGAGCCACCGTGCCTACCCCAGGCTGGGATTCTAAAGATAGGCAGGCAAGGGCCTTTGTTAGAAGGAAATTGTCCAAAATTTCAGCAAGCAAACGTGTGTTTTTTCTTGATGAGGACACCATACAACACACATCTCCACTAGTGCAAGACACTTGGAAATGGGCTTTGCCAGTGATATGTCCAGAAGAGGTGAGGCGCTAAGATAGCTGGTTTACTGGCCTCAGTATTTCTCTTGCTCACTAGCAAGAGAAATATGTCAACATTTCAGAATCACATAGAATTCTGAGGAATCCATGAGGTACAGAGACTCATGCCCACGTCACCCTCTAAAGTTCAAAGGATACGCCTTTACACGTGGGAAGATGCTATGCAGTGACTATTAGAAAAGGATAGAAAAATTTAAACGGGTTTTTTGTTTTCTGTTTTTTTGTTTGGTTGATTTTTCAGACTCACCAAAGTAGCCACTAGACCATCAAGTTTGAGAGACACAACTTCATAAAACACAAATGTCTGTAATCCCAGCACTTTGAGAAGCCAAGGTGGATGGATCACTTGAGCGTAGGAGTTTAAGACCAGCCTGGGCAACACAGTGAGACCCTCATCTCTACAAAAAATACAAAAAAAATTTTGCCAGCTATGGTGGCACATGCCTGTGATCCCAGCTGCTTGAGATGCTGAAGTGAGAAGATCACTTGAGCCTGGGAGGTTGAGGCTGCAGCAAACTATGATTATGCCACTATATCCCAGCTTGGATGACAGAGCAAGACCTTATCTCAAAAAAGAAAAAAGAAAACACAAATGCCTGTTTCTGTATTAAGATACTCTTCTATTACCATGAAAAGCTTGGAGAGGCCAGGTGCGGTGGCTCATGCCTGTAATCCCAGCACTTTGGAAGTCTGAGGCGGGTGGATCACGAGGTCAGTAGTTCAAGACCAGCCTGGCCAAGATGGTGAGACCCCATCTCTACTAAAAATACAATAATTAGCTGGACGTGGTGGTAGGCACCTGTAGTCCCAGCTACTCAGGAGGCTGAGGCAGGAGAATTACTTGAACTGGGGAGGCAGAGGTTGCAGTGAGCCGAGATCGCGCCACTGCACTCCAGCCTGGGCGACAGAGCAAGACTCTGTCTCAAAAAAAAAAAAAAACAGAAAAGAAAAGCTTGGAGAACCAGAAATTTAATTTGTTTACTCTTTCATTAAGTTGTCCAACAAACTTTATTGAACACGTCCAATGACCAAAAGCTGCACTTGGGTCTGGAGATACAACTGTAAAGGGGACCTACACCCTGCCTTTGAGGAGCCTCCAACCCTTACCCCATTTTAGGCTCTGCATATGTAGTTTCAGGCTAATTTGCACAACTGGACCACCTATTTAGAACATGAGAATCAGAGACAAGTGGTTTCTTGAACTCATCAATAACCAATTATCACTAAAAAGTCTATGCTTAGATATGAGAAAGTATTCCGTGACCTATTTCATAAACCTCATTTAAAAATATACTTGGTGGCCAGGTGCAGTGGCTTACGCCTGTAATCCCAGCACTTTGGGAGGCTGAGGTGGGAGGACCACTTGAGACCAGGAGTTCAAGACCAGCTTGGACAAGATAGCAAAACCCCATCTCTAAAAAAACTAAAAAAAAAGTTAGTGAGGCATAGTGGTGCATGCCTATAGTCCCAGCTACTCAGGAGGCTAAGGCAAGAGCATCACTGGAGCCCAGGAATTTGAGGCTGCATTGAACTATGATGGCACCACTGCACTCCAGCCTAGGCAAAAGAGAAAGACCTTGTCTCTGGAAAAAAACAAAACCAAAAACCACCAACACCACCACCACCAACAACAAAAAACTCAGAAAACAAAAGTAAAACAATGGACTTTTTAATCCTAAAGTGAGGTAATATACCTGAACACCCATATATTTTTGGATATCCACAACAGCAAAGCAGAAAAGGTGAGGTGAAGGAGAGATGCTTGTTGGGGCCCCTTCTTTTCCATCATTTTAGAATCAACTGGTTTTCTTTGTATTTGAGAAGTATTTGAGGCCATCACCCCCAAGAGGCCAATCCAACTGTAATGGAGTTACACAGACTCACATGATCAGATAGACTTGGCTTGGTTGTGTTTTTTGGGTTTTTGTTGTTGTTGTTGTTTGTTTGTTTGTTTGTTTTTCAGGACTGAGTCTCGCTCTGTCACCCAGGCTGGAGCGCACTGGCACGATCTTGGCTCACTGCAACCTCCTCCTCCCAAGTTCAAGTGATTCTCTTGCCTCAGCCTCCTGAGTAGCTGGGATTACAGGCGTGAGCCACCACGCCGGCTAATTTTTCTATTTTTAGTAGAGATGGGGTTTCGCCATGTTGGCCAGGCTGGTCTCAATCTCCTGACCTCAAGTGATCCACCCGCCTCGGCCTCCCAAAGTGCCGAGATTACAGACGTGAGTCACCGTACCTGGCCAGACTTAGTTTTTATAGAAGGGTAAAAAGCCTTACAGATAATGTGGCTGGCCAGAGCCTGGCTATGGAGGCAAAAGTCCAGATTTGGAATGACCCATCTGACATGTCCCCTTACTTGTTCGGGCCCCAGGTTACTCACTTGTGAAATGAAGGCATTATGCTGGATGATGTCTGAAGTCCCTTCGCACATTCCACTATTACATGGTAACAGTGGCATTCTTAGCATGTTTTGTGACTTTAATTCATTGATTAGATAGTTCATCAATGACCAAAGTTGCTTCAATGCTAAGATTAGAACAATTTTGGTGAGGCTTCAAAGTTAATAATTAATGCAAATAAATGAGCCATTTCACACCTCTGCTAGTATGCTCTCCTTTCCAACTCTCTGTACAGAAGAACAAATAATAGCAAACAGCAATGAATTAATTCACAAGCAAAGATTACTTCTGGCAATTAGGAAAGACAGACTCTTTTCTGTTTATATATACCTATTCTGTACATAAATATGTGTTCACATTTATAAATATATATATGTACCCTTTTTCATTAAATACAAATATTCCCAAATAATATTATGATGTTACCACCTATAATATTTGTTGAGCACATACTGTGTGCCAAGCACTGTTGAGGACTTCATAGACATTATCCATGATTTCTTATTTTCATTTATTTCTTCTATTTCCTTTCTTAATGCCACAAATGATTTCTCAAAATATGGAGATTTGCAAAGTTTATTGTAAACATTTTATCTAGCAGGCACAACTGTTAACAGAGTGTAAGGAAATGACAATTCTTAAAAAATACTCTCAATTTATCTGAACTTTTGATCTGAACTCTCAATTTATCTGAACTTTCTGGAAATGTATTCATTTGAGCATGTTTATCTGGGGACAGGGATTTTGTCTCCACCAAAGCTTTCCTCTTTTGGACAGAGAGAAAAAATCTTGGAGACTATGGAGGACAGGAGACATTGCCATCCCTAGAGAGATCAGAAAATTAAAAAAAATCTCAGTCTGCCTCAAGGAAAATTTCCTGGCAATGAGGTTTATATTTGATAAGTTGTGATATTTGAACCACATGCTCTGGAAACAGTTATAAAATAAATTTTCACATAACTGAGACAATTTAGGTGTGGTTCTTTCAATCTGGACCGTATCAGAATTCATACTGGAACTGAAATATCTCAGAACCACTAATTTCCATCTCCTTTGTTAATGCAGAACTCCCAGAGCAGTGATGAAACACTTAATAGCATAAGGGATGTGTTTCATATTATGATGATTATAAGGCTACATGTTTTCCCAAAATGTACAAATACAATGTGCCATGTTTTCTTTACTCATATGCCTGCATATGGAAAACAGAAATAAAAATTGTTTACTTTGGTAACAACAAATGCCATTCTCTTGCTTAGTAGCTTTTGATATCCTTCAGCCAAACATGCAGCCTCTCAAAATACCAGAATCTGGCCGGGCACGGTGGCTCACGCCTGTAGTACCAGCACTTTGGGAAGCCAAGGTGGGCCAATCACCTGAGGTCAGGAGTTCCAGACCAGCCTGGCCGACATGCTGAAACCCCGTCTCTTCTAAAAAAATACAAAAATTAGCCAGGCATGGTGGTGGGCACCTGTAATCCCAGCTGCTTGGGAGGCTGAGGCAGGAGAATGGCTTGAACCTGGGAAGCAGAGGTTGCAGTGAGTGGAGATTGCACCACTGCACTCCAGCCTGGGTAAGTGAATGAGACTTCATCTCAAAAAAAAAAAAGATACCAGAATCTGTATTAAATACAATGAGTTTCTCACTCCCAGCCTCCTTTTTCTCTTTCTTTCCTTTTTTAATGACTCCATTGTTAAATAAGAAATGGATAATGTCAGCTTTCCCAATGGCACTAGTAGTATTTGTTGCTGTTTCATAAGTAATTTAGGAAAGCAACTGAAGCATAAAGGAGCTAATTATTTATTACTGTCTTCTCCTCTACTGGGTATCACTACAATCTTTAATATTAATGTCTTTCTTACAAGTGTAGGGTTGGAAAATTGAAGTCAGTGAGTTTCATTGATAAATTAAGCAGCTATGAAATGTTATCAGGTGACTAGCTGATCCTGATTTTATCATCAAACTAAAACAGTGCTTTGCTTAATGCATGCATTATCTAAATATTTAATCTAAGTGCATGTTGATGTATTCTTAATTGTCATAGCACCTTCTTTAAGTGAATCTCTTTTAGGGTCATAAGCAGTTTGAGCTGGTTCTCATAAGTCAAGTGCAAGCTTACCAATCAACAGTTCGACAACCAGTGTGGTACGGACAGGACAGACTGAACCGCGACAGAACAGCAGCCTGAGTGATGGTAGCTGTGCTCAGAAGCCAGCCTAGCCAGAGCTGGCAATTCAGGCAATTCACAGGATAAATCAAAAGCCACAGTCTGGGAGCCTAGAATCAGCAGAGAGGTGTCTGATGTGGATATTGTCGGAAAGCGTGTGCATTGTACAGCCAGCGTATGTCAGAAGAAACATGGTTCTAGTACGCTGCTTTTCAAACTCTACAGGGTGTAGGCAGAGATCATTAAGCAAACAGATGTCAGAAAGGACAGAAAGCTCCTTACCTGGTTCAGCTACCATCTCTGTGTAAAGAAGAGTGCATAAAACCCACACAGATAACCCACCTCTACCCACCCGTAGAGCATCCTCACTCTAGGAGCATGAAAATACCTAAAGATTTTCAAGTCTCTCGATGACCGTGTGAAAATTAGCCTAAAATCACATGTGCACAGGCTAAAGATGCAAACCATTTTCTCAAATGAGCACCACATCTTTTCAATTGTTCTGGAATTGGTGACACTACCATCATCCTCTTGATTCCTGTGGAATCTTCTTGGACCCTGACCTTAATGTCCATTTTGCCTGCCCCATGGTGACCCAGCCCCAGTGAGTGTTTTACCTCCAATGGCCGGGACACCACAGAACACGCTGCCTAAAGCACCATTTATTTTTTATTGTTTGAGACAGGGTGTCACTGTGTTGCCCAAGCTGGAGTTCAGTGGCACGATCTTAGTTCACTGCAGCCTTCACCTCAGGCTCAAAGGATTCTCCCACCTAAGCCTCCTGAGTAGCTGGGACTATAGGCACACCACCACGCCTGGCTAATGTTTTTTTTTTTTATGTTTTGTAGAAATGAGGTTTTGGCATGTTGCTCAGGATGGTCTTGAACTTGTGGGCTCAAGCGATCAATCTGCCTTGGCCTCCCAAAGTTCTGGGACTACAGACATGAGCCAGAGCACCTGGCTTTTTTTTTTTTTTTTTTTTTTTGAGACAGGGTCTTGCTCTGTTACCCAGGCTAGAGTACAGTGGTATGAACTCAGCTCACTACAGGCTTGACCTCCTGGTCTCAGGCAATCTTCCCACCTCTGCCTCCCGACTACAGGTGTGAGCCACCACACCTGGCTAACTTATCACAGATATGAGCCACTGCACCTGGCCAAGCACCATTTTTGTCACTGTCAGTTTCCTGCTTGAGAAATTACAGTGGCTTCTGCATTACTTTAATAATTGTGTCCTCCTTATGACCCTTTGCAGTCTCCAAAGGCTGGGCTCCTCTTCTGTTCCTGAGTGAATCTATTTATTCTCCCCTCCTGCGCTTGGCTCATTCCTGGGCCCAAGCCTTACCACTTGCTACTCTTCCTCTAAATTTGGATTTCTTCCCCTCTCTTGTCCTCAAACCCACTGTCACTTTTGAATTTGAAGACATGTTGCTTTGCACGCTGCTCCTCTTTGGGGTACATCTGTGAGCACCTGCATGGCTAAGAGGGAGTGCTCAGTGAGAACCCAGTGAATGATGAAGGTGTATGTGAACGATGATTGGATGGGAGAGGCTGCCCAAGTGGAAAAGCGGTATTTGCTTTTCAGTACAGGAAAATTTCCGTGATATTTTTCTGGCACACAATAAAGAAAATGCTATATTGAAGCAAATTAATATATTTTAACTTTGTGTAGATGCAGTGGGAATTACTTTTTAAATGGTGTATGGAAATAAAAGAACTGGTTGAAAACAACAATTTTTCAAATGAATGTGTCTAATGTCTCCCAACAGATAAGGAAGGGAATAGAAATTTGTGAAGAGGATCACACACCATCACTTTTACACACTCACACACTATGTAATTTTGCAGTAGAATTAGAAAAGTCAAATTCCATAGTCCAAAAGTAGAAAATAGTAGGAATTAGGGCTGGGTGTAGTGGCTCACACCTGTAATACCAGCAATTTGGAAGGCCAAGGTGGGCGGATTGCTTGAGTCTGGGAGTTAGAGACCAGGCTGGGCAACATGGTGAAACCCTGTCTCTACAAAAAATATATAAATTAGCTAGGTGTGGTGGCTGGCACCTGTAGTCCCAGCTACTTGGGAGGCTGAGACAGGAGAATCGCTTGAGCCTGGGAGGTCAAGGCTGCAGTGGGTAGTAATGGTGCCACTGCACTCCAGCTTGGGTGATAAAGTGAGACCCTGTCTCAAAAAAAAGAGAAAAGAAAATAGTAGGAATGGCTAATTGATGAATAGGTTAGTTCAAAAGAGAGCTCCCAACTGCTCACTGGCCATACCCCAATTAAAGTAACTTCCAGAAATAATTCTTCTTCAAAAATACATTATCTATGCAAAGGATTCTTTATTAATAACATACATCAGGGTTTGGCAAACTATCTGTGGGCCAAATCCAGCCCGCCTCCAGTTTGGGTAACTATAAGTTGCTTAGAGTACAGCCAGGCTCACTCTTTTTGGATTGCTGATGGCTGCTTCCAACTACGATGGTGGAGCTGAGCAGTTGTGATAGAGACCCTACAACTCACAACACTGAAGACCTAAGTTGCAGACTGAAAATGAACCTTACAGGAAAGGTTTGCTGACCCTTGACCTACATGATCTAAGGATATAGTGCATAATTTGGCTGGAAGTGCCATTAACTTGCTTTCTCCAGTGGGAATGTAGCATGGTTGGGTACATTAATCCTGAAATAAGTGAGAGATCCAGACCTCCTGTGTGTCCTTCCCATCAGACACTGACCTAGGGCCTGGAATCTCCCTAGCTTGCTAAGGAAGCAGTGACCTCTGGTTACCAAGTAGAGGGATCAAGTCCTCCTGGCTTTCCAGGACTGTCATGGTTTAAAAACAAAGTCTCGCCTTCCGGGAAATCCCTCAGTCCTAGGCAAACCAGGATGGTTGGTCACCCTGAGATATAATGGATAGATCATAGGGCCCAGGGCAGACTAACTTGAGCTCAAATCCCACTTTTGTGACTTCACACCATGCAACCTTGGGCAAATTACTTTACCTCCCTGAACCTCAGTTATCCTGTCTATGAATTGGGACTGAATCTATTTGAGGAGTTGTAAGAATTAAAGGAGATTATGGGCCAGGCACAGTCGCTCATGTCTCTAATCCCAACACTTTGGGAGGCCAAGGTGGGAGGATCAGATCACTTGAGGCCAGGAGTTCCAGACCAGCCTGAGCAATATGGCAAGACCTTGTCTCTACAAAGAAAGAAAGAAAGAAAATTATGCACTGAAAGAGCTTACTTGCACATAATAGACATTGACTAAATACTAGTTCCCTTTCTACCTTTTTGACCACCATTAGCTAAAGTTTTAAAAAACTCAATCTTTAGCCAAAACTCTTTTTTCACAAAAGGAGAAAATTAAGCCAGGCATGGTGGCTCACGCCTGTAATCCCAGCATTTTGAGAGGCTGAGGTGGGCAAATCACTTGAGGTAAGGAGTTCGAGACCAGCCTAGCCAACATGGTGAAACCCCATCTCTACTAAAAATACAAAAAAATTAGCCAGGCATGGTGGCACACACCTGTA
Organism: Pan troglodytes; assembly: GCF_028858775.2. Lineage (NCBI taxonomy): Eukaryota > Metazoa > Chordata > Mammalia > Primates > Hominidae > Pan > Pan troglodytes. The sequence continues at coordinate 29,611,461 of NC_072412.2, forward strand.
GTCCCAGCTGGAGGCTGAGATACAAGAATCTCTTGAACTGGGAGGCGGAGCTTGCAGTGAGCCGAGATCACGCCACTGCACTACAGTCTGGATGACAGAGAAAGACTGTCTCAAAAAAAAAAAAAAAAAGAGGAAATTAAAATAACTTTTGTATGCTCCCCATGTTCTAGTGATGTCATTTTTTTGCCCCTTATAAATACATACCTAATAAACAAATAACTTATTCTGCAGTGGAGAAAATAAACCATACACATATAATTGCCCGATTACTGTTTTATATTTTAGAGTCTGGAGACAAGTGGTTGCTTCTGTTTTGTCCAACTATGGATACATCGCAGAAAGGTTTGCTCTGCTCAACTAGTTAAAGTGGCACCTGATGCCCCAGGTCCATGGCCAGATACAGAACTCTGGGCAACAAGGGCCAGGGCCTTTTTCTAATCTAGCATTTCATGCCTCTAATGGAAAATGTTGGCAGGAAGTTGATAGAGCCTGAGAGTGCTACCTCACTTGTGATTCATCTGATGGATCAGTGTGACCTGAAGCACTAAGTTAACCAACAGGCTCATTAATTTTTAAAAGAGGTGGTTAGTAATAAACCAATAGTGGTGTACAAATCCAATAGCAGCCTACACACCTTCAAAAGTCCCCAGAATGAGATCAAAGGACAAGGCAGCATCAGTTTCATTCCAACAATAGCATTTTGATTTAACATCCACTTTGTTGGCAAATGTGCAGGAATAAAATAATGCGTATTCCTATAGTAATTTATATTCTAAATTACACTGAAAAGCCTAGGTGGTCCCCAACAAATTCAATTTCCTTTAGACTGCAGCTATATTAGTTTGAAGAATCAAGTTTTTACTGGATGAACTGATCAAATAAATCTAAAACTATCAGCATGTTAATGGAATATCCATTACCTAAGGCCAGATGTGGTGGATCACACCTGTAATCCCAGCACTTTGGGAGGTTGAGGTGGGCAGATCACGAGGTCAGGAGACCAGCCTGGCCAACATGGTGAAACCCCATCTCTACTAAAAATACAAAAATTAGCCAGGCGTGGTGGTGCGTGTCTGTAATCCCAGCTACTCAGGAAGCTAAGGCAGTGAGAATCACTTGAACCTGGGAGGCAGAGGTTGCAGTAAGCTGAGATCGTGCCATTGCACTCCAGCCTGGGCAATAGAGTGAGACTCCATCTCAAAAATAAAAATAAAAATAAAAATAAAATAAATAATGCATACCTAATGTATCATAATGGTTCAAAATACCTACAATCATAGCTGGTTCCCAATGAATTTAATTTACTTGAGCTTGTGGCCATATGATTTTAAGGACTCAAACTTTTTGCTTAATTTATTAGTCAAATCAGCCAAAACTTATAAATTCAGTGAAAAAAATAGTTGTTTGGCTAATTTGAGTGGTTAATGCAGTAAAGTGAGTCAAATTATTAGCTCAAAATACATACTGCCTTAATTTGATCTAAACTATAAACATCTGCTTTGCCTTTTTGGTTAGGATGACACCAAAAAGCATTAGTTTCCAAACTTGGCTGAGCATTAAGAATCCCCATGAATGCTTTTAAAACTTCCAAAGCCCAAGCCACACCCAGACCAAGTCAATCAGAATCCATTGGGTGAACCCAGGCATCAATCCCCTGGATGATTCCAATGTTCAGAATTCAAGAAATTCCTTGAGATCAGGAATTCAAGACCAGCCTGGGCAACATGGCGAGATCCCATCTCAAAAAAAAAAAAAAAAAGAAAAAGAAAAGAAAGCAATAGCTAACAATTTATTAAGCTGTCACCAAATGCCAAGCATAATGGCAGGCATTTTCCATGGATTATTTTATTAAATTCTCACACATACCAGTGAAACCTTATAAAGTCAGTAGGATTGTTGTGCCCATTTGACAAATGGAGAAATTGAGGCACAGGAGGCTGGGTACTTGCCCAAGGATACCCATACTAGCAAGTGGTCAAGTGAGAGTCGTCACAAATGCAGTGACTCCAAAGCTTTAACTTGAATTATTTTTTAAAACCAGTGACTTAAAACTCAGTGCTTCTTTAGGTCTTTGTACTTCCTTATCTTATCTCTTGAGGGCATTGGTTTGTATCACTTTTCTTTGTTTCTTGGTTTTCTTTGTTTCTGGACGCCAAGGCCTCTCCAAATAGCACACGAAAGCAATTTCTCACGCCCCTGGGAGAGAGGTAGGCGTGGCTTTATGGATGTGATAGGCAGAGGACTTAATATTCTGCATTAAGATCTCCTTCTCTCTCAAGGGAATTTCTAGCAGACTTAAAGCACTGTAGGCAACAGAAAGGAAACCTGAAATGCAACATCCACCTGGAAGACACATACATATTTGCTGAAGCGTGTTTCAAATTTAACTGAAAAAGAAGAAGAATATAATTGTGCTTCTCATTCACTGCAAATCTTGTGATTTCATAGTCCTCAGTGTTGACCTGTCAACCTGTATGGGTTGTTTGTTTAAAAAGGTTGTATTTTTATTTTATTTTATTTTTTGTAGGCAGACCACTTAAGTATCATGTGTTACTGAATACCAGCTGAATTATTTTGTTGTTGTTTTGACAGTCTTGCTCTGTTGCCCAGGCTGGAGTGCAGTGGCCTGATCATAGCTCACTGCAACCTCGAACTCCTGAGCTCAAACGATCCTCCAACCTCAGCCTCCTGAGTAGCTGGGACTACAGGCGTGCACCATCATGCCCAGCTTATTTTTCAAAAAAATTTTTATAGAGATGGAGATCTGACTTTGTTGCCCAGGCTGGTCTCAAACTCCTAGCCTCAAGCAATCCTCCCACCTCAGCCTCCCAAGGTTCTGGGATGATAGGTGTGAACCATTGCATCTGGCCCACCAGCTAAATTCTTAACATTTAAACTATAAACATTACAATTTTTTGTTGCAGAACAAAAATGAAAAGAAGAAAGATGAAAATACACTACAATGTCACGGTCATTTGCACCAGTTTCCTGTGTACAGCTCTGCTGCTCTACGCTCATTTCTCAATCAGGTTTTGTCTCTCTTTTTTGCATTAAAAGCTGAGAGAGGAGCTAAAACTGCCCTGAGAAGCTCCCCCAGGACCCTGCCTGATCATCAGGGGAATGGGGCCTACCTCAGCAGTCTACTTTCTTCATTCAGCCCTATAGCCTCAGGAGAGAAGTTTGTCTCGCTCAGAGGAAGCAGTGGCCGCTCTGTCCCATACCCTGTCAGGCCATTTCCCATAGGAGACTGGACCTAGGGTGTGTGCTCAGGGTCCCAGTTTCTGCGGCGTTGAGCGGGTCCGGTACTCCTTTCCACACCAGGCTGAACCCCAAGGAAGCGAATCCATGTCCTCGTGGAAGAATAGGCCCCAAAGTGCCAAGCATCAGCCCCGTCAGTGCTGCCTGGAGAGCCGCCTGTGTCCTGCAGAACTTACACCCATGCAAGAGTGCACCCACTCAGCAAATGCGGGACACCGTCAGGAAGAACAAGACATCCTTGCTTCAGCTTCCCTCCTGTCACCTTTCCACTTCCCTTTGGGGAAGGTGTGCCTGGGTTTGCACACGGACCGGGGCCCCATCCCTGTTCCCCGCTGTGTGTGGCAGGGCAAGGGAATGCATTTTTAAATACCTTTCAGGCTAGGATTCCTTTTTTTTTTTTTTTGATGGCATACTCTAACTCCAACATTTCTTCTGTAAGTATCACCAGTTATTTTACTAAAATCTAGATTTCCCAATCCAAGTGTTAGGAAGGTACTATGCTGCTGCTGCTTTGGGGCTTTCTGTCTGGCAACATCTATAAACAGTGCAATAGTGACTGTAGTCAGTTTCACGGTCTCATGTCTGAATCTTTTTTTTTTTTTTTTTTTTTTTGACAGAGTCCCACTCTGTCTTAGCCTCCCAAGTAGCTGGGATTACAGGCGCCTGCCTCCACGCCCAGCTAATTTTTTATTTTTAGTAGAGAGGGGGTTTCACCATATTGGCCAGGCTGGTCTTGAACTCCTGAGCTCAGGTGATCTGCCCGCCTCGGCCTCCCAAAGTGCTGGGATTACAGGCGTGAGCCACCGCGCCCGGCCCTTTTTTTTTTTTTTTTGAGACAGAGTCTCCGTCTGTCCCCCAGGCTTGAGTGCAGTGGGGCGGTATTTCGGCTCACTGCAACCTCCGCCCCACCAGTTCAAGTGATTCTCCTGTCTCAGCCTCCCGAGTAACTGGGATTACAGGTGTGCATCACCACACCCAGCTAATTTTTGTATTTTTAGTAGAGACAGAGTTTCACCTTGTTGGCCAGGCTGGTCTCGAATTCCTGACCTCAGGAGATCTGCCCACCTCGGCCTCCCAAAGTGCTGGGATTACAGGCGTGAGCCACGACACCCGGCCTAGGCTTCCTTCTTTAAAGACAAATTTCCAGTGGGGCTCTGTAAGTAATCCTCATATTTTCTCGTTGAGGAGTGTGGCCAGAGAAGGTGAGTCTTGTGCACGTAGCAGGGGGGAAAAATGGTCAGGAGATACTGTAAAAGCACTAAGAAAACCGGAAGGAAAAGGCCAGGCTCCAGGAGCACAGAGACTGGATGGATTCCTGCTTCCCTGTCACTCGGCTCCGTTCAGGCGGTGCAGTCACTTCCTTCACCTCAGTGTCCCTGTTTGTGCAAATGAGGTGACTATTGGCGCCGACCTACTTCCCAGGCAGTTTTGAAGAGAAGTGGCAAACATTGAAGGGCGCACACTCTCCTTCCCCAAGCTCCCTCCCTCCCCACGTGTGCACCCAGAAGGAAATAAAAGCCGTAATTTGCACTGGCGAGTCGGCCCGCCTCGTCGAGGGTTCCGCTGAGCTGCTCACAAGGGCGTGCGGAGGCCCGCGGCCGGCCCTGGCCCCTGTGGTGGCAGCAGCTGGCTGGCTTCCCGGGCGGCTACCTCCAGCTGCAGCTGTCGGTGCTATTTGCAGCTCTCCACATCCTGAGAGCTGGACGCCGAGGACCGCTCCCTGGAGGGCGTGCGTAAAATGCAGCAGCGGAGCGGTGAGGAGATTACCGGAAAAACTGGGAGCGGAGTCAGGCTCGTTCTGGAGCAGGGAGAGGCTTGGGAAGTTGCGAAACGTTGACCTGCAGGGTCTTGAGGAACTGTCGGCCTGGGCTGTCCCCGTGGGTCATTGAACATTAATCAGCCACCAGTCCTCGTCCAAGCCAACCGAAATAGAGTCAGCAGGCAGAATGACAAATACAGTTTGAAAGGGAAAGAACTTACTCTTATTCTCTCCTTGGAAAGGCCTTTCCAGACTCTCGAACTCACGCCTGTCACATTACCCTGTTGTGTTATCTTTGTGGGCCTGCGCAGCACCTGAAATGATCTGTCTTAGGTATGTGTGTGCTTGTTCATTGTTTTGTCTTCTCCGTGAAAATCTAAGCTCCTAGAAACTTTGTGAGGGAGGCAATGCGTCTGTTTTGTTTACCTCTGCATCTGCAGGGCCGAGTACAATGCCCAGCTCGTTTGTAAATGAGTGAAGGAGTCCCCTACTAGCAGGCTGCCTACTCATCAATCAAGTAGTTGTTGGGTTTCTCATTTTTACCTTTGGAGATGTTGTTTTCGACCTACGGGAAGGAATTGGATCTATTTGAGGGTAAGGAAATTCATCCTCCCTGGGTTTATGTATTTTCCAACCCACTGCATAGAGTCTGACAAAATATTAATGGTCTTCACTGTTTCTTTTGATGATGTCTGCCACTTGTCACTATTTAATGTAATTTCATGTCATTTAAAGAAAGTAAAATTAGGGGCTGGGCGCAGTGGCTCATGCCTGTAATCCCAGCACTTTGGGAGGCCGAGGCGGGCGGATCACCTGAGGTCAGGAGTTCGAGACCAGCCTGGCCAACATGGTGAAGCCCCGTCTCTACTAAAAATACAAAAATTAGCCAGGCATGGTGGCGGGCACCTGTAATCCCAGCTACTTGGGAGGCTGAGGCAGGAGAATCGCTTGAACCCGGGAGGCGGAGGTTGCAGTGAGCCGAGACTGCGCCATTGCACTCAGCCTGGGCCACAGGAGTGAAACTCTGTCTCAAAAAGAAAAAAAGGAAAAAAAAAAAAAAAAAAAGAAAGTAAAATTATAGGGTAACTAGAAAGTTACAATAGTGTAACAAGCATAATCATTTAGAAGCTTTTCACCTGTAACGTGGTTAAGATAAGTTTGAGACTCAGTTCAATTCAACACATTTGACTTTCAGACAGATCCAATGTAGTCTGTTGTATTTAGAAAGAATTCAGACCTTTATAAGGACGATTTCATGACATTAATGAAATTTATGTGTTAATGGAACTGAAGGACTTCACTCTGAAAGCAAGTGTTCTCTAAACCTAAATATTTTAAGAAGAAAATTAGTTGAAAGTTTAAAAGCTTGTCACAAGTGACAGTCATTTCATTTCATTTCTTTTTTTTTAGAGATGGGGTCTCACTGTGTTGCCGAGGATGGAGTACAGTGGCTATTCACAGGCACAGTCATTGTGCACTACATCCTGGAACTCCTGGGCTCAAGCAATCCTTCTGCCTCAGCCTCCCAAGTAGCTGGGACTATAGACACACACCACCACACTCAGCAAAAGTGACAATCGTTTCTAATACAGACATCCACACCTGGACATACTGTGAAAATTATATTCATTGGGCATATTAGTGTCCGTTCTTTCCAAGATCTGAGTTCATAATGTTTTCTTCTGTAATTGTAATGAAATATCACCATTTCTTGCTAGCATTATACCAAATCCCTCTAGGCAACTGGGTAGCAGGCTATATGCCAACCTAGGTTTTTGGAGATGACTTGTATCTTGTTTGCTATTAGAGCCAACATGTTAGAATTTGTGATTTGTCACAGAGTAGAAGACGAGTTCACTCAAGAAGCACTTATTTATGAGCACCTACACAGGTGATAGAACAGTCAAAAGACAGGAGTTCTGGCCCTTCTGGAACTGACAATCTTACTATAAAAATAAATGTTACCACATCACTTGAACAAAGGCACAATTATGCAATTTGAGTTGTGTTTTGACTCCCTCCCCACTACCTTGTTTTTTTGTTTTTGTTTTTTGTTTGTTTTGTTTTGTTTTTATGCTGGAGGTGTTGTGGGAGATGGAGTTTTGCTCTTGTCACCCAGGCTGGAGTGTGATGGCACGATCTCAGCTCACTGCAACCTCTGCCTCCCAGGTTCAAGTGATTCTCCTGCCCCAGCCTCCTGAGTAGCTGGGATTACAGGCATACACCACCACGCCCGGCTAATTTTTTGTATTTTCAGTAGAGATGGGGTTTCACCATGTTAGTCAGGCTGGTCTCGAACTCCTGACCTCAGGTGATCTGCCTGCCTCAGCTTCCCAAAGTGCTGGGATTACAGGTGTGAGCCACTGCACCCGGCCCCTCCTTGCTGTCTTAATAGAAAGTGGAAAATAGAAATCTTCTGCACAAGGCCTTTGGTTTGAATGGAACATGCCTAGAGATAGGGAACTGGAATCCAACACCATGGCCTACAGATCTTTGGAGACTAAAAGAGAAAAAATCCAGGAAAGAAAAAAAAAAAACCAAAAAACGGCTGCCATAGCTATTGGCCTCATTGGACAGGCCTGGGGGATGTGCACAGACCCTGAAGGTGGCCGGAGCTGACCAGCTTCCTATTGCACTCTTCTGGGTGGCCCAGGCACCCAGTTGCATTGGCTGTGGCCACTGAGAAAGGATTGAGTCAGGCTGAGCCATGGGCAATGACAGAGGAGAGGGGATCAGCAGAGCCTACCTGAAAGCAAAGGAGAAATGGGTCGGTCACCTCATCGCAGAATTTACAGATGAAGGGGACAAACTTGTTACCTGAGGGTTTCCTTCATGCCTTGGAGTTTCTCTGAAAGAAAAGACAGCTGAGCATTTGCCCTGTTTTTGTTTTAACATTTTTACACTTTCGAGTCGTGTCATCAAGTTTTAAGCTAGTAAGAGGACCATATACCGAACGGTACAATATCATAGTTCTTGTAGCAGCCACATTTTGATGAATAAAATTTCTTTTAAAATCTCTTTTTTAAAAATGAAGAGACTTCTTCTACCAGGCAGCAAATGTTTCTTTCCTATGTAAACTTAGCTTGCAAACATAATTTTAAACAGCTTTATCATGACTATATATCTTGCTAATTTATTATCTTTTTTTTTTCTTTCTTTCAGAGTCATGGTCTTGCTATATCACCCAAGCTGGAGTGCAGTGGCATGATCATAGCTCACTGCAACCTTGAACTCCTGGGCTGGAGCAAGCCTCCCAACTTGGCCTTCCAAAATGCTGAGATTGATTACAGGTGTGAGCCACCTCACTGGGCCTCTTGCTAGTTTATTGTTTAAAAATCTTCCTCAGGGCCGGGTGCAGTGGCTCATGCCTGTAATCCCAGGCCTTTGGGAGGCTGAGATGGGAGGATCACTTGATCCCAGGAGTTTGAGACCAGCCCGGGCAACATGGAGAGAGCCTGTCTCTACAAAAAATCAGAAATTAGCTGGGCGTGGTGGTGTGCACCTGTAGTCCCACTACTCAAGAGGCCGAGGAGGGAGGATCACTTGAACTCAGAGGGTTGAGGCTATAGTGAGCCATGATTGAGTCATTGCACTCCAGCCTGGGCGATAGAGTGAGACTTTGTCTCAAAAAAGAAGAATAAATAAATAAATAAATAATAAAAGCCTTCCTTAGACTTTTTCCCTGGCACTTTCTGAAGTGATGGCAGATGGGTTTTATTCTGGTTCTTATAATAGCTAAAATTGGGTCACAGAAAGGAATCTAGATTAGATGACAAGATTATTATTTTCATCTGATAATTTCCATTACTCACCTAACTGCTGTCTTTCCTGGAATTAAAGAGAGAAGAAACTGTGGAGGCTGGGAGCGGTGGCTCACGCCTGTAATCCCAGCACTTTGGGAGTCCGAGGTGAGTGGATTGCCTAATGTCAGGAGTTCAAGACCAGCCTGACCAACATGGTAAAATCCCGTCTCTACTAAGAATACAAAAAAAAAAGCCGGGCGTGGTGGCGGGTGCCTATAATCCTAGCTACTCAGGAGGCTGAGGCAGGAGAAATGCTTGAACCTGGGAGGCGGAGGTTGCAGTGAGCCAAGATCGCACCATTGCCCTCCAGCCTGGGCAACAAGAGTGAAACTCCGTCTCAAAAACAAACAAACAAACAAAAACTATGGAGACCCAGGTTCCAGGGCCCTTGGGTGGAGAATAAATTTTAGGAATTCCTTTGGATATCTGACAGTAGAAGCTACTCCTTGTAAGTCTGTTGCTGTGAAATCACAACATAGCTCATTTAGCAGCGGGACAGCCCATCTCTGGAAAAAAATGGTGTGAGGGTGGAATTATGCCTTGGGAGGCCAAGGAGGGAGGATTGCTTGAGGCCAGGAATTCAAGACCAGCCTGGACAACATAGCAAGACTCTGTCTCTACAAAAAATAATTAAAAAAAAAATTAGGCATGGTGGTGCATGCCTGTAGTCCTAACCTATTTGAGAGGCTGAGGTAGGAGGACTGCTTGAACCCAGGAAGTTTAGACTGTAGTGAGCCATGATTGTGCCACTGCACTCCAGCCTGGGTGACAGAGCAAGACTCTGTCTCATAAAAAAAAAAAAAAATGAATAAATAACATAGAAAAAAAGATATTCATAATAAAATAAAATGGAAATATTTTTATGATTTCTTAGTGAGATTTTAAGAATTGTTATTAATAGCCTACTAAGACCTACAGGTAAGAACAAATTAGATTTGGCCTGAAAATGAAGATGTAGCAAAAAACAATAAAGAAAAAAATGGCATCTCTGTTTTTTGGTTTTTGTTTTTTTTTCAGACAGAGTCTTGCTCTTTTGCCCAGGCTAGCGTACAGTGGCATGATATCAGCTCTCTGCAACCTCTGCCTCCTGGGTTCAAGCAATTCTCCTGCCTCAGCCTCCCAAGCAGCTGGGATCACAGGCATGCACCACCATGCACTGCTAAATTTTAGTATTTTTAGTAGAGACAGGGTTTCATCACGTTGGCCAGGCTGGTCTCAGACACCTGGCCTCAAGTGATCTGCCTGCCTCGGCCTCCCAAAGTGCTGGGATTACAGGCGTGAGCCACCGTGCCCTGACAAAATCAATATTATTTTGATTTTTTAGTAGAGACTGGCCTGGGTCAGTTGATTCTTAAGTACAGTTATTTAAAAACCTTTAGGACCTTAACAATTTTTTTTAAAACTCCCAAGTTTTATATTTTTATTTATTTTTGAGACAGAGTTTCACTCTTTCACCCAGGCTGGAATGTAGTGGTGTGATCTTGGCTCACTGCAACCTCCGCCTCCCGGGTTCAAGCGATTCTCCTGCCTAAGCCTCCAGAGTAGCTGGGACTACAGGTGCATGCCACCATGCCGAGCTAATTTTTATATTTTTAGTAGAGACGGGGGTTTCACCATGTTGGGCAGGATGGTCTCGATCTCCTGACCTCGTGATCCGCCTGCCTTGGCCTCCCCAAGTGCTGGGATTACAGGTGTGAGCCACTGCGCCTGACCAAAATCAATATTATTTCTAATGGTACACTGTAATGATCTATAGAAGCTCAATATATATAAATTCAGACGTGAAAGTTTGCAATGCTGCCTTCTAAAAGTTAAGTTCTTAAAAGAAACATGAGGCCAGGCATGGTGGCTCACGCCCATAATCCCAGCACTCTGGGAGGCCGAGGCGGGCGGATCACTTGAGGTCAGGAGGTTGAGACTAGCCTGGCCAACATGGTGAAACCCCGTATCTACTAAAAAATACAAAAATTAGCCAGGAATGGTGCAGGCACCTGTAATCCCAGCTACTCAGGAGGCTGAGACAGGAGAATCGCTTGAACCTAGGAGGCGGAGGTTGCGGTGAGCTGAGATTGTGCCACTGCACTCCAGCCTGGGCGACAGAGCAAGACTCCATCTCAGAAAAAAAACAAACAAACACAAAAAAGCCATGAAATTTACACTGCTTTTCAGTGACCTATGTAGGGTAAAATCCATTACTCATCAATGTATGAAAAAGATTCCTATGGGATTGTCTAGAGGATAAATTATACATAATTAATTCAGTTTCATGTTGGCCTATTGGCCACTGTTAAATGCCTGAAAGAATGTTGATCTACGTCTTGGTTTTAAAACAATATGTGAAAATGTTGTTATTTAACCTTATTTAAAGAAAAAAAATCTGATACAGTTACTAATTAGTAAATTTTGGAGATTATGTAGGTTTTTACAAAGTACAGTGACACAAGTAAAAAGCAAAAAAGCTCTAATGCTCTTGCAAAATTTTCAGTTTTTCTACCAATTCCAATTGATCTAGGCATTCACTTTTTGCAGTTCTGCAATTACTTGAATATAAAAGCTCTTTCTGTTAATCTCCAACCTGAAAAGTAGTAAGGTAACAGAAGTATAAAGAGGAATGGACATTTCAATCCAATGGTTTTCCAAGTTTTTCAGGCTTTTTATCTGCTTGCTTTTGAAGGTTTACTCCTTTTACGATTCCCCCCACTGTTGTAGGCTTGAACCTTTATAAAATCTTAGAAACTATGACCCTATTTTGTATCCCTTCTATGTAAAATTGTCTGAATAGCCTTTTAAAAAGTTGTTACATTTGGGTGAAAACTTTCCAAAGGTAGCTTGGTAAAATTCACCAAATTTGGCTCATCTTTTGATTCAGTGATTTCACTTTGAGGAATATATTTATATCCTAAGAAAATAATTATGGGCAAAGGTGTGAGCATAAAGAAAGGATAGTCATGTTAACCTTATATGTAACAGTAAAAAATCATAAACTAAATGTCTAATAATATGGAATTGATTGAATAATTTATGGTATTTTACATTCAGGCACTTAAAATAATACCCAGCAGAATAAGGTAGACTTTTTTAATATTTATATTTATTTATTTATTTATTTTGAGATGGAGTTTTACTCTTGTCGCCCAGACTAGAGTGCAATGGTGCGACCTCGGCTCACTGCAACCTCCAACTCCTGGGTTCAAGCAATTCTCCTGCCTCAGGCTCCCAAGTAGCTGGGATTACAAGCACCCACCACCATGCCCAGTTTATTTTTGTATTTTAGTAGAGACGGGGTTTCACCATGTTGGCCAGGCTGGTCTCGAACTCCTGACCTCAGGTGATCCACCCGCTTCGGCCTCCCAAAGTGCTGGGATTACAGGCCACCGCATCCGGCCGACTTTTTAAATTTTTTTAAAGACAGGGTCTCGCTCTGTTGCCCAGGCTGAAGTGTAGTGGCACCATCTCAGTTCACTGCAACCTCCGCCTCCCAGGTTCAAGCAATTCTTGTGCTTCAGTCACCTGAGTAGCTGGCACTATAGGCACGTGCCACCATACCTGGCTAATTTTTGTATTTGTAGTAAAGACAAGCTTTCACCATGTTGGCCAGGCTGGTCTCAAACTCCTGGCCTGAAGTGATGCGCCTGCCTTGGCCTCCCAAAGTACTGGGATTATAGGTGTGTGCCACTGTGCCCAGCTGACATAGACTTTTGTTCAAGATAGACTGTGAAGTAGAAAAAGCAGCTTACAAATGCAGTATTTTAAAATTATTAACATTTTTAAAAACATATATATGTATGTATATCTATATGCACACAACACTACAAAAAGACAACTCAATTTAAATATGGGTGAAGAACTTGAATTAGTTCTCCAAAGCATACAAATGGCCAATAAACACATGAAAAGACACTCAGTATCATCAGTCATTAGGGAGACACAAATCAAATCACAATGCGATTCCACTTCACACCTACTAGGATGGCTATAATTTTAAAAAATAGAAAATAGGAAGTGCTGGCAAGGTTGTAGAGAAATTGAAACCCTCATACATCATTGGTGGGAATGTGAAGTGGTGCAGCTGCTGTGGAGAACAGTTTGGCAGTTCCTCAAAAAGTTAGACATAAAATTACCATAGGACCCGACAATTCCACTCCTGGATATATACCCAAAGTATTGAAAACAAGAACTCAAACAAATACATGTACACGCGCATTCATAGCAGCATTATTCACAATAGCCACAAGGTGGAAACAGCCTAAGACCTTATCACTGGATGAATGAATAAGGAATTATGGTATATACACACAATAGAATATTATTCAGCCTTAAAAACGAATGAATGGGCTGGGAGCGATGGCTCAGGCTTGTAATCCCAGCACTTTGGAAGGCCGAGGCAGGCGGATCACGAGGTCAGGAGATCGAGACCACAGTGAAACCCCGTCTCTACTAAAAATACAAGAAATTAGCTGGGCGCAGTGGCGGGCACCTGTAGTCCCACCTACTCGGGAGACTGAGGCAGGAGAATGGCGTGAACCCGGATGGCGGAACTTGCAGTGAGCCGAGATCGCGCCACTGCACTCCAGCCTGGGTGACAGAGCGAGACTCCGTCTCAAAAAAAAAAAAGGTTAATTTTATGTTATATGAGTCTCACCTCAATTTTTAAAATCTATCTATATCTATATATCTATATATATTACATGTTATATATAGAAACTGGAAGGGCACATAATATGGTAATAGTCTTGCTGACTGGTAGAATTATAGGTTTTTGTTTTCTTATTTATTTTGTTTCAATAATGTAAGTTTCATTCATAATAACGGCAACCGATTTTTCAAAAGTTATTGTCGTGTGTAGCATATTGCATCTTGCTTCTACTTCCAGAAGATCAGGCTACAGTCCTAAGCAGCATCTATTATATTAGTGGTTACCAGCCCTTTAGAATCAGATAGCCTGTAACTTTCTACATGACTGGGAGTATTTTTGTTTGGTTTGGTTTGGTTCAGTTCAGAAATGTTCTGTCCAAGTAAATCAAAGGAGAAAGCCAGAGAAGAACCTCAGTGATGGCAGAATGTACTGGCTATCCTAGCATAGCAAAAATTGTAGCCAAAGCAGAAGAACCCAGGCCTGGAAGTGAGGGGCAATGAGGAAGCTTTCCAGCCTTTTTGTTGCTGTCCTTAAGGGAAGGGGAAAGAGCTCACATCTTTTTTGCACCTACTGTGAGCCTGGTGCTGCTAGAGTGTTTTGATACTGCCATTTGTCCTTGAGCAAGCCTCTGAATCCCTATGGGCCTCTGTCCACTACTCTGTAAAAATGCACAGATTAAACTACTGTAGCCCTTAGAGCCCCTTCGCCTGTAATGTGCTAGGACCTTACACTAGTGCTATGCCTTATTCTGTCCCTCCCTGAAAACAGGCTCTCTGGTCAGCCTCTCTGCTTCTGAGCCCAAGTGTGCCTAGCCCCATTCCCTGTGCCCAAGCCCCAGCCAGGCTGATTCCAGGTGGCAGAGCAAGGCCTGGGGAAATGGGGCTTGGGGTGTAGGGGTGGCGGAGCTGCAATATCTTTGCTCTGAGTAGCCTCCAAGTTCTTACTCTTCATCTCTTCCAGGGATTACAGTGGCACCTGAGGCTGTGGCAACTGAGCATCTTGTTTTTCTTTATCTTTAGGAGCACTCTCTCACACTCAACAGATCCTTATTTTATTTTAGGGTTTTTTATTCTCTTACTTGGTTATGTTCAGATCACTTTATAAAATAAGCTGTAATTGAAACCCAGTAAACAAAACCAGGGTACAATCAACACCTGTGAAAAGGAGAAAAAAACCCAAAAAGCAAAAGCTAACAAACAAAATACGGTAAAGCCTCTAATTAGAGATTCTATGTAACTCTAAGGAACTAAGCTTAATTTCACTTTTTTTTTTTTTTTTTTTTTGAGTTGGAGTCTCGCTGTCACCCAGGCTGGAGTGCAGTGGCGCGATCTTGGCTCACTGCAAGCTCCGCCTCCCAGGTTCACACCATTCTCCTGCCTCAGCCTCCCAAGTAGCTGGGACTACAGGCGCCCGCCACCACGCCCGGAAAATTTTTTTGTATTTTTAGTAGAGACGGGGTTTCACCGTATTAGCTAGGATGGTCTCAACCTCCTGACCTCATGATCCGCCCGCCTCGGCCTCCCAAAGTGCTGGGATTACAGGCGTGAGCCACTGCGCCCGGCCAGCTTAATTTCACTTTGAGCATATAAATACAATTTCATTTATAAGCACATTTGGAATATGTCCTTTGCCATAAAGTATCATCTCCAGCAAGGAACTGGTGAACTTTATTCCATTTAAGGCAAATCCTCAGAATCCATTCTGCCTTTCCAAACACTTGTCTCCTAAAGGCTAGTATCTGGGCCACACATTTCTCCTTTTGCTACACCTTATTGAACAACTTGCATTTCCAAAACTGTTGGCTGCAGCTTCTGTAAGATTGACATAGAATCTCTGCTAGAAAAGACTCTCCCCAGAATAAAACAAACCAACCAAAAAACTACCACATACTTCCATTTAGGACAGAGTATATCAAAATGAGAAAGAACCTCCTCATTTTCACACAGTGGATTACTTATTTAGTTACTGCAGTAACTTTAGAGAAATAGTTTAGCAGTTTAGGCCAGGAACTGTGGTTCTCACGCCTGTAATCTCAGCAACAAGGCCGAGGAGGGAGGGAGGATAGTTTGAGGCCAGGAGTTTGAGAAATAGTTTAGCAGTTTAAATAAAGCAGTGGCTTGTCCTAAGAGTCTTTCAGTTGATTCTCTCTGTGTTTCTTATTCTGGTCAGGTAGCTCTGGACAAATGACAGTATTTCAGTATTTTAATTTCTTGTTTTTAAAAATTGAGTTATACAGCCAAAGAAAAACCAGTAAAAATCTTGATTAATTGCAAAATCATTGTTAAAATGTTTCACAGCATAAATAACAGCTTTTGTGGGTGGTCGGGGGGGGGGTGGGGTGCAATTTATCAACATCTTCCAAAATGTTAAATGCAAATGTCTTTTGACTCAGCAGTTCTACTTTTGAGGTATCTGAAGACCCACACATGCCTGAGAGAAATGTACAGATGTTCAGCGCAGTACTGTTAAACAGCAAAAAATAGGAAACAATCTAAATGTCCATCAGTAAGGGAATGATAAAAAATATTATGGATCATATACAAGTGAGATCGAAAAAAGAAAAAATATATATTATGGAGCACCATACTGTGGAATGTCACTTACATGACTGAATTATGTGACTAAAGAGAACAATGAATATGAGTACATAATTTACAAGGATCTCTCTAATCCCTTTTCCACTTATTTTTAAAATGGTATTTAGTATATCTGCAAAATTATTTATTTCTAGTAGACAAGGTCTCACTATGTTGCCCAGGCTAGTGTCAAACTCCTGGCCTCAAGTGATCCTCCCACCTCGGCCTCCCAAAGTGCTGGGATTATAAGTGTGAGCCACTGTGCCTGGCTTTCCACTGACCTTCTATTTCTGGATTCCAGAGTCTGCATACCCTTGCCCACCACTGCTCATGCTTACAGGTTTATTCACATTATTGCAGATTTTATTCCTACTTCCTTCTTTTCAGTGGATGCCCAATAAATTCAACTATTTAAGCTAAGCACAGTGGTGTGTCCCTGTAATCCCAGCTACTTGAGAAGCTGAGGCGGGAGGATTGTTTGAGTAGATTTGGAGACCAACCTGGGCAACATAAAGATTCTATGTAATCTCTCATGTCAAAATAAGTAAAAATTCAACTAATTAGAAGGTCCAAACCAATGCACATGTCTAAAGTCATCTAGCATTTCTTCCTGGTAGAGATTACCTTAGACTGAACCCCCCTGGAAGACGAGCATTACACATTCTGGAGTGTGGCATATTATGTTTGTGTCATTCCATGTTGTATGGTGTTTCTGTCATGATGTAGCGTGAAACAAGCAATTCTATAACAGAGCACTATTTTGCCTCATTACTCTGGGAGCAATGTGGCATAGACCCATGGAATTTCCCAAGTTGTGGCAAGTGTTATTAGCACTGCCTTGGTATTAAAAGAGGACAAGAAAATGAACCACCTTCCATCTTTTGCTGGATAGACAATCAAATCACTTTCTGGCTTTCATCTAGTTTTAAAATACATTTCAAGGGTCATTTGAAAATGACACAAAGCACAAATATGAAAAGAAATTCAAATATTATCACACTCCCTAATAAAACAGCCTAATCACCAAAGGCTCACATTTTAGCAAGTTAATTCTAAGACTTAAGCTGTGTACGGTGTGTGCAAATTTGCAGATACCTTACCATCACATGCAAGTGTCTTACTGCTACTGAAAGCTATCAGACCCTTTCAGGAGGCGTGTTGTACCAAGCAGACCTAAATGTGAACTTTCATCAAGGACTTTTTAGGAGGCGTATTGTACCAAGCAGACCTAAATGTGAACTTTCATCAAGGACTATGTGATGTCAAGCAAGGCAGTGCCCATGTATTTCATTCAAAAACCAGTTGTCGCTCCTGTGTTTTTTTTTTTTTTTTTTGAGATGGAGTCTTGCTCTGTCACCCAGGCTGGAGTGCAGTGGCACAATCTCGGCTCACTGCAACCTCCGCCTCCCGGGTTCACGCCATTCTCCTGCCTCAGCCTCCTGAGTTACTGGGACTATAGGCGCCCACCACCACACTCGGCTAATTTTTTGTATTTTTAGTAGAGGCGGGGTTTCACTATGTTAGCCAGGATGGTCTCAATCTCCTGAACTCGTGATCCGCCCGCCTTGGCCTCCCAAAGTGCTGGGATTACAGGCGTGAGCCACTGCACCCGGCCTCTCCTGTGGTTTTCAACATAGTTAAATCCTACAATGTCTGAGCAATGGTTACAATTCCTTAGGTAGTAAGGGAAATACCTGTTGAATGGCAGTTTGTGTTACATGGGCGCTTTTCTTATCTATCATTTAATCATTATCCCTCGGGTACACAGGACACACAAATTTCATTTTTCAGATTTCACTTTAAGAAAATTAATAAATACAGCAAACATTAACAACACTGTGATGGGACTATCATCAGAACTGTGGTAACTAATCAGCAATAGCTCTCAACCTTTGCACAGCAAAGTTAGGAAATTTGACTCGTTAATCAATATGCCATATACCTATCTTTAAAATGCAAAAAAACTAAGATTTATACATCTTAGTTCATTATTTTAAAAAGCATCTTCATTTTAAAAGTTGGCCCAATTAATTATAGATTTAGTCTTTTCTTGATGTCAACAAAGTCTTTAAACCCCACAGCACTGTAACTATCTTGGCATTAAAATAGTTTCTATACACTTTCTAAAAAAAATCATGTTCAGTTACAAGGCTTTACACTTAATTATCTAAATTGCCTCCCACTTCCATTTACTTGAGTTTTAGACATCCAACTTCTAGGGGATACTGTTAGAACATCAAACCATACTAATCTTCAGATTGAAGAGGGTTTTTGTCCATTTTCTTAAGATCTGTGGTCAAGAATAAACCCTAAAAAAACTGTTCCCATTCTCAACATCTTAAAAAAATGGTAGTTGTCATGATGTACCTACTAAAGTTACAAAGTCTCCTTGAGCCAGAATTCATTTTAAATGGATCAGAATTATTAATGTTGGTGATTAATGGTGATTTCTATACAGTAGAAACTTCCATCTAAATCAGATTGAGTCATTTGCTCCTCTTAACAAAAAATCTGATGTTGACACAATTGCAGCCTATCACTAACCCTGCTGTTCACGTGCATGTATCTTTTTAAAAATCTTGTTTAAATCATTCTGAAAGTAAAACTAGTTTTTCCTCCTTTATATATAGCACCGAATACTTGCAATGTTTGACAAAACCTTTTATCAGCCCATTAACCTATTTATAAGCATAAAGTGAGTATTTTTAAAGGGAAAAACTTTGCCATCCCTTATACTTATTTAAAAGGTACTGCTAAGAGGTATTATTAGAAACAAGATTTAAAAATATGTAACAAAATCTTAAGTTCTTAAGTGAAAGCCATTTAACTAATATTTAAAACCTCTGCAATTATTAGTTTATTAGTATCATCCAGGACTCAGATGTTCAGAATTCCTCCTGAAATTACATAAACAAATGCAAATGGAAAGAATCCAAGTCAAAATTATATAACAAAACAGCACTCCATCACAAAAGCGTGTAAAATTACAAGAACGCTATTTTAAAATACTGGCACTTTAAGAAAACGATAATCTCGAAAACCACAAAATTGCCAAATTGTTCCCTAAACTGCTAAGCAGATAAACATGACTAATGAATGAGTTTGTTTTGTAAAGAAAAATCATTCAAATAAATTGAATAATTCATACTGAGACGCAAAGTTTAAGTGTCTTCTTTCCTATCTACTTGGATTTATAAAGGGGCAAACCGTAATATAGGAAAATATACCCTATTTTGAATGTGGCATCTTTGAAAAGCTGGCCCAATTAATTAAAAATACTTGTAATGGAAAGTCTCGTTTCCTGAGCAGTCCATATTTAGATAAATGGGAAAAGACATCTATAGCCAGCATTTTCATAGTCTTCACTGAGACTAATGTCAACAAAAAATTTAATATGGCAGTCTTGTATTTTAAGCTCACGCTTTTGGGGATACATTCTCAGGTCTTCTTTAATGTGGGAACTGCAAAATATAACTGCCATTACATGGTAATGGGAGTTAAAGAATAGAGTCCTCATGTAAAGGTTAGAACATACTTTTCTATTAGTCCTTCAAGGACAGACTTTCAAAATGTTTGATTCTAATAATCCCATGCTTTGAGTAGATTGATTACTCTTCAGTTTGTAAATGTAAGTGGGCTATGTGAAATTTCTTAACTGATCAAGATTTTGGATGTTCAGTTATGGATGAAAACTATCTCAACTTAACTTTACCCCCATTATGATATGCAGGGTGTGTAGAGAAAAGCTTTTTATTAGCTAACTATATGAAAGGATAAACACTGTAATAATTCATGTGATTCAAAATGGGCAAAAGCAAGACTAGCTTCCCCTCAAGAAGAAAAATTTCAGACCTATGAAAAGGACAACAATACTAATAAAAAAAATTGTATTTACTTAGAAGCATTCAGAATGTCAACAAAACAGCTGCAACTTTTTTTTTTTTTTGCAATTACAGAGTGGTATTCAGTTAACAGAACAACAATTATTTCGTATAAGCTGCATCAGAGACAACTGAAGATGAAAAAACTACCATCCCCATATATAACTAATTTGTGCTGTGCACCAACAAGAACCTGCTTTAAATTTCCATGCCAATTTACAACCCCCATACTGTACCAGGCAAGGTTAGTGGCTATTGAAAATACCACCAGGACAGGGCTATCTAAAGACACATTCGGTAGTGTGTTAACTATACAAAAAAAGACACTGTACAGTTTAAAAACAAATCTTACACAGCCTTACATTTCAATTTTTTTCTTTAAAAGGAGTGAGTTGTGTACAGGGGGGTTAAATGCTTTATAGACAAGAAAAAAAAAACTGCGCTAGAACCAACTTATTCATCATCATCATCTTCTTCTTCATCTTCATCTTCTTCATCTTCCTCCTCCTCCTCATCCTCTTCATCTTCCTCATCGTCCTCCTCTTCCTTCTTTTTCTTGCTTTTTTCAGCCTTGACAACTCCCTTTTTTGCTGCATCAGGCTTTCCTTTAGCTCGATATGCAGCAATATCCTTCCAAAGCAAAGGGAGGATAAAACAGTAGGGAAGAAATAAACATTAAGGAAAGAAATAGAACATGGCAGAACTTTATGAAAGAAATCAAGATTCTAGTTATACCAAAATATCACGTATCTGTAGATCCACAGCAACTCCAGAAATAACTAGAACTTCAATAAATGAACATAAAAATACAAGATCATTATAACAATCTATAACTCATGAAATGGCATAGTCTAATATTTGCAAAGTTATGCCTCATTGAGGTGCAATTATGTACCACATCCTAACTCTATTAAAACCAGAATGTAGAGACTTTGATTAAAGGGTAGACACTGCCACCTTCTGAATGCAAAAAAGCACTCTACAGGTTTACACTGTCAGACCCTAATCCTTAGTAGAAAATGTGGTCTTAAAAAAAAAAAAAGGTAATTTGTCAATAAACATGCAATTAGGTTAAGAAACATCTAGAAATAAACACTTTTCAGAATGACTAAAGCTGAAAATTATGTATTTAATATTTCAGTTTACTGAACTATGAGTTATAGATTTCCTTAATCTTATTAATTTACTGGACAGAGCAGCAGACTTGTAATTTAACTTAGTGATGTTGTGGTTTTTTGAGTATCTAAAGGAAAAGAACATAAATGTTTCAGGATATGACTAAGAAAAATATAGCCTATGTTACTTTGTCTAGCCTGTTTTTGTACTGTATGCCAAGCCATTTGAAAATACTCATTTTTGACTTGAAGTGACTACCAACATTTTCATGAACTTCAAGGTACTGGGGAATAACAAAACCAACATAAATGTACACAGCCTTTGTCTGAGTCTGATAACATTTTAGTCAAAAAAACCCTAATTTATTTGGTCCTCTGCATTATTTGAAGGATGAGGACTTTTATCAACACCATACTTAATGTAGCTGTTACCCTAAAAACTTATTACACCTCAAACTAAGTACAATCATACATCTGGCGTACTTGTCATCATTTTACCAAGCAAACCCACACTTCTTACCTTTTCGTATTTTTCCTTCAGCTTCGCAGCCTTCTTTTCATAAGGCTGCTTGTCATCTGCAGCAGTGTTATTCCACATCTCTCCCAGTTTCTTCGCAACATCACCAATGGACAGGCCAGGATGTTCTCCTTTGATTTTTGGGCGATACTCAGAGCAGAAGAGGAAGAAGGCCGAACTAAAAAAAAAATTAATTTTAGGATTTTAAGTTAACAGATCACAAAAACAAATACTATCAAGTGTACACTGCATTGCTATTTAAAGCTGCCTGTGAATTTCTGTGATGCATTGGACAGGGTGCAAATACTATAATTTACTAAATATCCTTCACAACCAAAGCTTAATTTACAACTATTTAATTTATACTAGCTAGAACCCTAGATGAACATTCTACAATTACACTATTTCAAAGGGATAGTATTTTTCAAGAAATAAAAAGATCAAAAGGAGATACACTGGGCAAAGGAGACCAAGTGTCTAATTCAAATGCTCTGGGAACACTCCCACCCAACAGGAATTTTATACTATTTAAATATAACCAGTATGAACAAGTATTAGCTAAGAAACTTTGATTGTACACTTACACTCTAAACTGACAAAGTAGCTTGCTAAATTTCTCTCAGATTCTACTGTAAAACGTGTCTGGGAAGTAAAAACAGGCAAGATACTCACGGAGGCCTCTTGGGTGCATTGGGATCCTTGAACTTCTTTTTTGTCTCCCCTTTGGGAGGGATATAGGTTTTCATTTCTCTTTCATAACGGGCCTTGTCCGCCTTTGCCATATCTTCAAATTTTCCTTTCTCTTTAGCAGACATGGTCTACAAAATAATTATTTGTAAGTTTAAGTTGTAACATTTAAGTAAATTATCCTCAAAACCAATGTCTTTTGCTATGTAATAGCGTCCCACTATGAGAACGCCAACTAGGCTTTTTTTTGCATCCTCAATTGGAAACTGTCTTTTAATTACCTTGTTAGCATGTTTTAAGCCCTCTTACCTTCCACCTCTCTGAGCACTTCTTAGAAAACTCTGAGAAGTTGACTGAAGCATCTGGGTGCTTCTTCTTATGCTCCTCCCGACAAGTTTGCACAAAAAATGCATATGATGACATTTTGCCTCTCGGCTTCTTAGGATCTCCTTTGCCCATGTTTAGTTATTTTTCTAAAAAATAAAATAAATACTTGATGTTAGCAATAAAATTATGACATATAAGATCTTAAAGTACTTAGTAAGGGAATGAAAACCAAGGTACTGGTTATTTAACACAGTAGCGACATCAACCTCCGTAAAATCAGACAAGAATATGGCCGAGAGATTAAATTCCTTGAAGGGGCTATGCCAAGCAAACAAAACAAAACAAAAACAGTCCTTCAGGGCGATCTCAAAAAGTCTAGACACAAAGATATACTCATACAGTATTCCCTATCTATCCGCCTGAGTCTGCTCTGAATGAGTATCTAACTGGTCACTTAAACGATTTTAAAATCTAGAACACCATTTTAAACCAACCAAACCAAAGGTCAGAAAACATGCTGCCAATTCGTGGCTTTGCACTAGATAGGGAATAAACAAGGGCCTAAGCGAGTCGACTCTTCCTAATTATGGGACCTTAAAAAAAAAAAATCACCGTGCACCGAAAGTTTCAAAAAACACCCTCTTTGCATAAAACTTTGCTCCGAAGAGGGAGCAGCAGCCAGCTCCGGTGCTCGGAACCCGGTTGGGGGGTGGCGGTGCCACCGCGAGGCAGCCTCGTTTCCTATCGGTTTGGCCCTGAGATGTATTTCTGTTCTGACTAAACACGTCCGGTCTGAAGTTTCTCCGAGTAAACAAGGATGAGGGACAAAAGCCACTCCTGCTCGTGGCTCGGTGGCCCCCTCCCCCAACTCGGGGAGTATTTTTTGGAGCCGTGAAAGTTGGGGTGACTCCTGCGCGGGGCGAGCCCCCCGCCCCCAGAACTTCGCCGGTGGCCGCGCGGCCGAGGAGAGAGGACGCGGCCCGGCTCCCAGGCCCGAGGCCGCCACGTGCGCCCGGCAGGCCCGGCAGGCCCTGCAGGCCCGCGCCGCCGCCGCCCCCATTTTGTCAGGCTCGGCGCAGGGAGAAGCCCCGCTCGAAATGGGGGCTGGCTCCGCCCGCGGCCGCCGGGGCCGGCGCGCACGGAATGGCCGCTGCGCGTCTTCCCCGCCTGCGCCGCCGCCGCCGCGAGGGCGAGCGCGAGCGAGAATATGGCTCCTTCCCTTTGTGTGTGTGTGTGTGTGTGTGTGTGTATTAGAGTGTGTGAGTGCGAGGGTGCGGGCGCGGCGGCGGCGGCGGGCGGGGTGCGCGCCGCGCTCTGGCGCACACACTCGGCCATTACGGCCGGGGGAGGGGCGGGGGGCGCGCGGCCGGGCCCTCCCCTCCGCGCCGCTCCCCTCCCCCCGCCGCGGTGGGGGCCGCCCGAGGGCCCACCCGCCCGCCACTCCCCGTCTCCCTCCGCGCGGGCCGCGCGCCCCGCCGCCCCGCCGCCCCCGCACGGAGAACGCGGGGCTGTGAAAAGAGAGAGGAAAAAAAAAAGTTGCCTCGGAACTGCTGCGCCCAGCTCCCCCGCCCGCCCGCCTTGTTTTCTCTCCAGCCAGCAGCGCCGGGCCCGAGTCAGCCATGTTCCAGCGAGCGCAGCGGCGCCGCTCCCCCCGCCGCCCGGCCGCCGCCGCCGCCGCGCCCGGGCCGAGGCCGGCCGGGCCCGCACTGCCGCCCCCAGGCCCCCGCGCCGCCCTCGCCCGCCGCGGCGCCCCGCCCGCCCCGCCGCCCGCCCGGCTGGCCGCGCTCCCCGCCGGCGCCCGGCTCGCTGCGGCGGCGGCCAATGCAGCCCGGGGAAGCGCCGCCGCTGCCCTCCCGCCGCCGCCGCCGCCGCTGCCGAGCCGCGCCGGCCCCGCCGCCCCGGCCGCGCTCCGCGCACGCCGCCCGCCCGAACGCCCGGCCCGAGGGCCCAAAACACGTTCAAAATTTTTTTAATTAAAAAAAAAATTTTTTTTTTGCGCCAGTCAGAGCGGACGCCGCCGGGGGTGGAAACTCGCGGGGCGCGGGGCTCCCGGCGCCTCAGGCTGCCTGAAGGCCGGGGCTCCGGCGCGGGGCAGCGTTCCCGGCGCCCGGGCAGAGGCTCGCTCCGTGCGCAGTTCCCCCCACGGTCCCCCCTCATTTGCCTTTGTGTGGATCCTGACCCGCCGGCTCCCGGCCGCGGGGATCCGGCCGCCGCGCGGGCTGGGGAGCTGCCGGAGGCGCTCTCCCCGCCGCGGCGCTGCCCCAGACTCACCCTCAGCGAGGCACAGAGTCGCCCAGTGCCCGTCCGGCTCTCACTTGCCCCGGCGCTGTCTCTATGGAGCTCAATGTACTGCAATGGCTGTGAGAGCGGGAGCCAGACGCAGCCTCCTCACTCTCTCCGCTCTGTAACATTACTCTCCAGCCAGCGCGGCTCCTATTGGCTACCGCCAACTCACGGGGCTCGCTCATTGGCCCGATACCTCCCATTGTCCTGACCAGAGCCCGTTTGCTATTGGCTGTCTCCGGGGACACGTCATCAAGGATTGAAACAGCGCGCAAATCTGAATGTGTGTGTATGCCGGGCAAAGAGGCTGAGGCGGGAGAGGCAGAGGCAGAGGCAGCAGCTGCTACGGGAAAGCAGAGCTCTATGGTGTATGTGTGCATGTGTCTAACCCAAGCCAGCCCCACACCGGAGCGGCCGCCGGAGCGAAAAGGGCCTGACTTTTCCACAAGTGTCTCCAACTCCTCAGGCAAAAGAGACACCCACAGGTCTCCCCCCCCCTTCTTGCCCCACATTCACGCCCAAAGCCGTTGAGATAAGAGGCCCCAGGCTTTTAATGGCCCTTCAAAAGTGAGGGCGACACTATGGGATCATGTCCTCTGAAAACTGGGGTCTCTGCTGGTGCTGAGGGGCGGAAGCCGCCGAGCCTCGAGCCCCTCAAAGGTCTCTGATTGCGTTACACTTTAGGTCTCTGGAAAGGCAGGGCTTCTATAAGAAAGTGACATGATCCAGCCAGCCGGGTTTAAAATACCCCTTTTCTGGGCTCATAAGCCGTCACGTCAGGCTCGCTGAGCAGCTGAAATCTTGAGTCAGTGAGCAGGCATTCAGTTTCACCCTTTTTCTTGGTTTGATCGAGTTTCACAGCATGTCTAGAACTTTTTATTTAAATACAAAGCACTGTCTTAACTTCCTGGAAATCAAATAATTATTCCATGTAATTAAAGAACAGCCACTTCGTTTTGATATGGGGTACCCTAGCAGGAAATGTTTGTGAGGCCCTGGTAGAATTAGCAAATTCATTAGAGACTACATTCTAAACTGTTTGGCTATTTTATTTGACTTGGTGTGGATTACTGTTATAATCAAACGAATCCTTGTGATGCTATCTTTCCCTCCCATCACACCACTTAGTGCATCCATGTAACTGCTCTAGGATTACAGGAGTTGTAGGTATATGGTTACCCGAAGGATTAGATGCAGGCAGAGAGTGCATGTGCCCAAATCCACAGGCTGTGGTTTCTCTAACTCACCAAGCTGGCTGGTATTAATAGACATACTTACGTCTGTAGAGAAAATGTGCTGGCTGTAGTGGCCAGTTCTGAAGACTCTACAGTTATATCAGTCCTTTATGAAACTACTATCTATTCCTTTTAGCCTGAGCAGACCACGCCCCTATTCAGTTATAACAGACTTCCCTTTTTTTTCACTCTCTAATGGTATCTTGTACACTTCTAAATCCAACAACCAATTCCTCCAAATGTAACAGATCAAATTTGGAATAGATCACCTACATCGTGTTAATTTGATTTTTTATATCGCTTATAAGCATCCATAACCTAATTTATTTCCTCAAATGTATTAAACTACTTGAGAGTAAGCTTAGATAATCTTTCCTGTTTTAATGTTGATTTTAAAAGAAAATACACTATTGGACTCAGGGATTATAGTCTTGGTGAATGGACAATATATCACACATGCACATGAAAAAGACTATAATATTAAAGAGGATATAAATTGGTATACTGCACATGCAGTGTTTAAAGATAATATATCTAAAGTTAACTTTTATGTTGTTATTTTCACACATATTTACTATCCTCTGCTTCCCTCTACTAATCATTCAAATTTTATATTTCATTTAAATCTAGATATTTATTTCAGTACTGTCTTATCTTCTCAATGTCTCATATTACAAAATATTCATGAGAATGATTAAGATACTTTCAGTGGCATCTATGATATTAAAATTTGACGATTAGTTGAATGTGGCACTATCAATATTTTCCAGGAGCAGTGTTGGCTTTGTACTGGCACAGCCATACACTTTACTGGTTGTCTATACCAGCTTGCTCCTGCCAGGGTGCATTTATGGCCACAGGACATCTTGAGAGCAATGGGCCCACACAAGGTTTCTATTTTGACAGGATGATATGGTGAGTAATAGGCACTGGAATTGAATAGACTTGGGTGCAAATCCCAGCTCTGCTACTTACTAGCTGTATGATCTTGGACATGTTTTTAAACCTCCATGCTTCAATTCTCTCAGCTATAAAATGGAGGGGACCACAGGGTTGTAAAGATTAAACTTTTTTTAATGTTTAAAATTATATAGACCCCTTCAATCCCATAATTTAGAAAACCTCAAGTGCAGTTAACCTTGAGTTTTTCTTCATATTTTAATCTTATATGAAGGCAGTGATTGCAAATCTGGTGAATTTTTTTTTGTTGTTGTTGTTGTTGTTTGAGACAGAGTTTTGCTCTTACTGCCCAGGCTGGAGTGCAGCGGTGCAATCTCGGCTCACTGCAACCTACACCTCCTGGTTCAATCGATTCTTCTGCCTCAGCCTCCCGAGTAGCTGGGAATACAGGCACGCGCCACCATGCCCGGCTAATTTTTTATTTTTAGTAGAGACGGGGTTTCACCATGTTGGTCAGGCTGGTCTTGAACTCCTGACCTCAGGTGATCTGCCCGCCTTGGCCTCCCAAAGTGCTGGGATTACAGGCATGAGCCACTGCACCCGGCGTTGTTTTGTTTTTTTTAAATCCTAACCTCAAACAATGCTAATCTTCCCCTAGTCTGGTGATGGTACCTTTATTTATTCCCAAGTTTAACAGAGACTATGTCAGAGAGAAGAGTTTAAAAACCACCACTTGCAGGCAATTCATTTCTTGTATTTGATTTTCTGTGATATAGGCAGGGAAGAACATAAACCCACAATCTTGATGTTCCTTTATGATATTAGACCCTTTTCTTCTTCCACATGAATCCTTAGTCACAAGTTGACATATTTTACTTTACAGTTATTGGGTTTTTGTTGTTGTTGTTTTTGTTTTTATGAGACAGGGTCTCGCTCTGTTGCCCAGGCTGGAGTGGAATGGCACGATCTCAGCTCACTGCAACCTCCACCTCCCGGGTTCAAGCAATTCTCGTGCCTCAGCCTCCCGAGTAGCTGGGACTACAGGCATGCACCACCATGCCCGGGTAATTTTGAATTTTTGATAGAGACAGGGTTTCACCATGTTGGTCAGGCTGGTCTTGAACTCCTGACCTCAAGTGATCTGCCCGCCTCGGCCTCCCAAAGTGCTAGGATTACAGGCATGAGCCCTGGTACCCGGCCAAGTTATTGGGTGTTTTATCCCAAATTACAAAGTCATCCAGTTGAAGAGGCCTGAACACCCTCTCCCATGCTCAATTTAAACAACTGAATTACAGATCGTCATTAATATACTTTATGCCCTTCCTCCATCCCCTCTAGGATAGGGGAAGTACCTCTTTTCTGTAATCCTGTAATATTGTGTATATTAATTACTGCAATCACAATTGTGGTTCTCCAGTTGTATCTGCTTGTCCCACTGCACTGTACACCTTAAAGGCAAGAACTCTGTATTTTTTTTTGTTTTTTCTGAGACAGGTTATGGCTGTATTGCCCAGGCTGGAGTGCAGTGCAGTGGCATGATCACGGCTCACTGCAGCCTTGACTTTCTGGGACTGAAGCCGTCCTCCCACCTCAGCTTCCTGGGAAGCCAGGACTACAGGTGAGTGCCACCACGCCCGGCCTATTTATTTATTTATTTGAGACGGAGTCTCCCTCTGTTGCCAGGCTGGAGTGCAGTGGCACAATCTTGGATCACTGCAACCTCTGCGTCCTTGGTTTAAGTGATTCCCCTGCCTCAGCCTCCCGAACAGCTGTGACTACAGGCGCGTGCCACCATGCCCAGCTTATTTTTGTATTTTTAGTGGAGACGGGGTTTCACCATGTTGGCCAGGATGGTCTCCATCTCTTGACCTTGTGATCCGCCTGCCTTGGCCTCCCAAAGTGCTGGGATTACAGGCATGAGCCACTGTGCCCAGCCCCAGCTAATTTATTTTTATTTTTATTTTTTGTAGAGACAAGGTCTCTCCATGTTGCCCAGGCTGGTCTCAAACTCATGGGCTCAAGTGATCCTCCTACCTTGGCCTCCCAAAGTGCTGGGATGACAGGCATGAACCACCGTGCCTGGTGCTGGCTATTTTTTTTTTTGTAGAGGCAGGGTCTCTCCATGTTGCTCAGGCTGGTCTCAAACTCCTTGGCCTCCCAAAATGTTGGGATTACAGGCATGAGAAACTGAGCCCAGCCCCATCTTTGAATCCCAAGCACCTAGCAGAGTACTTGGCATACAGCAGGCATTAAATAAAGCCCGTTGCATAAATGAATTAATAGCTGAAGGAGTACGTATTGCAAATTATTGTTTTAACCTTCCTCTTCTATCTTTAGATCTAAAAGCATTTAGGTCTTTCTAAATCAAAAGGCAGGAAAATAGAATAAGAAGCGAATGTTAGGATACTAAGATTGAGAATAGGTGCCAATTACATCTCATTGACGTAACTTAAAAAGGGAGAGGCACAGTTGGAGGGTGAGAGGGGATCTCAAATGTAGAGAAACACATATAGTCTAAGCATTTACCAGTTTCCAATTAGGCCAAGATTATTCCTTGGTGGATACAGTGAACTATGGCAAGCCAAATTAGACTTTATCACAGAAAACTGCAAGATTGTCTGCCCAAAGATTGTTACCAATTGACTTTTTATTGTTTTATTTTATTTTTTTTTTGAGACGGAGTCTCACTCAGTCGTCCAGGTTGGAGGGCGGTGGCGCGATCTTGGCTCACTGCAACCTCTGCCTCCTGGGTTCAAGTGATTCTCCTGCCTCAGCCTCCCAAGTAGCTAGGATCACAGGCATGTGCCACCACGCCCAGCTAATTTTTGTATTTTTAGTAGAGACGGGGTTTCACCATGTTGGCCAGGCTGGTCTTGAACTCCTGACCTTAGGTGATCCACCCGCCTCGGCCTTCCAAAGTGCTGGGATTACAGGTGTGAGCCACCATGCCCAGACTTATTTATTTATTTATTTATTTATTTATTTATTTATATTTAATTAATTAATTAATTTTTTGAGACAGAGGCTTGCTCTATTGCCCAGGTTGGAGTGCAGTGGTGTGGTCTCAGCTCACTGCAACCTCCACCTCCCAGGTTCAAGCAGTTCTTCTGCCTCAGCCTCCCGAGTAGCTGGGACTACAGGCACGTGCCATGGCTAATTTCTGTATTTTTAGTAGAGACAGGGTTTCACTATATTGGACAGGCTGGTCTTGAACTCCTGACCTCGTGATCCACCTGCCTTGGCCTCCCAAAGTGCTGGAATTACAGGTGTGAGCCAGCGCGCCTGGCCTATTTTATTTTATCTTTAATTTAATGTTTGTCTCCCATGTTCAACCAAACCAATGGTTGGTTTTTTTGTTTTTTTTGTTTTTTGTTTTTTGTATTTTTTTTTTGAGACGGGGTTTCACTCTTGTTGCCTACGCTGGAGTGCAGTGGCACGATCTCGGCTCACTGCAACCTCTGTCTCCCAGGTTCAAGTGATTCTCCTGCCTCAGCCTCCCAAGTAGCAGAGATTATAGGCACGGGCCACCACACCTGGCTAATTTTTTTTTTTGTATTTTTAGTAGAGACGGGGTGTCACCATGTTAGCCAGGCTGGTCTCGAACTCCTAACATCAGGTGATCCACCCGCCTCCGCCTCCCAAAGTGCTGGGATTACAGGCATGAGCCACCGTGCCCGGCCTTTTTTTTTTTTTTTTGAGATGGAGTTTCGCTCTTGTTGCCCAGGCTGGAGTGCAGTGGCACCATCTCGGCTCACTGCAACGTCCACCTCCCGGGTTCAAGCGATTCTCCTGCCTCAGCCTCCGGAGTAGCTGGGATTACAGGCACGCACCACCACGCCTGGCTAATTTTTTGTAATTTTAGTAGAGATGGGGTTTCACCATGGCCAGGCTGGTCTTGAACTCCTGACCTCAGGTGATCCGCCCGCCTAAGGCCTCCCAGAGTGCTGGGATTACAGGCGTGAGCCACCGCGGCTGGCCACCAATGGGCTTTTAAAACTTAAAAGGTGACCAGGTGTGGTGGCTTATGCCTATAATCCCACTACTTTGGGAGGCAGAAGTGGGCGGATCACTTGAGGCCAGGAGTTCAAGACCAGCCTGGCCAACACGGCAAAACCCTGTCTCTACTAAAAAGACCAAAATGAGTCCGGGTGTGATGGCGCATGCCTGTAGTCCCAGCTACCTGGGAGGCTGAGGCACGAGAATCACTTGAACCCAGGGGGTGGAAGTTGCAGTGAGTGGAGACTACACCAGAGTGCCACAGAGCGAGACTCTGTCTCAAAACAAAGATACAAATAAAAAACTCTGACGTAAAAAAAATACAACATGCAAGGCCAGGCACAGTGGCTCACACTGGTAATCCCAGCACTTTGGGAGGCCGAGGCAGGCGGATAACTTAAGGTCAGGGGTTCGAGACCAGCCTGGCCAACATGTTGAAACCGCATCTCTACTAAAAATACAAAACTTAGCCAGGCATGGTGGCACACACCTGTACTCCCAGCTACTCCGGAGGCTGAGGCATGAGAATCGCTTGAAGCTGGGAGACAGAGGTTGCAGTGAGCTGAGATGGTGCCACTGCACTCCAGCCTGGGCTACAGAGAAAGACTCCATTTCAAAACAAAACAAAACAAAACAATACAGAAAACAACAACAACAAAAATGCAGACTGGGAGCTGTAAGTTTTTCATTGGTTGAAAATATTGATCTCTCCCAATGCAATGAGTCCTAAAGTCAAGCTATATGAATTCTCTTGTCTGCTTTGCAAAACAGGCCAGTTTCGGAAAAGGAGAGGAAATGCTAACCCAAAATGTCTGATGAGGTCAACCATATAACCATACAACCATACTAAGGATCACACATACTGAAAACTTTTTTTTTTTTTTAGGGCAGTGAAAATAAAGGAATGAGGCATTCAGGAAAAGAAGAGAGCACAGGTTTGTGAACTCCAGACTAGAAGCAAGGATACTGACATCCAATCCCCTCAATTCACTATGCACGGACCTCTCATAGTCACCGAGGTCTATGCTCAGTTTCCTCAACATTTCCTTAGGGCTGTCACTACCTTAGTCTAACTTGAAAGGATGTTTCATGACTAAATGGAGAGGCAAGAAGAAAGACCAGAGGTGAAAGAGAGGGAGATGGTGCTATATGTGTTCATGTATGGAGAAGGAGAACCTCTTCCCCAGCTGCTTAAGTACCTCCTGCCTCAGCCCGAGTTTTCCAGGGGAAATCAGCAGCTTCTCCGTGGGCAGCATTGATGGCTATGGCACAGAAAATTGTACCAAAGCTAATTTATATCAATAATTTCTCTAGAATTGGATGATTTTACTGGTTAGTAAGGGGGAAATATCAGACCTTTCCTTAAGAGGCCCGTCCTCTGGTTAGTCAAAGAATGGTACACGTGACGAGTGGAAAACACAATAGTAAAAGTTCTTACAGAAAGGTGATCTAAGTTCAGAAAAGATCCCTATATTAGGTCTTGATCTCAATAATCACATCAAACATCAAATTCAGCTGCTCTATTAAAACTGCCTTACACCTTCAGAATAAATGCTTATCACACACCCACGCAGATGGCTATAATCAAGGAGATAGACAGTAGCAAGCATGGGTGAGCATGTGGAGAAAGAAACTGGAACCCTTATGCACACTTGTGGAAATGTAAACGGGCAGGTGTTTTGGAAAACAAGCTCACAGTTCCTCAAAAGGTTAAACACAGATAGATAGCAGTTGACCCAGCAATTCCACTCCTAGGTATATACCCAAAAGAAACAAAAACATGTCCACACACACTTGTACATGAATCTTCATAGCAGCATTATTTGTAACAGTCAAAAAGTGGAAAACACTCAAATGCCCATCAACTGATGAGTGGATAAATCGAATGTGGTACATCCATACACATACATATATATTTGACATTATGCTAAGTGAAAGAGCCCAGACATAAGAAGGCCACATATTGTATGATTCCATTTATATAAAATATCCAGAACAGAAAATATTATAGACAGGGAAGTAGATTAGTGGCTGCCAGGGTTTGGGGAAAAAGAGAGTGCCTGCTAATGGGTATGGAGTTTCTTTTAGGGGTACAAAAATGTTCCAGATTAGATTATAGTAATGGCAGCATGACCTGGTAAATATGCCCAAAACCATTGAATTGTACACTGTAAGTGGGTAAATTACATGGTGTATGAATCATATTTTGATAAAGCTATTTTTTAAAAAGCAATAAATGTCTTACGAGTGGTTTTGGTTAACTAAGGAAAGACAGAAACAATGGAACACTCCCTTGCCAACTTTGCCCATTTCTTTCCTGCTGTTCATGATGTTTAACACCTTGTGAAAAAGATGGTCCTCTTCATTAGGTAGAATTTTCATCTATTATTGGAGTTACATATTCTGTGCTTAAAGTATATTTTTGCTGCAAAATATTATAGTAATTTTAAACAAGCGCTTTTATAGGGATACTGTGGGAGGCTTTTCTGGAGAGCCGGGGGTGACCGTAATAAGTATGCCCAGCCATGAAGGGTTAGGACTGACAGTGTAAACTGGCCCCTCTCTGGCCTTATCTGACCCACAGACGTTTCATTTGGTCAAAGCGGTGTTTTAAAAAGGTAGACATTGGGCAGGTATGGTGGCTCACACTTGTCATCTCAGCACTTTGGGAGGCCGAGGCAGAAGAGGAGTTCGAGGATGCAGTAAGCAGTGATTGAACCACTGCACTCCAGCCTGGGCGACAGAGTGAGATGGTCTCTCTCTCTTTTTTTTTTTTCTTTTTTTTTTTTTTGAGATGGTTTCGCTCTATCGCCTGGGCTGGAGTGCAATGGTGCAACCTTGGCACTCTCTCTCTCTCTCTTTTTTTGTTTTTTTTTTTTTTGAGACAGGGTCTTGCTCTTTCACCTAGGCTGGAGTGCAATGGTGCAACCTTGGCTCACTCTCTCTCTCTTTTTTTTTTTTTTTCTTTTTTTTTTTTTCTTTTTTTTTTGAGACAGGGTCTCCCTTAGGCTGGAGTGCAGTGATGCGACCTCAGCTCTCTCTCTCTCTCTCTCTTTTTTTTTTTTTTGAGACAGTCTCGCTCTGTCGCCTAGGCTGGAGTACAGTGGTGCAACCTTGGCTCACTGTCTCTCTCTCTCTCTTTTTTTTTTTTTTTTTTTTGAGACAGAGTCTCGCCTAGGCTGGAGTGCAGTGAGCGACTTCAGCTCACTGTCTCTCTCTCTCTCTTTTTTTTTTTTTTTTTGAGATAGGGTCTCACCTAGGCTGGAGTGCAGTGGCGTGACCTCGGCTCACTGCAGTCTCCTCCCACCTCTCCCCTCCCTTCACCCCACCCCAAGTAGCTGGGACTACAGGTGTGCACCATCATGCCTGGTTAATTATGTTTTTGTATTTTTTGTAGAGATGGGGGTCTCTCCATGTTGCCTGGGCTGGTCTTGAACTCCTGGGCTCAAGTGATCTGCCTGTCTCGGCCTCCCAAAGTGCTGGGATTACAAGTGTGAGCCAATGTGCCCGGTTTGAGACCATCTCTAAAAAAAAAAAAAAAAAAATTCCCTGGGTGTGGTGGTGGCGCTCACCTGTAGTTCCACCTACTCACTCAGAAGGCTGAGATAGGAGGATTGTTTGAGCCCGGGAGTTTGAGGCTGCAGTGAGCTATGATCCTGCCATCACACTCCATCCAGCCTGGGCAACAGAGAGAGACCCTGTCTCTAAACAAACAAACAAAACCCAGAAAACAGTAGAAATCTTCACAATAAAAAATCCAGATATTTGGCTTCTTTTGAAAAGTGAGAGATCTGATAAGGTTGGGTTCACATTTCCACATGGGGAGGATGGTTGGAATGAAGAGTAACTGCCTCCCTCAAAGAGGTCAGGGTTCTCAAGTTTACCACAGTCCCCGCCATTCCCTAAGTGGTTAGCCTGACTTTTCACCCAATCACATCACCTCCCTGGCCCCTGTAGACATTTGAGTTGGGGCCTAAGCATTTCATATGATTGTAAACTGTAATTCTGAAATTTTCTTGATCAGAGATTCTTTTTATAGGAAACAGTTATTGTCATCATACAAACCATAGAGTGGGAAACTGAGAAACAGAACTGTTGTGATATCGCAGGTGGCATGTACTTTTTTTTTTTTTTTTTTTTTTGAGACGCAGGTAGCATGTACTCTCTCTCAGTTTTTTTATTTTGAGACAGAGTCTTACTCTTTTGCCCAGGCTGGAGTGCAGCCTCATTGCGACCTCAGCCTCTCAGGCTCAAGCTCAGCCTCCCGAGTAGCTGGGATTACAGGCGCAAGCCACCACACTCAGCTAATTTTTTGTATTTTCAGTAGAGATGGGGTTTCACCATGTTGGCCAGACTGGTCTCGAACTCCTGACCTCAAGTGTTCTGCCCACCTCAGCCTCCCAAAGTGCTGGGATTACAGGCCTGAGCCATCGCGCCCAGCCAGCATGTACTCTTGAGATGAGGAAGAGAGTGGCTGTGCTGCCAAGAGAGGATGTCTTATGGCCCAGACAAAAGACTAGACAACAAGCTTTATTTAGCATGCGTCTCCCATGTGCTAAGCACTATACATAGAGTATTTTGTTTATGGCTGGTGTGATGGCTCACGCTTGTAATCCCAGCATTTTGGGAGGCAGAGGTGGGTGGATCACTTGAGCCCAGGAGTTCAAGACCAGCCTGGCCAACATGGCAAAACCCCAGCTCTACTAAAAGTACGAAAGTATTAGCTGAGTGTGGTGGCATGTGCCTGTGATCCCAGATACTAGGGAGGTTCAGGCACGAGAATCACTTGAACCCATGAGGCGAAGGTTAGAGAGAGCCAAGATCATACCACTGTGCTCCAGCCTGGGCAAAAGAGCGAGATTCTGTCTCAAAAAAAAAAAAAAAAGATTTTGTTTAATCCTAACAGTAATCCTATAAGGCCAGGATGCTTATCTGTCTTTTACAGGCAATACTAAGGGAGGCTCAGAGAGATTCATTGAATTGTCCAAGGTCACACAGCTAGTTAGCAACAATATTGACCCTGTTCTGAGTCCAAAGCCTTGTGTTTTCTCCACGAAAGCCATATGATCTTGCGGTTATTAGCCTAGCTAATAAAATAAAAACGGTATCACATTTCCCCACCTAAATATGCATCACAGCCCTGTAGGAATACTGACATACGTTTGAAATGCACAGTTCACATTCTTGGCTTTCAAGGTCTTTGAATAGGACCCTTACAGTTTGCATATATAAAATCTGAAAAAAGTTTAATGAAACAATACCTACCATTGTTGCGATGGACTCTGATTTTTTTTCCTTCACATTTTAAATTTACTTCCCAATCCATCCATAGGCCCTGCGGTTTGTGAAACATGGAATTAGAGCAACAGTAAAGAAGTTCCATTTCCCATCCAGGGTAACATCAGGCCTAACTGACAAGTGCAGGTGCTGAGGCTGATTGAATAGGACAGAAAGGAGCAGCCAGGGGAGATGCCGAGCACCCAGGGCCTGCAGCCAAGCTCCCCAGCAGACCAAATGAGGCTTGTGCCAACACAGTGGGCCTGTCCGAAGCCCAGAGAAAGGCTCTGAAGACAGAAAAGGGGACTGCCTTGCTCTGCCAGGGAGGCCCAAGACAAAAAACAGCATTCCAGGCCAGAGAATGCCAGGAAATGCAAAGATGCTTGCAAATTTCTGAAGCCTGGGAGAGAAATCCTAGCAGACCTAACAAATATCTTCCTCACCTGAGTGAGGCTCCCCACCTTGGATTTGCCTCTAACTAAAATCACAGGCTGGAAATGCAGAAGTGCCTCTGCCAGTGAGGAGCTGGACCAGTTGGGACAGACAGCCTTACCATCCAAGTTACTAGGCCTTTTTGTTTAAAAAACACTGAGTGCCCAAAGCGGTTTGTAAGGGTAAACAGAGGGTGACTGCTAACCCATACCTGAAGGTGTTAAAGAAAAAAACATCAACAACAAAAAACGTGTATGCTTTTTCTGAAAGGTTGCTGTTGATCCTTGTTGTAAGGTTTCCTTTTGACTTACAAGAATGGAAATGAGGAAGGAGGAAAGAAATAGCATGGTTCACTACAGTCTAACATAAGTACTACCAGCAAATTGATAGTCATGTTCAGAAATGAACTCTGCATTGAACACACTCATGGCATTTGACCAGTGATTTTGCTTCTAGGAAATATTCAGAAATAAGTAAAAAGTGGCCAGGCATGGTGGCTCACTCCTGTATTCCCAGTACTTTGGGAGGCCAAGGCAGGAGGATCACTTGGGCCCGGGAGTTCAAGGCTGCAGTGAGCTGTCATTGTACCTGTGAATAGACACACTCCAGCCTGGGGACAGAGTGAGACCCTGTCTCTAAAAAGAATTATTTTTAATTAAAAAAATTATGAATTGCAGCATTATTTATAATGTGGAAACAACCTAGATGTCCAATGAGAGGTTTGGCTAAATGCATTTTAATCTGCCTTTATGATGCATTGTTATCATTATAACACTATCAAATTCTTATGAATACTAAACTGAATGCCTTGCAAAAATATACACAATATCTTGTGAGAAAAACTATTTTCAGAAGGATCCCTGTTTGAAAAAGAGTATGTATGAATCCAGAAAAGACGGAAAGAATATACTAATAAATGTTAATCATATTTATTTCTGATGGAAGATAATCTTTGCTTTCTTTTTCTTTTCTTTTTTGAGACAGGGTCTTGCTCTGTTGCCCAGGCTGGAGTGCATTGGCACAACCAGAGCTCACTGCAGCCTCAAACTCTTGGGCTCAAGTGATCTTCCCACCTCAGCCTCCCAAAGTGCTGGGATTATAGGCATGAGCCACATGGTGCCCAGCCCCGAAATCCCAATTTCTTTTTTTTCTTTTTTTTCTTTTTTTTTGAGACAGAGTCTCCCTCTGTCACCTAGGCTGGAGTGCAGTGGCGCGATCTCAGCTCACTGCAACCTCTGCCTCCCGGGTTCAAGCGATTCTCGTGCCTCAGCCTCCCAAATAGCTGGGCCAAATCCCAATTTCTAAGAGAAGAAATGTGCTACTAGAGGACTCAAAGATTCAGATAATTTTACAAATTCAGCATTACTCTAGAAACTGTTCCCTATGGGGAAATATTCCCTATAAAGATAAATATGCACATTTATCATAGCTCTAAACTTTTACCTCTTGTCACTATTGATGTGTCTTCTCTAATAGCTATTCATTCTTTCCCTGTAATTTGGACCTTAGTCCGAATCTTTGCTTCTCTTCTGCTCTCTTTAAGACCTCAGTGACCAACTCTTCTTAGAGGCGTTTTAAACACTGTCATTATGTAAATGACCCTTGGTTTCCATTCCAGCCCCAGGCTGTATCCTGGACTTCAGACTCCTATTCCCACCACTCACCAGTTTTGCAAGCTCTCCAGTTTGCCCTCTAAACCTTACCTCTTTCCGATTTCACTACCTGCAGAATTCCCACACTGGCTCAAATTCTAGCGGTTGTTTTTGACTCCCCTTTCTCCTCTCCCCTCACACCAACTTCAGTAACATTTAAGTCACAAGAATTTTTGAATTCTTTTTTTCACTTCTTTTGTTCTGGCATTTATTATTTTGTGGTTAAGAATGGAGGCTTTGGAACCGGACACCTCTAAGTTTAAAATCCTGGTCCTGGTGCTTACTAGCTGTGTCACCTTGGGCAAAGTGAATGAACCTCTCTGAGCCTCAGCTGCTTCCATAAAATGATGATATCACATTTGCAAGAGTGTTGTGAGTTTCAATGAGCTCATATACCTAAAGAGCTCAGCCTACAGTGTAAATCGCTTAGAACACTGTAAATGATCAACAGATGTTGGATGTTATTATAATTTTCCTAATGCATACAGCTCCACTGCTTTAAAAACTTTTTATTTAACTACAATGTTTTCTTCCAAATTAACTACAAAATCCTCTTCTGGCCCTCAGGGCCCTCCCTAATCTGGCAGTTTCTCTCTTGCTTTCCCTCCTGCTGCCCTCCTGATTTCTAATCAAACTGGACCTTGTACTTTCCCACCTTCGAGATTCTGGTCACACTGTTTCTCTGGCCTGTAATGTCCTTCCCCCTCCTCTGCTGCTAAAACCCAATCTCTCCTTTTAAATGTTTACTGTGTGACAATAAAGATGCTTTCGGAAGTTAAAGCATGTGATTTTCTACATATAACCAGAAATCATAGAAGTTCATAAACTCCTTCAAAATGTATTGCCTTGTGTGGAATATTTACTTTGACACCAAAATATGTATTCGTTAAATTCAATGAATTCAGTCTACGTTTCATTTATTTATATATTTGTTCATTTATTTTAATTTTAGAGATGTGTAGAATATTCACTTTGACAACAAAATGTGTATTCACTAAATTCAATGAATTCAGTCTAGGTTTTCTTTAAATATATATTTGTTTGTTTATTTTAATTTTAGAGATGGGGTCTCACTATGTTGCCCAGGCTCAAGGGATCCTCCTGCCTCAGGCTCCTGAATAGCTGGAACTACAGGAGACCACTGCACTCAGCTCTAGGTTTTACATTTGGATGAAACCTATTTAGATTTGCATGAAATTAGCCCAGTTTCACAGGAGCAGTGTGGGTGATGTAGATGCCCTGGGTGAAGCTGGTAGAACTCAGGGAAGGAGAGCCAGGCCTCAGTGAGGACCTGTTCCCTTCTATGTCGGTTGCTCTCACGCAGTGCTATGGTTCCTCTGGCACCTAGTACAGCCACTTTCCCTCCTTCCCTCGCTCCTTTTTCTGTCTCCTCCCCTCCCCGCCCTTCTCTCTCATGCTTGGCAAACACAGTGCCTAAAGTACCTAGTTCCTGGGATTTATACGTGCCAAGTGGCTTTGGGGAACAAGTTTTTCTCAAGTCCAAGCATCAAAAGGCACTTATTTCAACACTTCAGGGAAAAGTAGTAACTAAGGAAATCAATAATCTCATCCCAAGCAGAAGAATGGATTTTTGTGAGACTCTTCCTATGGTTTCCTGCTCAGCCTTTTAAAGAGGTGTAATATTAGTCTCTTGAATCTTTTTCCTCTTGTGTGTTTTTTTTTCTTTAACCTTACCTTAAGAAATAAATGTAAACTTGCAGGTAGAAACTATGTCCTGACCTAAGTATTATATGATAACAAGTTGTTTTCAAGTACTGTATGTTTGTTAAAGACAATTAGAAGACTCAAAAAAACACTTTCATATATCTATACATTCTTCAGTGGCTAGAACTGAACTTTCGATCTTTTTCAGAGGGATTTTTTGATGGAGAAAAAAAAAAAAACCACAGATGAGATTAGAAGAAGATCTGCTACAGCAACAGAAAAAGAGAATGCCAAGAAGGGGAAGAGTGAAGGCTGGAGAGCGGAAGCCAGTGCCAAAACATTCCGAAGCTACCCAACATCTAAGAAAGGTGGCCTGAGGGAGATTGCAAGCACTAACCGCTAAACGCTAAATGAAGGGTTAGATCTTATCTATGTCCAGAAGAAGTAATAAGAAAGAATGCGTATCTCCAAAAGCTGAAAGATTTGGACAGGACCCAAGGCGGAGGCCTGGCATTTTTCTAAATTGAGATGCCAATCCCATCATACCTTAGGACTATAAGATTCAAGGATGAAGACTGGCTCCCCCCGTGGGGCAAAATCAGTGGATGGGACACAACACATCTGCCATCATGATGAAAACAGTAAACCTCTACTGAGGCTCCACTCTTGAAGCGTGCCTCTGTCAGACCCTAGTTATCCAAGGCTGGTGCTCAAGGGAAAAAGGACGCAGTCTTGGAAGGCCAGGAAGCTTCTGTCTTACTCATTAGCCTGATATGCCAGCTCCATGTAGGTATTCTTAAGTCTTTCTTTTTTTTTTTCTTTTGAAATGGAGTCTTGCTCTGTCACCAGTGCAATGGTGCCTCTTGGCTCACCACAACCTCCGCCTCCCAGGTTCAAGCGATTCTCCTGCCTCAGCCTCCTGAGTATCTGGGACTACAGGTGTGTGCCACCACGCCCAGCTAGTTTTTGTATTTTTAGTAGAAACGGGGTTTCACCATATTGGCCAGGCTGGTCTCGAACTCCTGATCTCAAGTGATCTGCCTGCCTCGAGGTATTCTTAGTCTTAAATGTGCTGCTGTAGACACATATTATTGTCACATAGGTTAATATTTCTCTTGGAGAAAGAACTGAGGCAGGACACCTGAAGGTACTCTTTCAGGCAACATTTTCACTTAGGAAAGTTCTAAATTGAGTTTGTATCATTCCCTGTCCCTCCTCCTCTCCCTTTCTCTTTTCTCTTCCCTTCTCTCATTGTCCAAAAGATTAAATAAAACAAAAACCTACACACAAAAGCAACAGGGAGATCAAGATGGTAAAGACCAAGCTCATGTTTTATTAGTTAGCAGACAGTGGGGCTCAGGCCGCAAGCGTCTATGGTGGGGCCAGGAGGGGGCAGAAACTAACATTTATTGGGCATTCACCATCTGCTAGGATCATAAATACTTTACCTCATTATAATTCTCACATCAAGCCTTTGGGGTGGGTGTTATTTTCCTTATTTTACAGGTGAGGAAATTAAGGTTGCCTAAGCTTACCCAGCTAGTGATCCAAACCCATCTTCCTGGCTCTGAAGCCAAGTCTGACTCGACACCTTCCATGTCTGTCTCTTTCCCGTTCTGGCCTTTGTCATTAAAACCAACAGTATCAGAAAGATGCACTCCAAAGGTAGCAAATGACATTGGTAGCAACTTCAAGGGTCTTTGCGGGAAATAAAAAAATAAAATAAAAAGTGAGGTCTTTACCAATTTTGTTGTTGTTGTTGTTTAAATAGAGACAGAGTCTTATTCTGTTGCCCAGGCTGGAGTACAGTGGTGTGATCATAGCTCACTGCAGCCTTGACCTCCCGGGCTCAAGCCATCCTCATGCCTCAGCCTCCTGGGTATCT
The DNA here is from genome assembly GCF_028858775.2 of Pan troglodytes. Lineage (NCBI taxonomy): Eukaryota > Metazoa > Chordata > Mammalia > Primates > Hominidae > Pan > Pan troglodytes. The sequence continues at coordinate 29,653,345 of NC_072412.2, forward strand.
AGGACTACAAGTGCACACCACCAACACCAGCTATTTTTTTTTTTTTTTCGTAGAGACAGGATATAGCTATGTTGCCCAGGCTGGTCCTGAACTTCTGGCCTTAAGCAATCCTCCTGCCTCGGCCTCCTAAAGTGCTGGAATTATAGTGTGAGCCACCATGGCTGGTCCTTTACCAATTATTGAGGAGCAATTGTCCTAATGTTAAGATGACAGGTCAGAGAACATAGCCAAGGGGTAGCAGCCCAGCACTCCTCACCCACAGGTGAGTGAGCAAAGCAAACACAAGACCCCACTCCATTCTGCATCCACCAGGGCTTGGAAGCCTGGCACGGCCATAAGAATCACCTTTGTGCTCATCATTAAAACTTCCTCTGGGGGTCCTCTCACTCAGTTGCCTGGCCCAGAAACCTGAGTATCATCATTAACTCCTCCCTTTCCCTCACTCCCCGCAACCAGCAAACCCTCCAGTCCTAGGGATCCTACCTCTTTAATGTGTGTCTCTGATCCCTGTCACTTCCCTTCATTTCCGAGGCCAACTTCTCCTGCTCACTCTACTCCAACCCTGGGCCTTAGTGTTAGGAAACTCCAAGTGACGTTTCTAAGTAAATTATGACATTATGATCGCGATGTTCCTCTGCTTAAATAATTCCTGCATGACTCCCTGTTGCCCACAAGAGAACGTGCAAATTTCTTTTTTTTTTTTTTTGAGTCAGGGTCTCCCTTTGTCACCCAGGCTGGAGTGCAGTGGCATCATCTGGGCTCACTGCAGCCTCTGCCTCCTGGACTCAAGCGATCCTCCCTCCTCAGCCTCCTGAGTAGTTGGGGCCACAGACACGCACCACCACACCCAACTAATTTTTAAATTTTTTGTAGAGATGGTGTCTCACCATGTTGCCCAGGCTGGTCTCAAACTCTTGGGCTGAAGCAATCCTCCTGCCTCAGCCTCTCAAAGTGCTGGGATTATAGGTTTGAGCTACTGCACCCAGCCGAATGTTCAGCTCTTAGCAGAGCATCCTAGGCCACTCATGGTCAGGCCCTGCTTCTCTGCCCTGCCCATGCTCAAGCTCCCATCCTGAGCCACTGGGAGGTCCTGGGATGGTCATGCTCCCTCAGGCCTTGATGTCTTTCCAGCAGGATAACCTTACACCTGTCCAACTCATGCTTGTCTTTCAGCTCTGAGAAGCTGCCCCTGACCATCCCATTCAGAGCTTGGCTGTGGGGGAAGCAGTCCCTTGGTACCCCCCATCCCAGCCTGAGCTGCCCCTCCTTGGCAATGTCTCCAGGGCCAGGGTCTGTACTACCCAGGCGTCTGTGGCCTTCACCTCTGTAAGCCCCTCCAGGGCAGGGTGTGCTTTCTTCCCCATTTTCCCCAGCATCTAACCTCCAGGAGCCATTCAATTCATAATTAAATGTCTAAAATGATAAAGTGGGGGAAAGTAATGAAGGAATAAGAGTCTATTACCAGCTTTGCTACCAACTACTCTATACCTGCTACTAAAACTGAGTGAAGCAGGATGCTATTTTGCCATTCCTGAAGTAGGATCTTCACCACGTTCCTCACCCTCCATCCCCCAACAACCACTACTCTGTCTCAGGGACTGGGATGGGTATAAGAGCTTATTACATTGTTTTGTTTTTTGTTTTCACCATTAAGAAAAAATGGGCCAGGCGTGGTGGTTCACGCCTGTAATCCCAGCACTTTGGGAGGCCAAGGCAGGAGGACTGCTTGAGCCCAGGAGTTCAAAACTAGCCTAGGTAACATTGTGAGACCCTGTCTCAAAAAAAGAAAGAGAGAAAGAGAGAGAGAGAAAAGAAGGAGGAGGAGGAGGAGGAGGAAAGAGGAGAGGAGAGGAGAGAAGGAGAGAAGAAGGGAAGAGAAGAGAAGAGAAGGGAAGATGACATGGAAGTGGAAATACACAGTGCAATCTTTTATTCTATAGATTACTCTTCTTCCAGGAGACAAAGAGCCAAGGGGATAAACAGCCAAAGGACCTCTCACACCTGGGTAAATGTGCAAAAAATGGGAGATAAGTATTAATATAGCAAAGAGTGAAGCATTTCATGGAAAACATTTCTTTTTTTCTTTTTCTTTTTTTTTTTTTTGAGACAGAGTCTCACTCTGTTACCCAGGCTGGAGTGCCATAGTGCAATCTCGGCTTACTGCAATCTCCACCTCCCGGTTTCAAGTGGTTCTCCTGCCTCAGCCTCCCAAGTAGCTGGGACTACAGGTATGAGCCACCACGCCCAGTTAATTTTTGTATTTTTAGTAGAGAAGGGGTTTCACCGTGTTGGTCAGGCTGGTCTCAAACTCCTGATCTCAAGGGATCCACCCATATTGGCCTCCCAAAGTGCTGGGATTACAGGTGTGAACCACTGTGCCCAGCGGGAAAACATTTCAAATGTACTTTTAAGATGAGAGACCCTAACTCCCATTTATAACATAGGAAGGCAACTTGGGAGACACTGGGGGCAGCCCCCAAAGGGCACCAGCTCAGCATGCCGCAGCCATCACAAAGCCACCAAACTGTGTGGTGTCACCGGGAAACACAGAAAACACCACTGTCCTGCCTTGAGTACCTATGACTTTTTTCAGAGCGAGGGTCTCTCTAGAGATGGGCAACAAAAATAATCAAGTGCATGCTGAGACTTATAAATAAAAGTAGATAAAGAGAAGAAAAGACAGCAGATCTGCAATCACTAACGTCAAAGGAAAAGCGGGAGCATGAGGAAGATAAGTCATGAAAAGCACAGGTAGGGTGAACCTACAAGACTAGAAATAGTGGAATTCCTTAAAGTTTGACCAAAGTAACTTAGGGACACTTATGGGGAAAATATTACAGTATCTTACAATAGTATTTTAAATACTCTTTGCTGTTCATTAGACTAGTAAGTAGTAGTTTAAGGAAGATTTATGGAATTTTAGAACACAGTTATAATCAAATCCAGCATCCCTATGTCTTAGATGAAAGAAATTGGGTCTAGAGAAAGTCAGTGCCTTGCCCGGGGCCATACACCACCTTACAGCAGAGCTGAAGCTCGAACCCTTGATTCCTATTAATGCTTTTTCTATTAGATTATTTAATATGAAAACACTATGACTGATGATAGAGGCCCAAGATAGGGATGTTGGAGACAAGGCCAGATAAATAAGGTATTGTTAAGGAAAACCAGGAATGTTGTGTGGCACTACCCTAAAAGTTTGAGGCTGACATGGTACAGCAACAATGTTCTCTCACAGAATGGCCCTTTGCTTCACGGTCAGAGGCTGGCATATAGTCTGGTCTGCTGATCTGAACCCATTTCGATTTCTTACTCCCTAAAGCTCGAATCACCCATATGGTCCCACATGGGCAGTGCACTGGCTGGTTCACTTTGCTGCATTCCCTTAAAGGTTGGATGTTCAAGTCAATTCTAGCCACTCTAGGAATGCTGAGGTCAATGGAATTCTACCAACACTTGCCGGCTCTGGGGGAGAGGAGACAGCTGCCAATGGCAGTGGTATGGATGACGGGAGGGCCGTCCATCCTGGAAAATCTACTGCTGCCACAGCCCAGAATCTGGTAGTCTGAATGCTTAGTATCCAGGAAGGCTGGGAGTGGAAAATATCTTAAGTATTCCTCGCCTCTTGGCACCAGGTAAGCAAGAGAAAAATAAAGCAGAGGAACCTGTTGGACAGGACTGTCAAGGCCACTCTTGCTGGAGTCTGCCTGCTGCTAGAAGGAGCTGGATGGTTCTTCCTCCCCAGCAGAGAAGAGGGTAGGACCAGAGAGACTAGAGTGAACGGGATTCCTATTTGCCAAGACCTCCAGGGAAGTGCTGGGAAATGCTCTATCTCTGAGAAAGAGCAAGCTTGAGCCTTGTTGCTCTCGGTTGGGGTGACGTTTACAAATGCCTAAACAACATGATCATGGGAAGAAAGGGAAGCTGCTCCAACAGATACAGTCTGCTGCAGAGGAGTGCTGCCCGAGGGACTGCACCGCATTCCAAATGTTGGGTGCGGGAGGGGAATAAAAACCTCATTTCACCTTTTTCTTCATGCCGGTCTTATTCCCTCTGGGTCATTTTATTTTTATGAAAGAATTGTAACAGGAGAAAAAAGGATACAAGGGACATGATAGGGAGAGACCTGAGCCAGGGAGCTGAACAGCAGAGATCAATGCAGGTGAGTGTGAGAATGCAGTGAGTGTGGTCTTGTGTTTTGGGGAGAGATCCTGGTGTCTTTTTCTCCAACACTTTGTGGATGGAAGTGGCTTTTTCCAACTACCTACGACATCTACACAGTAACCACCTATACTCTTCAGAGGCCAGTGCCCCTAGCTTGCCAGGCCTGAGCACTGCACCTAGTGAGTTCTGCCTTCAACACTTGGTGCCTTCATCTGCAAGGAGTGCCATGAAATACTTGGCAAAGAGCAGACTAGGAAGGATGGCTTTGTTGAACAGGCTTCTTTATGTGGTGATCGAATGGGATGCTGTTTCACGTATCCTTTCCTCAGGAAGGTTCTGGGACTCATTTGCATTTATGCAGAGGGTTGCAGAAAAAATAAGCACCTGAACTGAATTCTGACTTGATGATTTCTACCAACCTATATATAAACTTTGTGTAATTCAAATATCCAAGACATACAGTATGTCTTTTCCTTGTAAGAGGGAAGCAAGCTAAATGACTTTTTCCCCCCCTTACCATTTCCTCCCCTTTTTCTTTCAAAAAGCTGCTATATCTATTTTATTTTATGGGCTAAAAAAGGTTGCACCACATTTGGTATTCCACAAAGAGGAAATGGAAAAATTATTAAATAGTGAAGGAAAACAGTATTGCTTGCTTAGAAAATAAGACATATGAACCCTTAAGAATGGGAAAACACCAGCTACTATGGCAGGGAGAAGACATTTTGCCAAATTTAGAACCCACTTGAAAATCACGGGTTCTAAGTTTAGAACTGAACTAAAAACTTGAGCTCACATTGCATTTGGCATTGGTTTAAAAAAAATTCTAAGCTACTAATTAAAGGGAAAAAAATTATACTCTTAGTAGTTCTAGAGGCTGGGAATTATTTTCAAACAAATTCTTTATTGGCTCAATGGAGAGGCCCGCACTTAGAAAAGAAACAATTTTTTCTAATTAAAATTTCGTTACAAAACAATGATTTAAAATTGAGGGGAGAAAACATTTGCCAAAGTCTTTAAAGAATTACAGAATTGTTGTGTAATCTTTGAACCCATCCAAATACACCAGGTGGTCATACAAACTTCATATACTAAATAGTGTGTAAAACAGACACCATTAATTATAGCCGACCAGTAAACTTCAAATAATAAAAATTCAATAAAAATTGAAACTATCACTAAACAAAACAAAAACAAACTCTTACCAGCATTTTTATTTTCTAATTTGGATATTATGATAGTTGTTGTAACATCACTAAGAAATGGATCTGAATTGCTGCTATGGCAATAATTACAAAAATTTTAGACCCAAAAGATTCAAAGTAGTAAACAGACATCCACTGGCTTAATGTGATTCCAGGGAACTATCAACTTTCTCTTTTCTTTTCTTTTCTTTTCTGTTTGAGACAGGGTCTCTCTCTGTTGCCTAGGCTGGAGTGCAGTGGCCCAAACCCAGCTCACTGCAGTCTTGCCCTCCCAGGCTCAAGCGATCCTCCCATCTGAGCCTCCTGAGTGACTGGGGCTACAAGCCTGGCTAATTTTTAATTTTATTATTATTATTATTATTATTATTATTATTATTACTTTTAGATACAGGGTCTTACTATGTTGCCCAGGCTGGTTTTGAACTCCTGGGCTCAAGAGATCCTCCTGCCTCAGCCTCCCAAAGTGCTGGGATTACAGGTATGAGCCACTGTGCCCATACAACTTTTCAATTATGGGAAACTTAAAGATAGCTTATGCTGTCCTCCACACACCTAACATACATACGCACATACAGAAATGCATACACATACATATATACATATAATAATAATGGCCTAAAAGGAGGACCTGAAATGAAATAATTAGACAAAAGGTTAAACATGAACATTCAGTGCCAATATTCAGCACAGCAAGCATTCAGAAACACAAATGTTGGGAAAAATAATTTTTCCTTTCTGTTGATTGCCTTGGAGTCTAAATACATTTTTGAGTGACTTTAAGGGAGCAGGCTTAGCAACTGATGGATTTGACACTCTTTCTTCAGAAACACCATTAACTCAACAGTACAAAACCCTAGAACTTTAATTTCTAGGCACTTCTAAAAACTCTTGTTGAAGCCTGGTGCAGTAGTACGTGCCTGTAGTCCCAGCTACTCAGTAGGTTGAGGCAGGACAGTCACCTGAGCCCAGGAATTTGAGACCAGCCTGGGCAATATAGTGAGACCCCCATCTCAAACACATGAACAAACAAAAAAAACTCTTATTGAAGGATATAAAATTAATTCCTAAGTTAACTATTTTCTTAACAAGAAGATGCAGTTGTACTGGTGGGAAGAGGATAGAAATTTAAAGTTGTAAAAACAAAAAATACAGCATGTGTAAGTGGAAAAGGATTTGTTCGGAACATATTTTTAACTTACTCATTTTAAATAAGCATAGTTAAACAGTAGCTATGTATTTGACCTAATAGCACATGTAGCTCTCACTAGGAGGAGGAACAGAGGTTAACACTGTTAATATGTGTGCCAAAGTCAGGATACGAATAGATTCCTTGGCCCACTGGGTCACTCACTTCTGAATGCATGTTCTTCAGCACAGTCTTCTATCCTTTTAAATGACCAATTCAAATGGAATTTCTTTTTTTTTTTCTGAGACGGAGTCTCGCTCTGTCGCCCAGGCTGGAGTGCAGTAGCAAGATCTCAGCTCACTGCAATCTCTGCCTTCTGAGTTCCAGCAATTCTCCTGCTTCAGCCTCCTGAGTAGCTGGGATTACAGGCATGCACCACCATGCCCGGATAATTTTTGTAATTTTAGTAGAGACGGGGTTTCACCATGTTGGCCAGGCTGGTCTCGAACTCCTAACCCCAAGTGATCCGCCTGCCCCGGCCTCCCAGAATGTTGGGATTACAGGCATCAGACACCGCGCTGGTCTCAAAAAAAAAAAAAAAAAAAAAAAAAGCTGGAGAGTTTGCTGACGTCCAGATCCTGACTGACTGCCCCAAAAGCCTCCAGATCCTTCAGCTATCTTCCAGGCATTTTCAATTCTTTGACCTGTAAATTTTTTTCACAGAAATAATAAATATGTTTAGTGTTGTCAAGAATCAGGTATCCCAAATGCTTTTTGCCATTATGCCTTCACCAAGTCTGAACTGAGGTTTTAATATTTTCCCTTGCCTTATCACTGTAGGTCTTGGCTCTACAAAGAGTCATATGAGATAAGTATTTCAATTAAGAATTTAGGAATTTGGGCTGGGCGTGGTGGTTCATGCCTGTAATCCCAGCACTTTGGGAGGCCGAGGTGGGCCGATCACTTGGGGCCAGGAGTTTGAGACCAGCCTGGCCAACACGGCAAAACCCTGTCTCTAATAGAAATGCAAAAATTAGTCGGCGTGGTAGTGCTTTCCTATAATCCCAGCTACTTGGGAGGCTGAGGCGCAAGAATCACTTGAGCCTGGGAGGCAGAGGTTGCAGTGAGCTGACATTTTGCCACTGCACTCCAGCCTGGGCAACAGAGTGAGACTGTCTGAACAGGAAAAAAAAAAAAAAAATTAGGAATTCGGCGAATAAAAAAGAATTTAGGAATTTGGGAGGCTGAGGTGGGAGGATCACTTAAGCCCAAGAATTTGAGGCTGCAATGAGCTATGATCACACCAATACATTCCAGCTTGGGCGACAGAATAAGACCCTGTCTCTTAAAAAAAAAATCAGGAAATGATATGCAAACTTGATGTTGGTAGGTAGGCTTTCCTGAAGACGTGCTTTTCTCTGTGTGTAGGCAAAGGTACACTGCTGGTATTCAGCAAAAAAAGTAGCTCTAATTCCCTCTGTCACGCATTCCACTAGATATCTTCACCTGCAAGTGAATAGACACCAGAAATAGTCCCAGACATATATGTTCAATTCATTTTCAACAAAGTTGGTAAGACATTCAGCACAAAAATACTTTTTTTTTTTTTTGAGACGGAGTTTCGCTCTTGTTGCCCAAGCCAGAATGCAAAGGCGCAGTCTTGGCTCACTGCAACCTCTGCTTCCCAGGTTCAAGCGATTCTCCTGCCTCAGCCTCCCGAGTAGCTGGGATTACAGGCGTGTGGCACCACGCCTGGCTAATTTTTTGTATTTTTAGTAGAAACGGGGTTTCACCATGTTAGCCAGGCTGGTCTCAAACTCCTGACCTTAGATGATCTGCCTGCCTCGGCCTCCCAAAGTGCTGAAATTACAGGCGTGAGCCACCGCGCCCGGCCCATAGGAAAGACTTTTCAACAAATTTTACTAAAACAACTGGGTAGTCATATGGAAAAAGAAACAAACCTTGAGGCTGGGCACGGTGGCTCATGCCTGTAATTCCAACACTTCAGGAGGCTGAGGCAGGCGGATAGCCAGCCTGGGCAACATGGCAAAACCCCATTTCTACAAAAAATATAAAAATTAGCTGTGTGTGGTGGTGCACGCCTGTAATCCCAGCTATTCAGGAGGCTGAGGTGGGAGGATCACCTAAGCCTGGGAGGCAGAGGTTGCAGTGAGCCATGATGATGCCACTGGTCTAGCTTGGGTGACAAAGCAAGACCCTATCTCAAAAAGAAAAAAAGAAAAAAAAAGAAATAAACTTTGACTTTTACATCATGCTATATACAGAAATCAACTCAAAATGAATGCGAGACCTAAGGGTACAATCTAGAAAACTCCAAGAGTTAAACAGAGGAGAAGTCTTAGGACAAAAAAAGCAAACTTTCACAAAAGAGAGAACTGATAAACTAAACCTTGTCAACACTTAAAAATTTGCTCTTAGAAAGATATCATTGGCCAGGTGCGGTGGCTTACGCCTGTAATCCCAGCACTTTGGGAGGCCGAGGCGGGCAGATCATGAGGTCAGGAGATCAAGACCATCCTGGCTAACAAGGTGAAACCCCATTTCTACTAAACATACAAAAAATTAGCCAGGCGTGGTGGTATGCACCTGTAGTCCCAGCTACTCGGGAGGCTGAGGCAGGAGAATCGCTTGAAGCCAGGAGGCGGAGGTTGCAGTGAGCCCAGATTGCACCACTGCACTCCAGCCTGGGCGACGAGCAAGACTCCCTCTAAAAAAAAGAAAGAAAGAAAGATATGTTAAGTAAATGAAAAGGCTAGGCACAGTGGTTCATGCCTGTAATTCCAGCAGTTTGGGAGGCCGAGGTGGGAGGGTTGCTTGAGCTCAGGAGTTTGAGAACAGCCTGGGCAACACAGTCAGCCTCATCTCAAAAAAAAATTATTCATACGTTAAAAAAAATGAAAAAAGATAAAGCATGGAATGAAAAAATATTTGCAATACATATAATGGACTGGTATCTAGAATGTATAAAGGGCTATTAGAACTCAATAAGAAAGCAATGCAATTTTTTCAGTAGGCAAAAGACAAACAAATGCTTTATAAAAAGAAGTTACATGAAAAGATGCTCAATATTGTTAGTTATCTGGAAAACACAAATTAAAACCACAGTGAGATGCCACTACACACCAATGAGAATGGTTCAAGATAAAATGATGACAATACCAAGTATTGGTGAAGATGTACAACTGCTGATAGGAATGTAAAATGGTACAAGCACTTTGGAAAACTGATAGCTTCTTTAAAAGTTAAACATGGCCGGGCACGCTGGCTCATGCCTATAATCCTAGCACTTTGGGAGGCTGAGGCAGGTGGATCACCTGAGGTCAGGAGTTCGAGACCAGCCAGGCCAACATGGTGAATCCCTGTCTCTACTAAAAATACAAAAATTAGCTGGGCGTGGTAGCGTGGGCCTGTAGTCCCAGCTACTCAGGAGCCTGAGGCAGGAGAATTGCTTGAACCTGGGAGGGGGAGGTTGCAGTGAGCCGAGGTCTTGCCACTGCACTCCAGCCTGGCCAGGTGACGAAGTGAGACTCCGTCTCAAAAAAAAAAAAAAAAAAAAAAAAAAAAAAAGTTAAACATACACCTGCCATTCAACCTCGTCATTCTGCCTCTGGGTACTCAGCCAGGAAAAATAAAAATATATGTTCACACAAAGACTTGTACAGCAATGTTCATTGTAGGTTTATTTGTAATAGTTAAAAACTAGAAGCAAACCAAATGTTGAACAACTGGCATAAACCAATTTGTTTATGCCATAAACAAATTGGAGCATAGTCAAAAGGTGCAACATGAGTCAGTAATAAACGGGAATGAACTACTAATGCTCACAACATGGATGGCTCTCAAAATCTTTAGTGAAATAAGTCAGACCTACTCACAAAACTACATATTATATGTTTTCATTTATAGAAAATGCAAACTAATCGGTAAGTGGCAGAAAGCTCAGTTGTTTTCCGGGGCAGGCATAGAGAAGGATAAGGGAAATGAGAAAATCTGGGGGATGACAGGAATGTTCTGAACCTTGGTTGTGGTGGGTTCACAGATGTGTGCATTGAACTGGCTGGGTGCGGTGGCTCACGCCTGTAATCCTAGCACTTTGGAGGCCAAAGTGGGAGGATCACTTGAGGCCAGGAGTTTGAGACCAGCCTGGGCAAGATAGCAAGACCTCATCTCTACAAAAATAAAAATGAAAAAATTAGCCAGGCGAGGCGCACACGCCTGTGGTCCCAGCTACTTGTGAGGCTGAATGGGAGGATCTCTTGAGCCCAGGAGTCTGAGGCTGCATTGAGCTATGATCACACCACAGCACTCCAGCCTGGGCATCAAAGCAAGACACTCATCTCTTACACAGAACAAAACAAAAACTCTTTGAATTGAGCCAGGTGTGGTTGTGTGCACCTGTAATCCCAGCTGCTCAGGAGGCTGCGGTGGGGGAGGGTTGCTGAGCCCAGGATTTCAAGACCAGATTGGGCAACGTAGTGAAACGTCATTTAAAAAAAAAAATTGGGAAAATGGCTGTAATAAGCATCTAATAAATGCTAGCCATTATTAAAAAAAAAAAAAAAACTCTTTCAATGGCACACTTTAAATAGGTGCAATTTATTGTATACAACTCAGTAAAGTTGTTATTTTAAAAATCTCCCATTGAGTGTTTGGCAGGCCACTCAAACTTCACATTTCTCCAACTGAGCTCCTAATCATCTGTTTGTCCTCTTGGTTAATGTTCTCTTTCTTGGCTAATGGCCTCATCATCTACCTAATCAGCTAAGCTAGATAACTTGGCAATCACCTTTACTCTACTTTCATTTGTATCTTTAAACTCTTTCTCAAATTTATCTCTAACCTTGTTTGTTTTAAATTTAGAAGTGTTTTTTACTGTAGTAAAATATACATAACATAAAAGTTACCATTTTAACCACTTTTTTTTTTGAGATGGAGTTTCGCTCTTGTTGCCCAGGCTGGAGTGCAATGGTGTGATCTCGGCTCACTGCAACCTCCGCCTCCTAGGTTCAAGCGATTCTCCTGCCTCAGCCTCCGGTGTAGCTGGGATTACAGGCATGCGCCACCAAGCCTGGCTAATTTTGTATTTTTAGTAGAGACAGGGTTTCTTCATGTTGGTCAGGCTGGTCTCGAACTCCCAACCTCAGGTGATCCGTCCGCCTTGGCCTTCCAAAGTGCTGGAATTACAGGCGTGAGCTACTGCTCCCGGCCTTAACCACTTTTAAGTGTACAGTTCAATTGCATTAAGTAAATTCACATGATTGTGCAACCAATAGTACCATCCATCTCCAGAACTTTTTCATCTTCCCCAATGAAAACTCTGTATCCATTAAATACTAACTCCCACTCCCCTTTCCCTCCCCCAACCCCTGTGCCAACTAACATTCTACTTTCTGTCTCTATGAATTTGACTACTCTAGGTGGTAGAGTATGTAAGAGTATATATTCCACCGCATATAAGAGAAATCATGCAGTATTTGTACTTCTGTGATTGGTTTATTTTACTTAACACAATGTCCTCAATGTTCATCCATGTTGTAGCCTGTGTGAGCATTTCCTTCACCTTTAAGATGGAATCATATTCCATGGTATGCAGAGACTACATTTGGTTTCTCCATTTATCCATCGATGGACAATTGGGTCATCCCTAATTCATGATGCCCACTGCTACTACCCCAGTTTAAGGCCTCATCATCTTTTGGCTGGACTATTTCAATGGGCTATTCACTGCCATCCTTACCTCCTTTTCTCACGCACCTTCTAGCTTGCCACCAGTATCGTTTTTCTAAAGCAATGATCCTGTCTCTCCACTGTTCAAGGACTTCTGTGTGCAATTTCAAAGTCAAATAGGATTGTACTTCTAATGCTGTTCTGCAGTTTGCTTTTTTCCACTCTCCTCTTGAACAATTCTAATTCGTAGAAATTTCTTTCTTATTTTAATCCAATATATATTTCCTGGTCACTCCCTCCCATTGGTCCTAGCTCTGTCCTCCAGAGCGACACTGAATATTTCCCTTTTCTTTTTCTTTTTTTTTTTTGGAGATGGAGTCTCGCTCTGTCGCCCAGGCTGGAGTGCAGTGGCACCATCTCGGCTCACTGCAAGCTCTGCCTCCCGGGTTCACACCATTCTCCCGCCTCAGCCTCCCGAATAGTTGGGACTACAGGCGCGTGCCGCCACGCCTGGCTAATTTTTTGTATTTTTAATAGAGACGGGGTTTCACCGTGTTAGCCAGGATGGTCTCGATCTCCTGACCCCGTGATCCGCCCGCGTTGGCCTCCCAAAGCGCTGGGATTACAGGTGTGAGCCACTGCACCCGGCCAATATTTCCCTTTACTATGTGGCAGACAACCCTTTAATATATAAAGATAACTATCGGTCTTCTTTTTCCAGGCCTTGAGTCATTTCTCAGGTAATGTGGTTCCCAGACCCTAGCTGCTTTTCTCTGATTGTGGTTCAGTTGGTCAGTGTCCTTATCAAAACAGGATGCCTAAAACAGAATATAATCATCTAGACTCGACAACCATCTAGAGTGGGACCATTGTATCCTTTGCTCTGCTGTTTTACTACTATAACTCAGCCTAATATGCCTTTAACTTTTTTAGTTTTAATGTTGATATATATTAACTTGGAGTCAACTCAAACACTTAGGGTTTTTTAAGAAATACATTTTTATGACACTATTGGGCACCTGAAGATGGGGGTGCCCAAAGGAAGGAAAAGGAAAAGAATTGAAGTTAGGAGAGCATTTTTTTCCTTAGCAATTTTGCCTATTTATTCAATGTTTCTTGCTCCTGATAGCAGATGCAGATCATCTGCACACCAGTCCTCCCTCCAGGCTTCATATCAGTAATGTACCAAACACCAAGGCCTAGTAAACAACTGCGTTTCCAACAACCTGCCTGGACTCACAGCCTGGCACATGGGCCTCCCTGCTGCACCATCAGTTCTACCCCTGATAGCTATGGGACACCTGTGGCAAGTGATTAGAAGAAATGGTAGCAATTGCCATAAAACACACACACCCAGGAAATGCACTTTTGCAAAAGTACATAGCAGTTCAGACACTGTGCATCAAATAAAAACCTTACCTAAAAGCGTATAGGGGAATGGACCAAGAAAGCAGCGTCCTAGCTTGCCTTTCTCTAGGCAGCTAAAAATCTAAGCCATCAAAGGGGGAGATTCTTTATTAAAAAGGTGTTGCATCTTTGTTGTTGGCTTTTCAAAAGTAAAATGCAGTATCTTTAATGGGTGAGGAAGAGGATTGCTTTTCCAGGCAAATTTTCTTGAAACTTGGAGTCATTTAAGAGGATAAGACTCAGTTGAATGTTTTTTGGGATTTTTTTAATGGTCAACTTCAGGCTGGTGGCTATTTACTCTTCCACACAGACATTCCTTCCATCAGATCAATGCCTGCTCCCTGCAACACACACACCACACACACCGCCCACCAATATTCCCGTCATGCCCGGAGCCTCACAAGTAGTGTCTCTTTTATTCTTCTCTTCTTAGAAATTCAGTGCTCATATTCCTCTACACACGAAAGCCATCCCCTCCCCAGCCTTCAGTCTTTCTCCCCTTCAATTATAAACTGAGACCTTGATCCTCAGTCATCTCATTTTCCAAAATGATCCCCTATCTCTTTCCGCTGGCTCCTTCCTCTTCACCTTTCACTATAACCAGGACCCTTCAATGCAGAAGATGTACTTGTCAATACTACTGCACCAACCCTGCCCTCTCTTCACTCACACTGAACACTTCGAATGATTATGCCGCACTCATTCCATTTTTGGATCTACCACTGATTCTCTGTCACCCGGGCTTGAGTACAGTGGTGCGATCTCGGCTCACTGCAACCTCCGCCTCCCGGGTTCAAGCGATTCTCCTGCCTCAGCCTCCCGAGTAGCTGGGATTACAGGTGCCAGCCACTACACCCAGCTAATTTTTTTTTGTATTTTTAGTAGAGATGGGATTTCACCATGTTGGCCAGGCTGTTTTTTTTTTTTTTTTTAACTTTCATTTTAGGTTCGGGGATACACATGCAGGTTTGTTATATAGGTCAATTTTGTGTCATGGGGGCTTGGTGTACAGATTATTTTGTTACCCAGTTAATAAGCATGGTGCCTGACGGGTAGTTTTTTGATCCTCACCCTCCTCTCAGCCTCCACCCTCAAGTAGGCCCCAGTGTCTATTGTTCCCCTCTTTGTATCCATGTGTACTCACTGTTTAGCTCCCACTTATAGATGGAAACATGGACTATCTGACTTTCTCTTCCTGCATTAGTTCCCTCAGGGTATTGACCTCCAGCTCTATCCATCTTGCTGCAAAGGATATGATCTTATTCTTTTTTATGGCTGGGTAGTATTCCATGGTGTAAATGTACCACATTTTCCTTATCCAGTCTACCACTGATGGGCATTTAGGTTCATTCCATGTCTTATGCTATTGGGAAGAGTGCTGCAATGAACATACGCATGTGTGTGTGTCTTTATGGTAGAATGATTTCTAGTCCTTTGGGTATATACCCAGTAATGGAATTGCTGGGTGGAATGGTAGTTCTGTTTTAAGTTCTTTGAGGAATCGCCAAACTGCTTTCCACAGTGGCTGGACTAATTTACATTCCTACCAGCAGTGTGTAAGCATCCCCTTCTCTCCACAACCTCGCAAGCATCTGTTATTTTTTGACTTTTTAGTGACGGCCATTCTGACTAGTGTGGGATAGTATCGCATTGGGGTTTTGATGTGCATTTCTCTTGCCAGCTACTCGGGAGGCTGAAGCAGGACAATCACTTAAACTCAGGAGGTGGAGGTTGTAGTGAGCCGAGATTGCACCACTGCACTCCAGCCTGGGGAACAGAGTGAGACTCCATCTCAAAATATATCCTCCCAAGGTCAATTAAGACTTTTTGTTGGACAAGTTTGATGGTATTCTCTTGGAATTTATATTCTCACTGACTTTTCCTTGTCCCACTGGGATGCAGCAGGAGCGGGAGGGGCTGGAGAGGGATAAGAGCTGTGGTGGGTATCAGGAGAGATGGCTAGGCTTGCTTCCTTTGCAAGGTCTACATCACTCACTCTATCCCTTCATGCCCCCCACCACCCCACGTCTAGCTATAGAGTAGGACACAATTTCAATGATTCTTGCCCCAAATACACAAATCTAGGAAAAGGAATCAGCAAATTATTATTATTATTATTATTATTATTATTAAGACGAAGTCTTGCTTTGTGGCCCAGGCTGGAGCGCAGTGGCATGACCTGGGCTCACTGCAACCTCCGCCTCCTGTGTTCAAGAGATTCTCCTGCCTTAGCCTCCCGAGTAGCTGGGACTACAGGCATGAGCCACTATACCCGGCTAATTTCTGTATTTTTAGTAGAGACAGGGTTTCACCATGTTGGCCAGACTGGTCTTGAACTTCTGACCTCAAGTGATCCACCTGTCTCAGCCTCCTAAAGTGCTGGGATTACAAGTGTGAGCCACTGCGCCCAGCCTCTTTTTTTTTTTTTTTTTTTTTTGAGAAGAAGTCTTGCTCTGTTGCCCAGGCTGGAGTGCACTGGTGCAATCTCGGCTCACTCCAACCTCCGCCTCCTGGGTTCAAGTGATTTTCCTGCCTCAGTCTCCTAAGTAGCTGGGATTACAGGTGTGCACTACCATGCCCAGCTAATTTTTATATTTTTAGTAGAGACAAGGTTTTGCCATGTTGGCTAGGCTGGTCTCAAACTCCTGACCTCAGGTGATCCACCCGCCTCGGCCTCCCAACCTGCTGGGATTGGCTCACACTTACAGGTGTGAGCCAATGTGCCCAGCCTGGAATCAGCAAATTCTTCGCCCTGAAGATGGGTTCAGAAATCATCCCAAACCCTTTGGGTTTTCCTACTAACTACAACTGAATGATAGGTGTGCTTTGGCCTGAAATGGGTCTGTTGAATCTCTGATCTCCAGATTGGGTGGCTCTTCACCAGAAAGTCTCTCGATCATTACTTCTCAAAAATTGCAACTCTCACCCTTCCTTCATTTTGTCCTTCCCGTTTCTCTTTTTTCTTGTTTCAAACTGAGTTTCTCTTTGTATCAGGCAGCCTCACAGTCTGACCCAACACTGATCTTTCCATTGTCATGAACATTTCCCAAACCACATTTAAAAACCACAATACCCTTTTCTTGTTCTCGCAGAAGCACAAAGTATGAGAAATAAACCTTCATTAATTGTAGATTCCCTCTTCTTTAAAAACCATATTTGCTAGTCTTGGACTTCTTAGGATCATAAGACCAAAAAGGAACCTTGAAAAGTCAATCCATTAGTTATATCACATTTAAATAATTATGTGACTTTGTTTGAAGAATTAAGAAAACTGCTGAATTCAATTAAACAACACTAAACCCTGCCCCAAGCCACTGGGATTTGGTTAAAGTGAATCTGAAGCCTGTCTGTCAATCATCCTAGAGCCATCTGAGTTCCTCGGGCCTGGGGAAATGTGTCTCCCCAAAGTTCCTGTCTTGGAAGCTTAATTGCCAATGTAACAGTATTAAGAGATGGGGCCTTTAAGAGATGATTGGGTCACGAGGGTAGAGCCCTCAGGTATAAATTAATGCCATCAGGTGAAGTGAGTTCTCGAGGGAGTGAATTGGCTCTCACAGGAGTGAGCCCTCTCCAGAGCAGGTTGTTATAAAAGCTAGCTTGGCTCACTCTTGCAGTCTCTTTTGCATGTCCTGCTTGTCCTTCTGCTTTTCCACCATGTTAAGATGCAGTACGAAAGCTCGCACCAGAAGCTGCTGCCATGTTCTTGGACTACCTGGCCTCCTGAACCATAAGTCAAATAAACTTCTTTAATTTGTAAATTACCGAGTCTCAGGTATTCTGTCTTAGCAACAGAAAATGAACTAAGACACCAGGAGATGCAAGTTGAGTATGATATTCTTGTGTGTGTGTTTTGAGAGACAGGGTCCCATTCTGTTGCTCAGGCTGGAGTGCAGTGGTGCAATCATGGCTCACCTCAGCCCTGAATTCCTGGGCTCAAGCAATCCTCCCCACTCAGCCTCCCAAATAGCTGGGACTACATGTGTGTGCTGCCTCACCTGGCTAATTTTTTTTTTTTTTTTTTTTTTGAGACAGAGTCTCATTCTGTTGCCCAGGCTGGAGTGCAGTGGCATGATCTCAGCTCAATTCAACCTCTGCCTCCTGGGTTCAAGCGATTCTCCTGCCTCAGCCTCCTGAGTAGCTGGGATCACAGGTGTGCAGCATCACACCCAGCTAACTTCTGTTTTTTAATTTCATTTTTTTTTTTTTTTTGAGATGGATTCTTGCTCTGTCGCCCAGGCTGGAGTGCAATGGCATGATCTTGGCTCACTGCAAGCTCCATCTCCCGGGTTCAAGGGATTCTCCTGCCTCAGCCTCCTGAGAAGGTGGGATGGGGTTTCGCCATGTTAGCCAGGCTGGTCTAGAACTCCTGGCCTCAAGTGATTTTCTTGCCTTGGCCTCCCAAAGTGCTGGGATTACAGGTGTGAGCCACTGCACTCAGCCCACACCTGGCTAATTTTTAAAAAAATTTTTTTGCAGACATGGGGTCTTGCAGTGTTGCCCAGACTAGTCTTGAACTCCTCCTGAAGTGATCCTCCCACCTTGGCCTCCCAAAATGTGGGATTACAGATGTGACCCACTGTGTCTGAGTATACTATTCTAATAAATGAATTGGATACCCTGAAGAGCCACAGGTTAAATGTGAAAGTCACCATCAATATAAAAAGCTAGGAACCTTGGTCAAATTACATACTTTTAAGCTATATATATATATGTAAAATTGGATGTGGAAGTATCTATGGATAGCTCCATGCATTTGAATGATTTAGAACAAGAGTTATTAACCTTAGGTTTGTAACCATCCTCAACTGTGTACATCTAGTTTAGTTTAGTTTAGTTTAGAGACAAAGTCTTGCTCTGTTGCCTGGGCTGGAGTGCAGTGGCTGGAGTTCACTGTAACCTAAATGTGTACGTTTTTACAGTGCAAAGGCTCACTGCTTTTATCAGATCCTTAAGGATCTCCAAAAGGCTTAAGAACCCCTGTTTTAGAAGAAGGGTAAGATTAAAATCAATGTATTATTTTATATATTTATAAATGCATTAAATAGAAATTAAAAACTTCCATTTTAGCAATAGCAAGATAAAAGGTTGATTGTTGTAAATAATCATCACATAATTAGTAACCACATTTGAACACTAATAGACAATATTATTTCAGCATTTTAGATATGTGTCAACAAGTATTTACCTTAATATACATGCAAGTACATCGGGGAAGGAGGTGTTCACATACAGATTTTAACCTGGATTGCAAACTACTGGTAAATTTACTTTCACTATTGTTTAAAAAAATCATCAATCAGATAATGTAAAGGCAATACCAAATACAAATCAAGTCACTATTGAACATAGTTACAGCTATGTTCAGTTACAACACCTCATTTTCTCATATTAGATAAGAAAAATAAATGATTGTACATGCTTTATAGCAGATTGATTAAAAGATATACTGGGGAAACTCCTTTCATAGCCAAATTTTACAGCCAAAAATCAAATTCAGTGCTTGGATTTTTTAAGCCAGGACCCATTCAGAGTATTCCAAGAATAGTTCTCAAATTGCTAAAAAGCATTGGTTCCATAAATCTATTTTAGAAATGAATTTTAAAAATTAGAAAGTTTGAGTCAGCCATACACAAACCAATCAAGTTATTATGTACTCCATTTGGGTTTTTTTTACATTTAAAATATAATTCATTTATTTATTCATTTAACAAATATTTATTGAGCCTCTGCTATGTGTAGGCACTGATCCGGGTGCTAGGATTACAGCAGTGAATAAAACAGACCAAAAATATACAAGTTAACACATATGCTCACTGGAAAATATTCAGATACAGAAGTGCACAGATAAAAAAAATCAAACTTGTTCTCCTTAAGGCCCATCCCCCATCTCAGTTCCTTCCTTGCAATTAACAGTTATTCTAGACATTTTTAGTTCATTTACATAGAAAACCTTACATAGGATTTTAAAACCAGTTTTATTGAGATATAATGTACATACTGCATGGATGTATAGGCACATCATAAAATTCACTTGCGTAACATGTACAGTCACATTTTTTACTGTATTTGCAGTGTTGCATTATAATCTAGGTATGCAGATTTTACTTTATTTTATTTTATTTATTTTATTTTATTTTATTTTGAGACAGGGTCTCACTCTGTCACCCAGGCTGGGATACAGTGGCACAATCCCGGCTCACTGCAACCTCCACCTCACTGCAACCTCTGCCTCCTGGATTCAAGTGATTCACCTGCCTCAGCCTCCCAAGTAGCTGGGATTACAGGTGCCTGCCACCATACCCGGCTAATTTTTGTATTTTTAATAGAGATGGGGTTTCACCATGCTGGCCAGGCTGGTCTCAAACTCCTGGTGTCAAGCAATCCACCCATCTCCCAAAGTGCTGGGATTGCAGGCGTGAGCCATGGCGTCCGGCCTTAGTCTCCACACTCTTAACAGAGTTGATGAGATATAAAGGAGGTGAAGGAGAGGGATACAAACAAACAGATAAAAGTTTAGGATAGGCCAGGCGTGGTGGCTCACACCTGTAATCCCAGCACTTTGGGAGGCCGAGGCGAGGGATCATGAGGTCAGGAGATCGAGACCATCCTGGCTGACATAGTGAAACCCCGTCTCTACTAAAAATACAAAAAAAAAGAAAATTAGCTAGGCGTGGTGCCACATGCCTGTAGTGCCAGCTACTCAGGAGGCTGAGGCAGGAGAATGGCGTGAACCCGGGAGGTGGAGCTTGCAGTGAGCCGAGATCGTGCCACTGCACTCCAGCCTGGGTGACAGAGCAAGACTCTGTCTCAAAAAAAAAAAAAAAAAAAGTTTAGGATAAATGCAAATAAGGTAATGGAGATAAACTGTTTAGCATAGAGGCTGACTCCTTAGTAAGCACACAATAAAAATATATGAATAAATAATAAAATAAATCATTTTATTAAATAATAAATCGTTATTATAGTCTGTATACTATATCTTTTATGGATAAGGTTCCTCTTCTATTAGGAAAGTAACATTTCTGTTGCCAGCCTACAGGTTTGTTTAATTAGCTATCTTCATTTGCGGCTGCTATAATACAATTCTGTAGGGTCACTGATCCTACTCAGCTTTTTTTTTTTTTTGAGAAACTCCTAGGTGCTAAGCTTAGGTGCTGCACAGGTCAACAAGACTGTCTGAGCTCAAAGAACTTGCAGCAGGGAAAACAATAATAAAGGTATTGCAGGGCTGGGTGATACCGTAGTGTCTGTAATTCCAGCTACTGGAGAGGGAGGCCATGGAGGGAGGACTGCTTGAGCCCAGGAGTTTAAGGCTGCAGTGTGCTATGATCACACCTGTGAATAGCCACTGCACTGCAGCCTGGGCAACATAGCAAGACCCTGCCTCCAAAATAAAGACATACATACATACCTACATACATACAGAAATGTATTGTGTATTTTGGTGCTTTGGGAGCACCCATGGAAAAATCACCATTTTTTTTTTTAAGGGGAGTCAAGAAAGGCTTCCCAGAAGGAAACTTTGAGATACAAGGTGGGAGATAGGTAGAGTCATCTTATATTCCCTTTAAGAAATTCAGGTTTTATCTTGAAGCTAATGAGGAGCCCTGAAGAAGGTGGAATGAGATGGGTTGGGCCTGGAGGGAAGGACAGTTAGAAGGCTGGATGTGAATTACCCCACCCCAGCCTGTGACAAAGACTCCACCCAAAACATCTGCTGTTCTTGCTAGTTGGTTTCTTATCTTTTGACTCATGAAGTTACTTTGCCTTCAAGTTTCTCAATCACAATGTGGTTTCAATCCAAGATAATCTTTCATATCTGAAATTTGTTTTTCACGCTTAATATTGCTAAGCATATTTTCAGTGCTCTGATACCTCTTTTGGTTTTGTTTTGCTTTTTTTCCCCCCAACAGTTCTCTGGTTGGTTATCTAGATGCTTCTTTTCAAAACATCAGAGACCTTTATGATAAAGCTAGACAAAAAATTATTTATCCAAGAGGGGTAATTTAAAAACAAGTATGACAACCAGCAACTCCCCATCACATCAAAGTCATAGCTGCAGTGGAAAGAAAAGCTTAGATCAGGGGAAGGTTTAGGTTAGGTTGAAATCGAAGTTCCTTACACTAGGATTATCCTTACAGATGAAAAACAGATAAAGGCAAGCATGCTCAGACAGGAGGAATGAAGTTGAAGGGTAACTCTGATTAAAACCAAGGAGGGGTAATACCAGATAATACTGGCCAAAGACTGGAGTTGGAGTTGAGAGAATGAAGGAGAGCTACAAACCAGCAGTGTTCCTACAAAACAGTTCTTGCTTTTTCCCCTACACTGGTAAATAATACGTTTATCACATGACTGGCAAAAATGAAGTATTGGTGTCAATTCACAGCATTTTCAAAATACCAACGATTTATTTTTCAATTTTTTTTTTTTTCTTTTTCAGACAGAGTCTCACTCTGTCACCCAGGCTGGAGTGCAGTGGTGTGATCTCAGCTCACTGCAACCTCTGCCTCCCGGGTTTAAGCAATTCTCTTATCTCAGCTTCCCAAGTAGCTGGGACTACAGGCGCCGCCACCATGCCCAGCTAATTTATATATATATATATATATATATATATATATATATATATATATATAATTTGTTGTTGTTGTTGTTGTTATTGTTTGAGACGGAGTCTTGCCCTTGTCACCCAGGCTGGAGTACAGTGGCGCCATCTCAGCTCACTGCAACCTCCGCCTCCTGGGTTCAAACGATTCTCCTGCCTCAGCCTCCCTAGTAGCTGGGATTACAGGCGCATGCCACCAGGCCTGGCTAATTTTTTGTATTTTTATTAGAGACAGGGTTTCACCGTGTTAGCCAGGATGGTCTCGATCTCCTGACCTCGTGATCAGCCCACCTTGACCTCCCAAAGTGCTGGGATTACAGGTGTAAGCCACCACGCCCAACCATTTTTATATTTTTAATAGAGATGGGTTTCACCATATTGGTTAGGCTGGTCTCGAACTCCTGGCCTCAGGCGATCCACCCACCTTGGCCTCCCAAAGTTCTGGGATTACAGGTGTGAGCCACCATGCCCGACCTATTTTTCAACTTCTTATTATGGAAAATTACAAAAGTAGAGTATAATGAAACCCCCTGTACCCATTATTCAACCTCAACAGTTCTCAACACAGGGCCCATCCCGTTTCCATCTTACTCCTATCTAGTGGATTAGTGTGAAGCAATGATTTCATCTGCACTTACCTCAGTGCACACAATCACCTTAGAGCCAAGCATGCTTTTTGGATCCCCCCTTTGTCTTCACTCACTCCCATCCTCTCAGGGGGCAGTCTGAGGACATCAAGTAGACAGTTTTTTTGTATTTTTAGTAGAGACAGGGTTTTGTCATGTTCGCCAGGCTGGTCTTGAACCCCTGGCCTCTGGTGATCAGCCTGCCTCTCGGCCTCCCAAAGTGCTGAGATTACAGGTGTGAGCCACTGCACCTGGCCTGGAGACAGATTTGAGAAGAGAAGAAAACAGTCCCCACAGAAAGACTAAACTAGCTGACCAAGGCAGAGAGCTAGACCTTTTGAATCAGGCTCGGATCAGGGGGAGGTGCAGCCAGGCCCCAAGCCCTTTCCAGCCCCTTCCCAGGTGGCAGCATCAGGGGACCTGAACAGGTATTAGTGGGGCCTTGCAGGGAGGAATGAGCTGAGTGGGCAGGGGCGGCGTCTTGGGTGGAAGCATTTGAGATCTGCTGACATTCTTTCTAGCTTCTGGACTGAAGGGCATATTCTCCTCAGTTGGGGAGAGGGCTGCAGCCAGAGGAAACAGGAATCTGGCTGAGGAAAGGTCAGCTGCGTTCCCAGACCCACCCAAGTGTAGCACGGAGGCTACCCTCTTAACCGATGACTGAGCCAACATTTATTGAACCCTTCTCTATCACTGACCCCTCTGTACCCTAGCCTGTAGTCCCATCTGCCCTCACACTTCTCCTTCCATCTCACACGAAGACCGGTCCTTGTTGTCTCTGGCCAACGTGTCCACCTCCACCTTCTGTCAGTCATTCTGCCTCTCCGCGGGCACTTTCTCTGCAGCACACCTAGCTACGTGCCATTGATCCATCCACACTCGAGCTGCCCCTCTCAGGCTTCTCTTCTCTCCAGCTCTCTTGGCCTGGCTGGTTTGGCATTCTCAAAGCCTCACCTGCTTTAGGAAAGTGCCAGTGACACATCTTCCTGCTGAGTGGGGTGCGCTCCTGCAGGCTCTGGGGTTACCTGGCACTTCTGTCCCCAGCTTGCACAGCTGTGTGGGTATCACCCTCTCCCAGTGGCAGAGGCTGTCTTATTTCTCCCACACCCCTAGTTCTCATGGTGCTCACTCCGAAGGTGCTCAGGAAATGTGTGTCAGAAAATAATGGGGCTACAAAGATGAATAAGACCATCCCCACTCTGAAGGCGACTCAGTCTATAGGGAGGCGATCCCTCCAAAGCAAAGCGATCAGGGTGCTTGCCTCCTTGTTGTTCATATTCAGGGCAAAATTTCAAATTCATCAGAATGGGATTCAAGGCCCTCCTGAGCCTGACTACCACTCCAGCTCAATCTTCTGTCACTCACTCATAAAAGTGCAGTCTTCCACTATAGCTTAAATGCCTTAACCCTCCACTAAGCTCTCTCCCTGTTGCCTGGAATTCCAACTCCCAATCTAATTTGGCCACTTCCTGCTCATCCCATAAGACTCAGCTTCAGCGTCACAACCTGTGTGAAGGGCAACCTGGCCCTAACCCTGGGTGGGCATTGCACCTCACACACGTATTCAGAGGTGGCACCTGGAACCCAGTATTATCTTCTCCATTGGACTGGAAGATTCCTAGGAGCAAGAACTATTACTCCATCCACCCCTCTCCAGCAATCACCACACTCTCTGGCACAAATGTTTGATGAATGACTGAATGAGGGAACAAAGTATCTGGTTTCTTTGGCTTCTGTCACCGCAGAAAGACAGACTGACTCTTCACAGTCATTCCTGTGGTCTAAGGAAGACTAGCACAGCAGAATTACTATTTCAAGAAACTACCCCACCTTGTTTTCCTGATAGCAGAGTAGGCAAATCTCCAGTTCCAGGATACCATTCTTCTTCCTCTAGTTAACTTCTAAGATTTGGTTACCTACACAGAAGACATCCCTAAGCACCCATCAATTACAAGAGCCAGAGTTGGAATCCCAGCTGCTTGGGAGGCTGAAGTGGGAAGAACATTTGAGCCTAGGAGTTCATGACCAGCCTAGAAAACATAGTGAGACTCCATCTCTACATAAAATTTAAAAAAATTAGCCAGGTGTGGTGGTGTGCACCTGTAGTCCCAGCTATTAAGGAAGGCTGAATCGTGAGGATCGCTTGAGCCCCGGGATTCAAGGCTGCAGCGAGCTATGACGGCACCACTACATTCCAGCCTGGGCCACAGAGTGAGACTCTCTCTCTAAAAAAGGAAAAATAATTAATGAGAGCCAGAAAATTAAATGGAGTGGCTGGCCATGGCCTTGAACTGTTACTCCCATATCATACTGGATGAAAAATTTAAAACTGAGTATAAATATGTTCCTTATTTCCCCAGACAGGTTCTAATTCATGGAGGTAGAGTAACATCATTCAAAAAATAGATTAATCTAAGAAAGTCGTTTTTATACCATGTCTTATGGAATTGAAAATGACATGCCAGGCGGAGTGGCTCCCGCCTGTAATCTCAGTGCTTTGGGAGGCTGAGGCAGGCAGATCCGCTGAGGCCAGGAGTTCAAGACCAGCCTGGCCAACATGGTAAAACCCCGTCTCTAATAAAAATACAAAAATTAGCTGGGCATGGGGGTGTATGCCTGTAGTCCTAGCTACTCGGGAGGCTGAGGCAGGAGAATTGCTCGAACCTGGGAGGCAGAGGTTGCAGTGAGCCAAGATCACACCACTGCACTCCAGTCTGATGACAGAGCAAGACTCCCTCTCAAGAAAAAAAGAAAAGAAAAGAAAAGAAAATGACAAAAAAGTAGGCCTTTGAAAACATTCCTTGGTCACCTGTTTGATCCTTGTACTCAGTTAAAACAGTGCTTCTAAACCTAGTCTCCACCAATTTGCTTTGAATATTTTCCTAAAGGTACCTGGTTTTCTCACCGCCTTTCATTTTGACAATCAGGGAGTCTAATCATAACCTGAATTTTTCTCTCAAATTTCTCTAAATTTCCCCTCCCCTTCATTTTTCAAGGGTCAGACTACGTGAAAACACTTTTTCACATTAATCATTCATTAGCTGTGCTTTTGGAAATCAAACTCAACAACAGCACCGCCGTTCTGCCTTGCATAATTATCTTTCTGCCCCAGTTCCTGATCAGATACACCTTTCACATCTAAAATATATTCATGAATTAATCCAATATTTTTGTTTTGTTTTGAGACAGGGTCTTGCTATGTCATCCAGGCTGGAGTGCAGTGGTGCTATCACAGCACACTGTAGCCTCGACTTCCTGGGTTCAAGCCATCCTTCTGCCTCAGCTGCTGGAGCAGCTGGAACCACAGGTGCGCCACCATGCCCTGCTAATTAAAAACATGCTTTTTTGTAGAGATGGGGGTCTCACCATTTTGCCCAGGCTGGTCTCTAGCTCTTGGGTTTTAGGCATCCTCCCTCCTCGGCCTCTCAAAATGCTGGAATTATAGGCATGAGTCACTGCGCCCAGCACCAATATTCTTTTTTTTTTTTTTTTTTTTTGAGATGGAATCTCACTCTGTCACCCAGGCTGGAGTGCGGTGGCGTGATCTTGCCTCACTGCAACCTCTGCCTCCTGGGTTCATATGATTATCGTGTCTCAGCCTCCTGAGTAGCTGGGACTACAGGTGTGTACCACCACACTCAGCTAATTTTTGTATTTTTAGTTGAGACGGGGTTTCGCAATGTTGGCCAGCTGGTCTTAAACTCCTGACCTCAAATTATTCATCTGCCTCAGCCTCCCAAAGTGTTGGGATTACAGATGTGAGCCACCACACCTGGCCGTGCCCCAATATTCTTAATTTCTATTCCAAAGCCCAGATGTCAAGACCTATTCATGTTTAACTCTTGACCTTTGCCTGGGGATATGAAGATAATGAGATAATGCAGGAATATGAGTGCAAAACTTTGGTTTTTGAGGAATTTACTAAACTGATGGGCGAGACAAGATGCAGATACTATAGTGGTAAAATATTGGCAATAATATTTTCAACATATATAATGCACTGCTGTATTCAAGGTCCATGCATATTCACTGGATCTAAAATAAACCCGAGGTGTAGATACTATCTTCTTCATTTCCCGTAGCAAGAAACTGAAGCTCTGAATTGTTAAGTATCTTAACCAAGATCTCCGGAGGTTACCTAATCCACTCTCAGTTTTAACTCTTACCTATAGGCTAATTAATAGTCTATTTCATATCCCAGACCTCTGTCCAGAGAAAGCTAAGCCTTTCTGTAAAATTGCCTACTTGTCAATTTCACCTGTGTGTCCCATAGCCCTCCCAAATCCACAGGGTGGAAACCCAAATCCCCTGGAACCTGAACAACCACCTGCATCCCGTACTCTTCCTCCACCACCTCCTGCTCAGGCCCGGCACTGTAACTGACCTCATAGCCTCAGCCAGGTATCTGCAAGCCCAGTACCAGTGGATAGACAGGACACATAATATATCCTCAACAAGTATTTGTTGTATGAGTGATTTTATGAGTGAATGAGTGAGTGGGGGTAGGCATCTTTGCCTCTCCCTCACCCTTAACCAGAAGATTAATTGGTCATAAAATCCTGCTGTTTCTACATCATAAATCTCTCTCAAATCCTTTCCCCATTTTTAATCCCCACCTTGCCTCCCTTGCTGGATTGTGTCAAAGCTAAAATGAGATTAATACACATAAAAGTGTTTTGCAAAGAATAAACCTCTGGGAAAAAAAAGAAAGGATAAATCCCTCTGGAATCCGTTACTAAACTTACCAGCCCCAGTTTGCCTATTCCTTTCAAGCTATGATTTTTTTTTCCGTCCTCCTGACCTTGTTGTTGTCTCTGCCATGGCTTCCAGAGGCTCATCACTCAGTTTGTACGAAAATACCACTGGTCTCTATGCTCTGGCTTAGCGGCACGGTTCCATTTCCTTTTATGTTGCTTGCTTCTGGTTATTTCTCAGAGTAAGATCTAACTCGCGAGGAGGCTATGAAGTTCCTCATGAAAAGAAGCTGTTACATGGCTTTTGTAGCTTCCACAGCATCTCGCACAATCTTGGGCATATAGTAAGTGCTTAATAAACGCTTACTAATTGAGAGATCAATTCTCCTCCAGCCCTCCTCCATCAGCCCAGTATCCTCAGTTTCTCTCCAAATTCTATTCCTTATTCTTCAAAATGTATTGTGTATATCAGGAACATCTCTTCCTAAGATGTTTGAGAAGAGAGTCTAGCCAATAGATAGTTTTTTACAAGTTGCTCATTCTTTTAAATGTACTAAGTGAACCAGAGTGGAGGAGCCAGACCCTATTACTCATCACACTGAAGTAATACAGCTTTACACATATACAGTGCTTATAAACACACACCTAAAACCAAGTATAATGGTAATTAAAGATACCTGAAACGCTGCCAGTAATAATCATAGAACTAAAGAAAAACAGGGCATCAATGTTTTCCTTTTCATTATCCACTACAGCCCAGCAGTCACCAAATGATACGGTTTGGATATTGCTTCTCTCCAAATTTCATGTTGAAATGTCATCCCCAACGCTGGAGGCAGGGCCTGGTGGGAGGTGTTTGGGCCATGGGGGTGGATCCCTCATGAATGGTTTGGTGCCCTCCCTGAGGTAATGAGTGAGAGCTGGTTGTTTAAAGGAGCCTGGCACCTCCTCATCTCTCTCTTGCTCTATCTTGCCATGTGACGTGCCTGCTCCCCCTTCATCTTCTTCCATGAGTGAAAGCTTCCTGAGACTGAGCAGATGCTGGTGCCATGCTTTTTATATAGCCTGCAGAATCGTGAGCCAAATAAACCTCTTTTCTTTATAAATTACCAGCCTCAGGCATTCCTTTATGGCAATGGAAAACAGACTAATACACCAAGTCTTCTTGCTTCTCTCTGTGAAATGTCTATTGAACGCAGTTTTTCCTTTTGGGATTTTGGCACCATCTTAGGCTGGGCCTTGCATGTCCCATCTACCTCCCTTGCCCTGGCTTCTTACCTGGGCTCTCGGCCTTTGGTTTCTCCTTACTCTAGTGCAGTTTACCTGCAGGCCCCAAACATTGATTTCATCAAGCTGTCCCACTGCCCCAAACACACACCTCTAGAGGTTCCCTACTATTCAGAGGACAAGGCATAATCTCCTTAGCTACATCTTCAAGGCCTTTTCAACCTTAGCCTACCCTCCTGGTCTAACCTCTCTGATTCTTCTTTATGGGGGCGACTGTGGCCTACCATTTAAGAGCTAAAGTTGTTACCTGAGATCCACCTGATTAAATCCACACACCATAGACATAATTGGGGCCAGGCACGGTGACTCATGCCTATAATCCTAGCACTTGGGGAAGCTGAGGCAGGAGGATCACTTGAGCTCAGGAGTTCGAGACCAGACTAGGCAACATAGTGAGAGCTTGTCTCTTAAAAAAAAAAAAGATTGATTGGCAAGAGTAAATCAAAAGGATGCCTGCTCTGTAAATGAGTGACTGAGGAGGTCAAGGTAACCCAAAACTCCAATCAAAATCTGGGAGTAATATCAGGGAAGTAGGATTTGAAGGTGATTGTAATTTAGGGAGCAGAGGCAAACACTGAACATGCTTAGGGGAGGAGTGTGACTAGAAGGGTCAGAAAAGGGAACCCAAGGAGTGAAAAGTAGGCAACACCCATCTGTTAAGTCAATGAGAATGTCTACCCACATCCCTGAAGAATGAACGTGACAGTTCAGGCTCTGATGCGTGAACACTGAAATCACCTAACAATGCCCTTCACTAGTTTGATTCCACAGCAATCCTGGAGCAGCTTGTTTTTCATGGCATGGGCCCTGATCAGACAGACAGGCTGCCAGTTGCAGATCCCCCTGCAGACCAAATGCATTGGCCTTCAGCTGCATACATATGTGTGGATAATCAGTTTTGATGAGCTTGGCTAAAGTAAGGCCACTGCTGAGAAATGGAGCCGCTTCCACTCAGTAATAATAATGATAATGAACAAGTAAATCACATGTCTGAGCCTGAGGAACAGCTCCAGGACCACGGTAAACTGACCGAGGTAAATGTGCTCTAAGGGGCCTCTGTGTGGACAGTCCATGCACCTTTTGAGCCAGTCTCCTGCATCCCTCAATACTGAGTGCACCACTGTAAAACCACATGACTAGGGCCGCACACAGTGGCTCACACCTGTAATCCCAGCACTTTGGGAGGCCAAGGTAGGCGAATCATTTGAGGTCAGGAGTTCAAGACCAGCCTGGCCAACATGGTGAAACCCCATCTCTAATACAAATACAAAAATTAGCCAGGCGTGATGGTGGGCACCTGTAGTCCCAGTTACTCAGGAGGCTGAGGCAGGAGAATTGCTTGAACCTGGCAGGCAGAGGTTGTAGTGAGCTGAGATCACACCACTGCACTGCACTCCAGCCTGGGCATCAGAGTGAGACTGCATCTCAAAAAAAACAAAAACAAAAAACAAAAACCCAAAAAACCCCACATGACTAAACAACAGGATTTTAAACTGGATTCCATTTTCTCTCTGGCCACCCCAGCTTTTGGCTCTTTAGTCGCTTTTCATGTGGTCTGTAGAAGGTCTCTTCAATTTTTCCCTCCTGGTTTTACTCTCATCTGCCTGGAGTCCTCTGCTTCAGGACGTCACCCCATGTGAATGCTCTCATTGTATGCTATGCATGTGCTCACTGTAACACCAAAACATCTGCACAGGTGTGTGTGAGTTTACATCTTCTCCATGGCACGATCTGTATCTTCATATTTGTATTTCTAGGGCCTAGCATAAGGTAGTGGGAACTTAAATACAACAGTGCTGAAATCATTCCAGAGCACTGAGATTCCAAAAATCTGCCTCTCAGGGCAGACTTCTCTGCTGAGCCTCAGGCCTGTATGTCCAAGTTTCTACTGGTCATCTCTACTTGGATGTAATACAGATAACTCAACTTTAATTTGGCCAATGCCAAGTTTTCTTGACCCACTCTCTTGATAACTAATCCACTCTCATGATAACCCATTAATCCATGTATGGATTAACCCATTCACAAGGCTTCTCATGATCCAATCACCTCCCAAAGGCCCCACTTCTCAATACTGTTACAGTGGGGATCAAGTTTCAACATGAGTTTTGGAGGTGACAAACATTCAAACCATAGCAATACTATACATCTAGCGAGTCACCAGATTTCTTTTTGTCTTTGTAGAAATGGGGTCTATGGGGTGTCTCTATGTTGCCTAGGCTGGTCTCAAACTCTTGGCCTCAAGTGATCCTCTCGCCTCAGCTCCCAAAGTGCTGGGACTACAGGTGTGAACCACTGCATCCGGCCTTCCCAAATTTCATCCATCCACTGTCTCTTCATATGGTCCACCTCTCACCTAAGGCCCTTGATAGCTCTCATCTGGACTGTTATGGAAGTCATCTAACTGGTTCTTATCTATAAAATGGGAGTAACCGTAGGATTTTTGTAATGATTGAATGAGGATGCACATTACCTCATGATAATAATAGCAATGGCTAGCATTGATTGAGTTATAAACCCCTAGTACTGAGCTGTACTGAGCTGCAGTAGGGGTTTAGAGCTCAATCAATGCTAGCCATTGCTATTATTATCCCTCGGGGTCTAGTTCAATCTTTTTTTTTTTTTTTTTTTTTAAGAGATAGGGTCTCACTATGTTACCGAGTTTGGACTCAAACTCCTGGGCTCAAGTGATCCTCCCACCTCAGCCTCCCATGTAGTTAGGACTACAGGCATGTGCCACCGTACCTGGCAATTTTTAAAAACTCTAGGTGACCTTTCTAATCAATCTTTTTCCATTGACAATCACCTTTTTATAAACGACTGCAGCACTGATTGTAGTATTCATTTTAAACTGTACATTCTGGTCATATGTGTGTATCTATTTCTCACTTTTTGTTTAGTTTTTTTTGAGAGAGGGTCTGGCTGTGTTCCTCAGGCTGCAGTACAGTGGCTATTCATCAGCACCATCATAGCTCACTGCAGCCTCAAACTCCTGGGCTCAAGCCATCCTCCCGCCTCAGACTCCCAAGTAGCTGGGAGTACAGGTGTGTGTCTCAATGCCTGACTATCATCTTTTAACTGTTCAACTTGGGAGTACTGGGATGTGTATTACACTTTGTGGTAGGCGGAACTCTAAGATGATCCTCAATGACCTCCCCTAAGCCTCATCTTTAGAGAATCCTTTCTCCTTTGAACACAGGCAGAGTAAGTGAGTATGACGAGAGTTGACTCCCATGATTAGGTTGTGTTAGATGGCACAGCTGAAGTTAATGCTACAGGAGATTACCCAGGTGGGCCTGACCCTCATCATACTAAATCATTAAAAGCAGAGCGCTGGAGGCAGATGGAGGATCAGAGATTCAAAGCACAAGAAGACTAGGACTCGCCCTTGCTGGCTTGAAGGTGTTGGGGGTCACAGGAAAAGGACCTGAAAGCAGCTTTTAGAACCAGACAGCAGTGCCCTACTACGGATCAGCAAGAAAGTGGGACCTCAGTTACAGAGCCTCAAGGAAGTGGATTCTGCCAACAGAACCTGAATGAGCTTGGAAGTGGATGTGAGCTCAATTTGGCCAACACCTTCATTCGGGCTTGTGTTCCCTTGAGCAGAGAACCTGACTATGCCAAACTGAACTTCTGACCTACACAACTGTGTGCTAATACGTGGGTGCTGCTTGAAGCCTCTGTTTGTGATCATTTTTGTCATGCAACAATAGAAGACTAATAGTACTTCTCTTCAGTGCTTTCACTATTGAACAAAACGTAATTTAACATTACATTCAATAAATACTGAGAAAACATTAATAATTGAAATAACTTTATCTTATCGCCAGTAAGGTCATAATGCCAGCTGGCCTTTTCTGCCTATTATCAACATTAAAAACTATTTTAACAAAGATTTTAATTTGAACAATATCTGTCATGCTCATTTTATATTTATTGAATTGCTAAAAAAAAAAAAAGCCCACATTATTCTAGACGGGATGTTTTTAGAAAACATGAAAGGAATTATTTAAAGCAGAGATGCACCTCGAAACATTTAATACACCCAGGGGCTACATTGTAGTTTCAGGACACCAAAAATGAGCTAGTAGAATATTTTACAAACTAAGGTAATCATCAAAAGAGTTTACAGGTAAAATTTCTTTGCATGAATTACCATTACAAAGAAAGATTCTATATAACAAACCTACTTCCGAGGTCCTTAGAAACAATGGTTTGTTGGTTTCTAAAAATTTTTATTTAAAAAGTCTGGCAAATGCTACATACAACACTCCACCTTCCCCCCTCACCCCCAGAGATTTACAGTCCATATTACCGTATTAAAAACTCTATGAAGTCATGAAGTGAATCTACCCATTTAATTTTTTTAATACAGCATCTCCCAAATATACTTACGACAGAATCTTTCTTTGAGAAATAATTTTTGACCTCTTGCAGAAATGCAATTTGGGAAATGCTGGCCTGAACAAATTCCTCCCTCCTGACCAAGTATTAAATCAAAATAGTAGGACTACAAGGAATATTTCAGAAGTTAAATTGATTCAAGATATTCAAGAGCTGGTAAAGTGTCTTTCTCCTTTCCTTATGGACTATAGTAACTTTTCACTAATTTTTTTTCACTTGAGTCAACAAATTTGAAAAGTGATTTTTAACAACTGTATTAATTTTAACAAAATACCCATACGGCAAAGTAAATGTTCCAAGGAATTTTCTAGAATAGTTTCAGCCATACCATATATCTATTTGTGCATTATCACAGTGAATTTTTTTTATATAAGAGGTTGTTTTGTCATCTAATACTTTATAATTTAATGCAGAAAACACTTAAAACTGACAAACTTTTAAATATATTTTTAGTCGATGTTAAGGAGGAGGTAGAAAAATAGAATCAGGGCTGGGCATAGTGCCTCCTGCCTGTAATCCCAGCACTTTGGGAGGCTGAGGCAGGAGGATTGCCTGAGTCTATGAGTTTGAGACCAGCCTGAGCACCATAGTGAGACCCTGTCTATACAAAAAATAAAAAATTAGCCAGGAGTGGTGGTATACTCCTGTAGTCCCAGCTACTTGGAAGGCTAAGGTGAGAGGATCACTTGAGACTGGGAGATCGAGGCTGCAATGAGCTGTGATCACACCACTGCCCTCCAGCCTGGGTGACAGAACGAGACCCGGTCTCAAAATAATAATAATAAGGTTCAGAATTTTAGGCTAGGGTTCTTGTGCTTTTAAATACATAAATGCTAAAAAAAGTTCCAAGTATATAAAACATGAAAATAAGTATTTCGAATGTGAAGAAATTGAATTTGAAATAGAGCTGTGATGTACTTCCAAAAAGAAGGAATGACCTTAGAATCCTATCCAAATTCTTGGTCTAGTTCAGTGGTTCTCAAACTTTAGCAGGTTTTAGAACCTCCTGGAAGGCTTGGTAAAGTACAGGTTGCTGGCCCCTGCCACCAGAATTTATAATGGTCTGGGGTGAGACCCCCAAAATATGCATTTCTAACAAGTTCCCAGGTGATGTGAAGCTGCTGTCCAGGAAGCCTATTTTGAGAACCACTGAGAATGCAGTTCTTATACCAACCTGCTCTGAGATTCTCATTCAACAGCTGTCTGGGAAAAGCTGCATAGGTGGTTTTAATGTGTACCAATTTCTCAGAGCCTTTTTGTTTGTGTTTTGAGACGGAGTCTCGCTCTCTCACCCAGACTGGAGTGCAGTGGCACAGTCTCAGCTCACTGCAACCTCCACCTCCAGGGTTCAAGCGATTCTCCTGCCTCAGCCTCCAGAGTAGCTGGGACTACACCATGCCTGGCTAATTTTTGTATTTTTAGTAGAGATGGGGTTTCACCATGTTGGCCAGGCTCGAACTCCTGACCTCAAATGATCCGCCCGCCTTGGCCTCTCAAAGTATTGGGATTACAGGCATGAGCCACTGTGCCTGGCCTCTGAGAGCCTTCTGCTCTGAAGTTCTGTGATTTGGGATTTTGCTGTAGGTTATGCTTGTTCTGGTTCTGCATCTCAGATCCTCTGTAGTTCTCTCCACGGGTATTTCAGCATACAAAAACCAAAAATCAGAAAACAAGAAAACCCAGAATGCTGGGACAATAAATGTGAAAGAAACTTTATTTTATATCTCACCAGCAGAATTTACAGAAGAACACTGGAAACTATAACTGTGGATTCTCACTTGTGTTTGCTTTGACTTCCATCGAGTAACATGGAAAACCCAGAGCTGGCCAAGTTGACTGTTAGTGTAGTCAGAGAAAGACCAGAAGTCTGCAACTGCCTTCTAACTCTTATATCTGGCTGGGTGTGGTGGCTCACGCCTGTAATCCGAACACTTATGGGAGGCTGAGGTGGGAGGATCGCTTGAGCCTAGGAATTTAAGACCAGCCTGGGCAAGATAGCGAGACTTCATCTCTACTAAAAAAAAAAAAAAAAAAAAAAAATAGCTGGGTGTGGTGGCACATGTCCATAGTCCCATCTACTTGAGATGCCAAGGCAGGAAGGTTACTTGAGCCCAGGAATTCAAGGCTGCCGTGAGCTGTGTTCACGCTACTGTACTCCAGTCTGGACAACAGAGACCTTGTCTGAAACAAGCAAAACAAAACACTTCTATATCCAGCTGTCTTTTCCTATTTCCCTTTGTGTTGAATTGTCTGTGATTTTCAAGACCCAATTTAGATCAGCCATAAAGGTGTCCTGGCAGAACATCGAGGGCATGATCTTTTGGAGTCAGACAGATCCAGGTCCTAGCTCTGTCATTTAGTTGCTGAAGGACTCTGGGAAAGTTATTTAATATTCCTTAACCTCAGTTTCCTCTTCTGTAAAATAGGAGAAATTGTATTATACCTTCTACATATTATCATTGTTAGGTGCCAATGAGAAATGCTTGAAGAGCATTTAGCACAGTGCCTGACACAGAGTAAGGGAGCAATAGATAGCACACAGCTCTTAACATTCATAGAAACCTTTTTTTTTTTTTTTTTTTTTTTTTGATTCAGGGTCTCACTCTCTTGCCTAGGATGGAGCACAGTGTCCACAAGCATGGCTCACTGCAGCCTCAACTTCCCAGGCTCAAGCGAGCCTCCCACCTCAGCCTCCCAAGTAGCTGGAACCACAAAAAAAAAAAAAAAAAAAAAAAAAAAAAAAAAAAAAAAGCTACATGCTACCACACCCAGCTAATTTTTTATTTTATTTTATTTTTATTTTTATTTTTGTAGAGATGGGGGCTGGTCTTGAATTCCTGGGCTCAAATGATCCTCCTGCCTTGGCCTCCCAAAGGGTTGGGATTATGGGTGTGAGCCACTGTGCCCAGCCCAAATAAACATTCTCTAGACAGTCCTGGAATAAGTGTCAACTAATTTCAATGCTTGAGTAGTGAGAATTATCCTATAATAATTTTCAGGCTGGATGCGGTGGCTCATGCCTGTAATCCCAGCACTTTGGGAGGCCGAGGCGGGTGGATCATTTGAGGCTAGCAGTTCAAGACCAGCCTGGCCAACATGGTGAAACCCCGTCTCTATTAAAAATACAAAAATTAGGCAGACGTGGTGGCACACATCTGTAGTCCCAGCTACTCGGGAGGCTGAGGCAGGAGAATCGCTTGAACCCAGGAGATGGAGGTTGCAGTGAGCCAAGATCACACCACTGCACTCTAGCCTGAGTGACAGAGTGACACTCTGTCTCAAAAAAAAAAAAAAAAGAAAAAA
Organism: Pan troglodytes; assembly: GCF_028858775.2. Lineage (NCBI taxonomy): Eukaryota > Metazoa > Chordata > Mammalia > Primates > Hominidae > Pan > Pan troglodytes. The sequence continues at coordinate 29,689,854 of NC_072412.2, forward strand.
GGCCGGGCGCGGTGGTTCACGCCTGTAATCCCAGCACTTTGGGAGGCCAAGGTGGGCGGATCACGAGGTCAGGAGATCGAGACCATCCCGGCTAACACAGTGAAACCCTGTCTCTACTAAAAATACACAAAAAAAAAATTAGCCAGGCGTGTTGGCGGGCGCCTGTAGTCCCAGCTACTCAGGAGGCTGAGGCAGGAGAATGGCGTGAACCCAGGAGATGGAGCTTGCAGTGAGCTGAGATCGCACCACTGCACTCCAGCCTGGGCGACAAAGCAAGACTCCATCAATTAAAAAAAAAAAAAAATCAACATAGCAGCTAAAGATGTCACATTGAACTTAGAAAACAGTTCCTGCCACCCTCAAGAACTATCTTGCATAATAAATACTAAATATGATCAAATGTAAGCCCATTGATGCAGCATTATATTATGCAGTCCTTAGAAAGGAAAAATGCTCCTTTAATTAAACTAAACTATGAGATGATGCTTCCTTATCACTTACCATTTTATACTTTTTGAAATTGCTCTTTTAGACTTAGATTTTTAAAATATTTAACACTCTTTTGCATACATAAAAAGGAAAATATAGGCAAAATAAATGGATTTAAAATATCCCTAAATTGTCTTCTTGGCCAGGCACAGTGGCTCATGCCCATAATCCCAGCACTTTGGGAGGCCAAGGCAGGAGGATCACTGGAGCTCAGGAGTTCGAGACCAGCCTGGCCAACACGGTGAAACCCCATCTCTACTAAAAATACAAAAACTAGCTGGGCATGGTGGCACATGCCTGTAATCCCAGCTACTCTGGAGGCTGAGGCACGAGAATCACTTGAACCTGGGAGGTGGAGGTTGCAGTGAGCCGAGATCGGGCCACTACACTCCAGCCTGGGCAACAGGGTGAGACTCCGTCTCAAAAAAAATAAAAATAGGCTGGGCACAGTGGCTCACACCTGTAATCACAGCACATTGGGAGGCCGAGGCGGGCGGCTCACTTGAGGCCAGGAATTTGGGACCAGCCTGGCCAACATGGTGAAACCCTGTTTCCACTAAAAATACAAAAATTAGTCGGGTGTGGTGGCGTATGCCTGTAATCGCAGCTACTTGGGTGGCTGAGGCACGAGAATCACTTGAACCTGGGAGGCGGAGGTTGCAGTGAGCTGTGATCAGGCCACTGCACTTCAGCCTGGGCCACAGAGTGAGACTCCGTCTCAATAAATAAATAAATAAAATAAAATAAAATAAAATTCCCAAATTGTCTTCTCATTCAGAATCTCAGCCTTGTGAATCACTTGTTTGACTCAGAGTCTGCTTCACTGCTTATTCACTCAGTATCGTCCTCTGTGCCACCAAGGGCACTGGTGATGCAGCATTTCTTAAGAGAATCCAACAGTACTAAAAGCTCTTGGGGCTGGGCTCTTTGCTTGCCTATTTTTGATTCCTGCTTGAAGATTATTGCCAAGCACGTGATGATTTATCATTCTCCCCACCTCTTTTCCCATAAACATTTGGTTCCCAGGAAGGAAAGGAGCGCTTCACTCTTCCTTCTGGGATTTTATTCCAGGCAACTGATACCCATTTTCTAAGTTTGGACACTAGTGCTTTTGATGTTCATGGACATGACGACTGTGGCCTGGCAAGCAGATTGTGAGACCTCTTCCATTATGTGTCCTGAATTTCAGACATGTTGGTAAGAGGTTAATCAAGCCCAGAACTGATCTTTGCTGGAGTTCAGTTCCATTTGGTCATTTGCTGAAAACCCAGTATTATTATCAATGGCCTTTGTGTTGCCCTTATTTTTTCCCAGAACGGTTTTATTGAAATGAAATTCACATACCATACAATCTACCCACTTAAAATGAAAAATTCAATGGAGTTTAGTATGTTGAGAATGTACTGATAATCAATTTTAGTACAATTTCATTACCCCAGAAAGAAATCCTGGACCAATTAGTAGTTAGTACCCATTCCTCCCCTGACTCCAAGCCCCTGGCCACCATTAATCTACTTTTTATCTCTATAGATTTGCCTATTCTGGATATTTTGTATAAGTGGAATTGCAATATGTGGTCTTTTGTGACTGACTTCCTTTCCTTAGCATAATGTTTTCAAGGTTCATCCATGTTGTAGTATATGAGCCCTTCATATCCTTTTATTGTTGAATAATATCAGTTGCATGGATATATCACATTTTATTTATTCACTCATCAGTTGATGGACACATGAGTGGTTTCTGCTTTTGGCTATTATGAATAATGCTGCTATAAGCATTCATGTACAAGATTTTGTGTAGATACGTGTTTTCACGTCTCTTGGGTATATCCCTAGAAGTAGAACTGCTGGATCACAGGATAAGTCAATATTTACCTGTTTGAAGAACAGCCACCTTGTATTCCAAAGCAGAGGAACCATTTTACAATCCTACCAGCAGTATATGAGGGTTTCAATTTCTCTACATACTTGTCCAACACTTGTTATTATCTGTTTTTGTGATTAGAACCATCTTAGTGGGTGTGAACTTATAACTCATTATGGCGTTGCACTTATTTTTAAAGCACTTTCACCTGCATTTTCTCATTTGATCCTTGCAACATCTATCAATATTCCTTATACACAGTCAATGAAACAAACATTAAGAGTAATTCACTGACTTGCTCAAGATAGCTTAGTGACAGAATGTGAGTTAAAACATAATTATGATACTTTTTTTTTTTTTTTTTTTGGGCAAGACAAGGTCTTGCTCTGTCACCCAGGTTGAAGTGCAGTGGTATGATCATAGCTCACTGCAGTCTTGAACTCCTGGACTCAAGTGATCCTCTTACCTCAGCCTCTTGAGTAGCTGGGACCACAGGTAGATGCCATCATGCCCAGCTAACTTCTTTATTTTGTGTAGAGACTGGGTCTTGACATGTTGGTCTCAAACTTTTGGGCTCAAGTGATCCTCCCATCTCAGCCTCTTAAAGTGTTGGGATTATAGGTGTGAGCCACTGTGCCTGGACATAATCTCGCTTCTAGTTTCTGAGACCATTGCGTTTTTACCCCTCCGGGCTGTTCCAACCCCAGGATAGCTACCTAACTGTGATAGAGTAAGGTCAAGAGTGATGACGAATCAGAGGTAAACTGGGGAGGGGGAGGACTGGGTGCAGAAATGCTGTCAGGACATAGTATGACAACACCACTTTAGGTGATATGGCATGGCTACTGGCATCTGCAAGACAGCAATAGCTAGTGAAACCATATTTTTGGTTTGCAGCAACTCAGTAAGATGGATCTGACATTGGGAAAAGGCTCAGTTATAGCTTGGGTTATGGAGGCAAACAAGTCTAAAAGTGTTTTTTTTTTTTTTTTTTTTTTTTTTGAGACAAGGTCTTGCTATATTGCCCTGGCTTTAGTGCAGTGGTGCAACCTCCACTTCCCAGGCACAAGCATTCTTCCCACCTCTGCCTCCTGAGTAGCTGGGACTACAAGCATGCACTGCCGTGCCTGGCTCATTTTTGTATTTTTAGTAGACAGGGTTTCGCCATACTGCCCAGGGTGGTCTAGAATTCCTGGGTTCAAGCGATCCACCCACCTCGGCCTCCCAAAGTGTTGGGATTACAGGCGTGAGCCACCGTGCCTGGCCCAACTTGCAACAAATTCTATAGCCTTGCCTTCACAGCCTACAGGAAATGGCTGTACCATCCAGGTTGGTCTACTTTTGGTACAACAGTTCTTGTAGTTATAACATTGGGGAAGAATAACTTTCTAGCTCTGCCTATCTCCCAGCAGGTACAGTAGACATCAGCCTCAGTTGGTTACAGGATTCATTACTTTTTGTGTTTATGAACTGAGAGAACTGAAAAAATTTTGCTTACGCTTACATTTTCTATTCATGAACTATCTCCTTTTTGTGCATAAAAATCAATATTTTATGAAATAATCTCCTTGGAGGTTAAGTGCTACAGCACCACTCCTTCCTAGTCAAAGAAACTCTGCACATTGCTCAACCCTGGCTGAGCAAGGGAAAAGGCCTCTAAATAAAGCTTTCCTACTTTGCTAGGAAAAGTCAGCTTTGAATCACTGGACCATAAAATCTTATTGGAGTTACAGAGTGAGATAGGTTAATCAGCATGTGGTATATCTACTGAAGCCAAGTTTTTTTTTTTCAGGATTTGTCCAAAAGATGTTACCACTCTTTGTACAACAAAATGATATTAGGATAGGGCCCACTCTCTGCATATGCTGGTGTGGTTGAAAGAACCAGTGTCCTTTTCACACGTAAGCCATGCTCAGGCTATCCCCCCATCTTGCTTACAGCAGCTGCTACTTGTACCATCTGGTGCTTCATTTGGCATTTGTTTTTGTTGGGCCCTTTTTTTTTTTGCTTTGAGATGGGGCCTCACTCTATTGCCCAGGCTGGAGTGCAGTGGTGCCATCTTGGCTCACTGCAACCCCAACCTCCCAGACTCAAGCAATCTTCCTGCTTCAGCTTCCTATGTAGTTGGGACTACAGGAGAGTGCCACCATTCCCCCGCTGTTTTTTTGTATCTTTTGTAGAGAGGGGGTGTATTAGTCCATTTTCACACTGCTATAAAGAACTGCTGGACACATATACACCATGGAATACTATGCAGCCATAAAAAAGGATTAGTTCATGTCCTTTGCAGGGACATGGATGAAGCTGGAAACCATCATTCTCAGCAAACTAACACAGGAACAGAAAACCAAACACCACATGCTCTCACTCGTAAGGGAGAATTGAACAATGAGAACACATGGACACAGGGAGGGGAACATCACACACCAGGGCCTGTCAAGGGGTGGGGAGCAAGGGGAGGGAGAGCATTAGGACAAATACCTAATGTAGATGATGGGTTGATGGGTGCAGCAAACCACCATAGCACATGTATACCTACTAATAAAACCTGCACGTTCTGCACATGTATCCCAGAGCTTAAAGTATATTTAAAAAAAAACAAAAAGAAAAAGAAAAAAGAAAAGAAGAACTGCCTGAGACTGGGTGGAAAGAGGTTTAATCGACTCACAGTTGAGCACGGCTGGGAAGACTTCAGGAAACTTACAATCATGGTGGACGGTGAAGGGGAAGCAAGGCACCTTCTTTACAAGGCGGCAGGAGAGGGAATGAATGCAGGAGGAACTACCAAACACTTATAAAACCACCATCAGGTGCCTGTAATCCCAGCTACTTGGGAGGCTGAGGCAGGAGAATCATTTGAACCCAGGAGGCAGAGGTTGCAGTGAACCAAGATCGTGCCATTGCACTCCAGCCTGGGTGACAAGAGCAAGACTCTGTCTCAAAAATAAAATAAAATTAATAATAATAATAATAATAATTTGGTGAAATTCTTCAATAGACTTGGCTAACCGAAACTGGTATATGAAGTTACCAATATTTACGTCTGTAACCATCTGCAGTTTATACACTTGAAAAGATATATAAAGATTTGGTCACATTGTATTTCACCACAGGCCCCTCCTAAGATTTATTTCTTAATTGGAACCTTGCCTGCGGTTATATATGCGTTGTTTTTTTTTTTATCACATAGTAGATATCCAACAAATAAGTATTAAACAAACAAATACATTCTTACTTGTAGGCCAGACAGAACAAATTGGCATAGTAAAATGGTTACAAATATGGCTTTGAAGTCTAACAGGATTGAGTTTAAATCCGAACTCTGCTAACTATTAAAATAACAGAAGTTTCTTAATCTCTCTAAGCTCAGACTCCATGTATAAAATGGCAAAAATAAGAATATTCCACCTCAGAGAGTAGGTGGAAGAACTGGATGATCACTGAAAGCATCTGATCATTTAAAGATAAATGATCATTCAGCACAGTGCTTTGACATTGTATGTTCCTGATAAATGACAGGTGTAATTTTGTTGTCATCACCATTGTTGTTATTTAGAAATGGCCTTTAGGGATGCACAAAATATTGCAGCAAAATGTCTCAGTATTCTTGTTCTTTGGCGTACTCCCAACCCCCACTGGTTTTTGTGACATCAGATGTGAACCACAGCAAAGGAAGAGATGAAAGAATAAAGTATCTCTCAAGACAGACTCAAAGATCCTTGACAGTAGGGCTCTGTCGTATGACTCTTTAGCCCAGTTGTTTTGCACATGGAGGTACTCACTAAATGTTTTCGATAACAAGAATATTGAGGTTCTTAATTATGTAAAAAAATTCAACATACTTAAAAGCTACTAAATGGCAAACTAATAACTTTTTGCAAAAGGAAACTAATACTTTGTTGAAAATTCTTATAAAACAAGTTGTATTTCACAAGATTGCACAGAAACAAAATATTAAACTCCATTATTAACATAAAAAAAAAAAAACCATCAGGTCTCACGGGAACTCACTCGCTACCATGAGAACAGCATGGGGAAATGGCCCCTGTGATTCAATTACCTCCATCTGGTCTCTCCCTTGACAGGTGGGGATTACAATTCAAGATGAGATTTGTGGGGGGGGGGACACAAAGCCTAACTATATAATGGGGGTTTCGTCATGTTGCCCAGGCTGGTCTGGAGCTTCTGAGCTCAAGCGATCTGTCCGCTTTGGCCTCCCAAAGTGTTGGGATTATAGGCATGAGCCACTGTGCTTAGCCTGGCAATTTTTTAAAAAATTGGAAGGCAATATGCAACATTAAATAACCCACATCTAACAACTTTTATTTCTTTTTTTTGAGACAGGGTCTTGCTCTGATGCCCAGGCTGGAAGGCAGTAGCATGATATTGGCTCAATGCAACCACCACCTTCCAGGTTCAAGTGATTCTCACGCCTCAGTCTCCTGAGTAGCTGGGATTACAGGCATGCACCACCATGTCTGGCTCATTTTTCTGTTTTTAGTAGAGACGGGGTTTCACCATGTTGGCCAGGCTGGTCTCAAACTCCTGACCTCAAGTGATGCGCCTGCCTCGGCCTCCCAAAGTGCTGGGTTTATAGGCGCGAGCCACTACGCCCGGCCCAAACACCTATTATATACCACAGACTTGTGAATTATTCATTATTTCTCTAACTCTATGAGATTGTATTTTTATTCCCATTTTGCAGATGATAAATGAAGGCTGAGAGACATTAAGACAGAGAACAGTGAGACTGGTTCCACCTGCATATCATTTCACCTCTGAGTCTGAGATTCTTCATCCAAACAGAGAGATCTGCAACCTCACCAGAGAACCAAAAAAAAATTAAAATCAAATTGCTATAATCACAGTGCCTGCCTCATAGGGCTATTGGGACATGACGTCTACGAGGAACCTGACAGTGCTTGGCACACAGCAAGACCTTGATATGGGGAGACAGCGAGCCTGCCACCACGAGCCCTAGCTCCACCATCACTAAATGACTTGTCCCAAGACAACCAGAAAGGGGCCTCTGCCCTCTGTCGCCAAAGCTCCTCTCCATACCACAGAGCCTTCCCGTGAGAGAGTCTGTGTGTCTTTATTTCTCTTGCTGCTATCCACAAGTGTTCTAATGATTTAGCAGCACTTGGCACTGTTTTGTCTCAGATCACAATCAGCCTGAGGTCCGTGCTGCATTAGGAATGTCTGCTCATTCCTAACCGCAGTGTTTTCCACACATCCTTCTGATGGCCTTTGGCTTTACATCCTGCAGCTACGCAGGCTCCTTGGCCAGGAGGAGCCCGGAGGGGCCGAGCCCGCCTTTTAACAAGTAGCATGGGTCATTCCCCGCTAGAGGCTCAAGAGTCCTCACAGAGCAGGGGCCGCAGCGGCCGTGCATCCGGTGCTGAACCTTCTCTCTCCAGGGAGGCGGGCGAGAAAGCTGAGAAGGAGCAGTGATCTCAAAAATGGAACGGGACCTGCCTGGGAAGGCAGTTGCTGGGCCTAGGACTTAGGTCCGTAGTCTGTTTGCCGGAACTGAAACTTCAGTTGTAAGAAACTTCAGGGAGAAGCTGGCCTGTCAGCTCACCAAGGAAGGAACCTCTCGGGATGGTGGGCCCCCCTGACCTTTGTCCCCACCCTGAGACTGCCATGTAGCTCGGTGAGTAACGCCTGAGTTGGGGTGGTAGCTGCTACCTCTGAGCCTCTTCCCACCTTCCTCAGATGTCGGTGGTCCACAGTGGCTGGGGACTTGCTTCTATGAATGACATATGATTGCCTGTGTCTATGCCACCACTTCCCCTGAGGAAGTGGGCTGTCAATTCCTCAGGGTCAGCATCACCACGACATCCAGCGCTGCCCTTAACTGCAGAAACAGAAGGCGCCGATACAGTGTGACACAAAAAGAGATGGAGAGGAGATGGGCAAGCTCACCTTTACTCAGCTCTGACCCCACACCCAGCCCTATGCTGTGCTGAAGTTATTATTCATAAATGTCCACAAGACTCCAAAGGAGTCTTATTCCTGCTCCCAGAGAAGGGAATCAAAGCTTAAAAATAACCTTCCCAAGGTCATATAGCCAAATGTTTAGTGAAGTCAGGGTTCAAAGTCAAACTCTGAAAGATGTGTGCTCTTCCCCCCATAGTAGAATGCCTTCCATAGCCCCCCAATCTATACCCTCCTGCTGCCCTGTCTCTTTTAAAATTGAAATTTTAAAAAGGCAAACCAGGTGTTATTTCAGAATTTTATTTAAAGTTGAGAACAACTGTTTGAAGAGAGCTGTCAGTGGATTTATGCACTCTGGTGAACCTAAATTGGAAAAAGCAGGCACTTTTACAGCAGCGCATCCTCATGCGGTCTTAACAACCTGACCCAGAGCAGGGAACTCGGTGTGCTGCAGCGCCAGTGACCAGGCAACCCGTCTCCTGGGCTGTTTTCTACATACAGGTTTTGACTCAGGGCTTCCATCACCAGCAAAATGTGAATATGAAATGTCTTTTTTCAGGTGGGGAATGAGGTGCAGTGATCTTGAGCCACTTACCTTCTTTCATGGCCAACCACAACCAACTGGGACCATCAGAGGGGTGGGATGAAGGAGATTTGTACCATTCAGAAGGGATAACTGAAGGGGTTCCCAGCCCAGGGCCCTTCCCTTTTTAGGAACAGAAAGATCACTACTGTGGTGGGGGGAGGGTGAGATCATATTAACCCATAAAAGGTCTACCGTATTGCGCTCCCTTGCTTTTGACTGAATTTACACAAACTTGTGAGGTCACGTTTGTTGCCTCTGGTTGACCAGACGCCCGCATATGCGGTTATATACATATTTGCTTAATTTTCTAAAAAGAGAAACAATGAGTTAGTTGTGTATGCTGTGTGTTTGGAAGATAACATCTCAAGGCATGACATCCATAGAGAACAGCTGATAAGTTAAAAACGGAGAACTACTGGGATGTGGAAGCTGCGAAAGAATCAGGGGAAATATCCCCAACTGAAGTTTGCATAAGATTGAATTTTGGGGCCGGGCGCGGTGGCTCACTCCTGTAATCCCAGCACTTTGGGAGACCGAGGTGGGCTGATCACGAGGTCAGGAGATCGAGACCATCCTGGCTAACACGGTGAAACCCCGTCTCTACTAAAAACACAAAAAAGTTAGCCAGGCGTGGTGGTGGGCGCCTCTAGTCCCAGCTCCTTGGTAGGCTGAGGCAGGAGAATGGCGTGAACCCGGGAGGCGGAGCTTGCAGTGAGCCGAGATCGCACCACTGCACTCCAGCCTGGGCGACAGGGCGAGACTCCGTCTCAAAAAAAAAAAAAAAAAAAAAAAGATTGAATTTTGGATGTCTTGGGTAGTCAGAAAGAATCACATCCTTTATAATTTGGTATTTCTGGATGGTGAAATGAAGAAACCAGTAAAGACATCCTAAATGATGGAAAAGGCAATGGTGTCTGTGAGTTTCTTTACCCACATCTCCATCACAATGTGACCCTGCACAGTCTCTCTGCGTGCCCCCTTTAGGGACATTCCCTGCTCAGAGAGGTTTCACATCTGCCAAGGCCACTCATTCTGAAAGGGAGAAATAATGTGTATTGGAACAAACTTTATCATTGACTTATGCTGGGTCACGGATGTCCTATGAACCAAGGACAACTAATGAGGCAAGAAGTAACTGAGCTATCACCAAAAAGCTGTTTGCAAAGTTATCTGAACATTCTTCCTACATTTAAGGCCCTGTCCACATTTTGCCACATTTTAAAGTTTCTTTATAGTTGTTTGAAACATGACCATTTCAAACTATGATTTTGAAATGAAGTTCCATGAAATCCCTTAGGCATACGAGGCACTGCTGGGTGATGAACGCAAACTTGATTCACTTGTATTGGCTCCTCCAGATGCTGAGTCATTATGATGCCAGATTTCAGTGAGAAAAAGCACATAGAGAATATTGGACATGATTTCTATCGTTGTGAACAAAGGTGAATAGATAGATGGCCCATTTCAGCCAGGCGAGGGATTCAGGGATGCTGAAACAGCAGCCATACAGCTAACAGATTTCTATGCAAAAAAATATGCCACTATCCAATCTGTCTCCCACACACATCTTCTCTCTCTACTTTTCCTCAACATTCTATCCAGGACCACGTTTCTAAGCATATTATTTCCCTGCCACCATCTAACCAAACTCTAGGCCAGACTTCCAATTGGATTTGCAGAATGTGCATAACATTTCCAAATGGATGGTGGCAATAAAGAAATGATGTCTTCAGTCTGATGGAAAAAATTCAAATTCAACAATGACACCCATTTTTTCACATACTGAATTGCCAAAGATTTAAAAATAATAACAAATAAAAGCAATAATAAGACAATAATATATAATACACAATACAGTTGAGCATCCCTCATCTGAAAACCCAAAATCCAAAATTTTCTAAAATTTCTAAAACACCTGACTTCTTGTGATGGGTCACAAAAATTACTAAGAATATTGCATAAAATTACCTTCAGGCTACCTGTATAGATTTCATATGAAACATAAATGAATTTCATGTTTAGATTTGGGTCCCATGCCCACGATATCTCATTATGTATATGCAAATATTCCAAAATCCTAAAATATCTGAAGTCTGAAACATGTCTGGTCCTGAGCATTTTGTGTAAAGAATACTCAACTTGTGCAGGTAAAAGTGTGTAGGGGAAAAGGAACTCATACATGTACTGCTGGGAATGTAAGTCAGTGCAACATGATAACAATTATCCACATGGATACCCTTTGACCAATACTAGTTCCCCTGTAGGAATTTATCTTACAGATCTGCTCACTGAAGTGTGCAAAGATATAGGTAAAATAATATTTTTGTAGCTCTGCTAACAATAGTGAAAATTCTGTCAATAAGGGAATGGTGAAATAAATTACATCTACAAAGTAGAATATTATGCAGTTCTTAAAAAAGACATAGTATATATAAATCTCTGTTGTGGAAAGACTTTTTTTATATGCTTCATGATCTTATTGGTGCAACAAGAACACAAGTGCAAGCTGTGCATGGTGGCTCATGCCTGTAATCCTACCACTTTGGGAGGTGGAGGCAGGCAGATTGCCTGAGCCCAGGAGTTCAAGACCAGCCTGGCCAACATAACGAAATCCTGTCTCTACAAAAAATACAAAAATTAGCTGGGTGTGGTGGCACATGTTTGTAGTCCCAGCTACTCAGAAGGCTGAGGTGAGAGGGTCACCTGAGGCCAGAAGGTCGAGGCTGCAGTGAGCTGATATTGTGCCACTGCACTCCAGACCGGGCAAGAGTGAGACCCTGTCTCAAAAGACAAAAAAAGAAAAAACAAGTGCACACACACATTTGCATATGCACAGAAGCTGTGAAGACCATACACTGAACCACTGCCATCTTTGGGTAGTGGGACTGAAAGGCATGGTGAAATTGGTGACTTTAAGGTTTTACTTTACTAACTGCAGATTTGTTTTTCATGTTTAGGATGAGCTTAAATTGCTACTATAATTTTAAAAATTAAAATGAATGATGGCATCCCCTGTGACAGGTGCCCCGAGCCTGCTGATTAAAGCTAATGAAAGAAAAGAGAACAAGGCCTCAACTAAAATAATGAATCTATCAAGAATAAAAAAAGAGGGTATGTATTCACACAGAAACCCTAGGCACAGTGGCTATTCATTGCTACAGGAATATTTAAAGATGTAGCGCACCCACGCTGGAAGTGGAACTCTCATAACAACCACTAACTACTCGGAACTGCTATGCTAGGTAACATATACGTGTGTGTGTGTGTGTGTGTGTGTGTGTGTGTGTGTGTGTGTGTGTGTTTTCAGCGAAATTTTTTTCCTGAATATGAAAGTCACACATGCTCATTGTAAAATATTTTACAGCTGGTGCGGTGGCTCACGCCTGTAATCCCAGCACTTTGGGAGGCCGAGGTGGGCGGATCACCTGAGGTCAGGAGTTCAAGACCAGCCTGACCAACATGGTGAAACTCTACTACTAAAAATACAAAAATTAGCTGGGCATGGTGGTGGGCACCTGTAATCCCAACTACTCGGGAGGCTGAAGCAGGAGAATGGCTTGATCCCAGGAGGTGTAGGTTGCAGTGAGCCGAGATCTCACCATTGCACTCCAGCCTGGGCAATAGGGCAAGACTGTCTCAAAATAAATAAATAAATAAATAAATAAATAAATAATAAAATAAATAATAAATAAAACATTTTACAAAACAGAAATCTAAAGTCCTTCATAATTCTACTTCCCAAAGATAGCCACGTTTATGGTATTATAGCATTTCTTTATGCATGTCCATAATCTATGTATTTTTAAAAAATCAGGCCAGGCGCAGTGGCTCACACCTGTAATCCCAGCACTTTGGGAGGCCGAGGCGAGCAGATCACAAGGTAAGGAGTTTGACACCAGCCTGATCAACATGGTGAAACCCGTCTCTACTAAAAGTACAAAAATTAGCCGGCATGGTGGTGTGCACCTGTAATCCCAGCTACTCAGGAGGCTGAGGCAGGAGAATCGCTTGAACCCAGGAGGCGGAGGTTGCCGTGAGCTGAGATCTCACCACTGTACTCCAGCCTGGGCAACAGAGCAAGACTCTGTCTCAAAAAAAAAAAAAAAAAATGGGGTCAGGATTTTGCAACTTGTTTTTTTTCCACTAAGCAGTGAGGCAGATATCTTTCCATATAAGTAGACCTAGGTATACTTCATTCTTTTAAATAGCTCCATAGTATTCCACTATATTGCTATGTCATAATTAAAAATAAATCAATCCTTTATTTTTTATATATATTTTTTGAGACGGAGTCTCACTCTGTCGCCCAGGGTGGAGTGCAGTGGCGCAATCTCAGCTCACTGCAACCTCTGCCTGCCAGATTCAAGTGATTCTCCTGCCTCAACCTCCTGAGTAGCTGGGACTACAGGCATGCACCATCATGCCCAGCTAATTTTTATGTTTTTAGTAGAGACGGGGTTTCGCCATGTTAGCTAGGCTGGTCTCAAACTCCTGACCTCAAGTGATCCACCTGCCTCGGCTGGGATTACAGGGGTAAGCCACCATGCCTGCCCCTTATTAGATTTCTAATCTCCTTCCAGATGTTTGGTTTTATAAGACTGCAATCAACCATCCATGCATATGAATCTGTGCACATGAGTACTTCCATAGATGAGCTCCTAGAAGTAGAATACAGCTTGATTGGAGGTGACATATATTCTTTAAATCCTCATTACAACCCTATGAAATAGGTGTTATTTCCCCCACTTTACAGAAGAGGCAACAGAGTATCACAATGGCTTCATAACTTCACCTGTAAAGTAAGGGGCTGAACTAAGCTTCACACCCAGGTCCAGCTGAGCCCAAAACACGTATTTTTTCCACCATGAGACCCAGATTCACATGCAGCAGGGGAGACAGAAGGATTCAGCAACAGTGGGCAGTGGGGCCAAGCAAAGGGCCCTGGAGCCAATGTACCATGCAGGGAGGCACTGGGATTGGAGCCTGGGGACATTTGTGAAACCACAGCCCAGAGACTTCACAGTCGGGTGCTGTTCTCCAATGTGGCTCAGTTAGGGCTTCCGGAGTTCTCATCTATAACAGAACCATAACGCTTCCTCTATATCAGTGTCTTTCAAACTTTGTTTTTTGCTGTTTTTGAGACAGAGTCTCACTCTGTCACCCAGGCCAGAGTGCAGAGGTGTGATCTCGGGTCATTGCAACCTTCACCTCCTGGGTTCAAGCGATTCTCCTGCCTTAGCCTCCCGAGTAGCTGGGATTACAGGTGTGTGCCACCAGGCCTGGCTAACTTTTGTATTTTCAGTGGAGACGGGATTTCACCATGTTAGCCAGGCTGATCTCAAACTCCTGACCTCGAGTGATCCACCGGCCTCGGCCTCCTGAAGTTTTAGGATTACAGGTGTGAGCCACTGTGCCCGGCCCAAATTTTGGATTACATGACTCTCAGTAAGACCAATATTTGCCTTGTGACACAGGTATACACATGTATAAAACTAAAACAGAAGTGTCATAAAATAATAATTCTATTAGCTAATTGCAATGTATTGTAAATTTTTCCCTTACATAATTTAAAAAAAAATCCCCAATTTGAAAATTCTGTAGTAAATCCTGGTAAAGACTATCTTTTTTTTTTTTTTAAGATGGAGTTTCGCTCTTGTTGCCCGGGCTGGAGTGCAATGGTGTGATCTCGGCTCACCGCAACCTCCGCCTCCCAGGTTCAAGCAATTCTCCTGCCTTAGCCTCCCAAGTAGCTGGGATTACAGGCATGCACCACCACACCCGGCTAATTTTGTATTTTTAGTGGAGACAGGGTTTCTCCATGTTGGTAAGGCTGGTCTTGAACTCCCAACCTCAGGTGATCTGCCTGCCTCCCAAAGTGCTGGGATTATATGCGTGAGCCACCGCACCTGGCCCTAAGACTATCTTTATCTCCTTAGGTTGGTGAACATGTGAAAAAGATGACCGTCCAAATTCCTCATTCTGATTCAAGTTCCTTCCTGAGCTGGTCCCATTTCCCCTGCTCACTCAGCCAGTTCAGTCACACTCCATGGCCCAGGCCAAACTCAGTCTCGTCTCTCACTTTAGCCTCCCATGGCTCCCTTCTTTGGGCGAAAGCTCTGCTCTATAAAAATGGATGCGAGCACAATATAATACCCTTCACTTTGGACTTGTATAGCTTGATCATTAAAATGGTCATTTTTTTTCCCCCACACATATTTAAGGAGAGGCTTGTCAACTGTCCAAGGACTGCCCTTAAATTTTTAAATATTCTTGTCATTCTTTTTGGAAGCACCTATTATGTTATCATCCTTATCTTACTCTTTTTTTCTATGTTGTTAATTAGTCTAACTCTAGCCTATGGTTCAAGCTGCTTTTTTTTTTTTTTTTTTTTTTGACACCATCTTCACTCATTGCAACCTCCGCCTCCAGGTTCAAACTATTCTCCTGCCTCAGCCTCCCTAGCAGCTGGGGTTATGGGCATGTGCCACCACATCAGTTAACTTTTGTACTTTTAGTAGAGATGGGGTTTCACCATGTTGGCTAGGCTGGTCTTGAACTCCTGGCCTCAGGTGATCCGCCCGCCCTGGCCTCCCAAAGTGCTAGGATTATAGGTTTGAGCCACCATGCCCAGCCAGTTCAAGCTGTTTTCTAACATCACTTTCATAGGCTCCGTGACATTTTCCACCTTCTAGATTAGCATTTTCACTGTGCTATCCATTTGCTGTGCTTTAATGTATACAGCACTGGAGAGACTGTTCAATGACTTACAGATGCTAAGAGGCAAGAGATGCTTGAATGAGGACTAATTTCACAAGTCGGTATTAGATTATTTGTTAATCTTTTCTGCAGGGACTCTCATAATGAATCTTTGGATAAGGAGGGTCCTCTGTACAACCTTCCCCACTCAGCCTTTCTCTTTCTGCCCTATCACAGAATTGTAGCCTTTGTCTTGACAAGCCAGCCAGCAGCACTTGATGGAGTTCATCCGAAGCTGTGCTTTGCCAGTACTTTGAAAAGGAGGGAACTTCAGTGTTTGCTTAGTTCATTCTCAAGTTTCTTGCCAAGATTTGGAAACAACAAAAATAGTTATCATGAGAATGATTGAGAATTTCTGAAATTCAATATTTTGTGGAAAAAACTGTGTTTGCATATGTATGTATTGCTACTTTCTCTAAGCTGGAAAGATGATTGATACTAGTAACTCACAAAAACGGTGAACATCTTTTCCTCCATGCTTCTCTTTACCATTTGAAATTCTGGAAATTTCTAGGATTAATTGCTTCAGCAGGAAAACTGCAAAGATACCATGCTTATTGTATCTTACCATTCCACTTATTTGAATTAATGTGCACTTTTTAAAAACCTGCAGGGCACAGGGACTCACACCTGTAATCCCAGCACTTTGGGAAGCTGAGGAGGGCAGATCACCTAAGGTCAGGAGTTCGAGACCAGCCTGGCCAACATGGCGAAACCACATCTCTACTAAAAACACAAAAATTAGCCAGGCGTGGTGCCACACGCCTGTAATCCCAGCTACTTGGGAGGCTGAGGCAGGAGACTCACTTGAACCCAGGAGGCAGAGGTTGCAGGGAGTTGAGATTGTGCCACTGCACTCCAGCCTGGGTGACAAGAGCAAAACTCTGTCTCAAAACAAAAACTGAAAAAAAATAAACCTATTTTCTGCTCACGATTAAGACAGGAATATAGGCAAAAGCTAAGCAACACACTCAAGTAATCTAAGTCCATTTTTGTAATTATTACCAATAACGTAATTCAGAAAATGGAAGCATGTTTTAAATTTGATTTTCTTACCGTGTACACTACAGAACTAGATAAAAAATTAAAGTGTACTTAAAGGTTTCCTTCAGAAGGGATAGAAAAATGTTTTATTTTCTCAAATTAAATAGAAGTGACTGCAATAAACAATTCTCACTGTGTTGCAGATGAACTAATTATTTTTCTCCTCATAGTGTTTTTAAAATTATCAAAACAACATATATGCATAGTATATAAAACATAATATTGACTTCCTATCATAGGGTATTAGGATTCAGACTTTTTTTTTAACTTTTTCTTCACAATGCAATGTACTTTCCCCCTTCTCCTCTCCTCATTTCCCAATATGTATATTTTTAAAAACTAATTTTGTTTTTGAACTGGAGTGCAGTGGTGCGATCTCGGCTCACTGCAAGCTCTGTCTCCTGGGTTCAAGTGATTCTCCTGCTTCAACCTCCAGAGTAGCTGGGACTATAGGCACATGCCACCACACCCAGCTAATTTTTGTATTTTTAGTGGAGACGGGCTTTCACCATGTTGGCCAGGCTGGTCTCGAACTCCTGACCTCAGGTGATCTGCCCACCTCAGCCTCCCAAAGTGCTGGGATTACAGGCGTGAGCCACCATGCCCGGCCTAAAAATTAAATTAACATTCGTATTATTCAACAACTGTGTAAATATTGTTCACTGTAGTGGACCCTCATTGCATTTCCTTTCTTGACATCTTTTTGGTTTCTGGTAGCTAGTAATTATCTTTTTTGTTTCCATTTGCTTAGCTTTCTAGGTTCCTATCGCTATTTGTCACCATACTCTCCAACAGAACTTTAAAACTCCTCTCATACCACTTGGGCTACTGACTTCTTGGCAGCATCCTCGATCCTGCTCCACAGGGCCTGGATTCATCTCCAAGCCCGCAGCTCTACAGCTGCTTCCAACCATCATTTTGGAAATTCTCTTCCCTTCTTCTCCGTTCCCTGTGTCCTCTGTCTTCCCTGTTCGTATATTTGTGATGTCTTCTAGAAACTTCCTGAGAAAGGATGCACAGGCAGAAAATTTTTTGAGACTATGTTTTATGAAATGTCTTTATTTTACCTTCTTAGTTGATTGACAGTTTGGACATAATTTCCCCTTAGAATGTTACAGGCATTTCTCCTTTGTTGTTTAGTTCCCAGTAATACTTTTAAGAAGTCTTAAGTTATTCTGTCTTGATCCTTTTATCTCCCCACCGTCACCCAGCCACAACCAAAGCTTTTTGCATCTCCTCTTTATCCCCATAAATTTCACTATGGTGTGTTTTGATATGGAACTTAGAAAAACGTTGTTTTTACTGAAGTATAACATACAGAAGAGCGCAAATCATTTTACAAAATGAACAAACATTTTTGTAACTAATACCTAGATTAAGAAACAGTGCTACCAAGAGCCACTACCTGCTCCTCGTGAGAACTGCTATTGTAATTTCCAGTACCATAGATCAGATTGCCTGTTTTTGAATTTTTATAGAAATGAAATCATTATAAAATGTGTATTTTTTAAAAAAATGTACTCTTTTGCTCCTGGTCTCTTTCATTCACCATTAATTTTGTCTGATTCACCCACGTGGCTGCATGTGGTGGCAATTCATTCATTCTTCTTCCTATATATATATATATAATTGATGTATCCAATTTTAATGAGGATGGACTTGTGACTATTTCCATTCTGGGGATACTAGAGATAGGGCTGTCATAAATGTTTCTGTACATGCCCTCTGTTGAACAGATGTAGTTCTGTTGGACGGCATAAGACATTTTTCATTTTCAATCTCAATTCTTTCTTCAGTTTGGTGAAAATTGCTGGAATTAATTCTTTCGTGATTTCTCCCTTCTTCTCTTTTTTAAAATTTATTTTTTAACACAACATCAAGTTTCCTTTATCATCTATAATACAGTTATACCCAAACTTTCTAAGACCAAACAGACAGTCCCCTGCCCAGACCAGGAAATTCCAATGAGCCCCTAAAGACACACAAAGGTGAATGTGGAAGATCATAGTTCCAGCTGCAGGTCACAAGTCTTCCATTCAAACACTCCATGCTTTTCATTTCCATTTGTTAAAGAAAGCGTCTTACAGGACGTTGTTGAAAATAATTTCATCCCAGACACCAGGTTTCTTCAATAATACACAGCTCCATGAAATTTGTGTTTCCATCCTACTGATAGGAATACAAAGTAATTTTTATTTTTTTATTTTATTTTTTTGGTGGTATAGAGAAGTAAAACTATCAGTCAGATTCCTTTAGTAATAAAGAAAAGGAGAGGAAAGAAAGCATTTGGGCTTTGCTGGATGCTGGTTTCTACTTGTCTGAGGGTGTGACTTCAAAAGAGTTAAATCACCCTGACACCACTGCAGTAATTAGTACTAGCAATTCTTTCTTTCTTTCTTTCTTTTTCTTTCTTTCTTCTTTTTCTTTCTCTTTCTCTCTTTCTTTTTCTTTCTTCCTTTCTTTCTTCCTTTCTCTCTCTCTCTCTCCCCCTTTCTTTCTTTTTTCTTTTTTTCGAAGATGATACAAAGAAAAATACCCCCATGGACATAAAAATGGCCCAAAGGTGTTTTGTTTTGTTTTGTTTTTTGAGATGGAGTCTCGCTCTGTCACCCAGGCTGGAGTGCAACGGCATGATCTCGGCTCACTGCAACCTCCACCTCCCGGGTTCAAGAGATTCTCCTGCCTCAGCCTCCCTAGTAGCTGGGATTACAGGTGCCTGCCACCATGCCCAGCTAATTTTTGTATTTTTAGTAGAGATGCGGTTTCACCATGTTGGCCTGGATGGCCTCGAATTCCTGACCTTAAGTGATCCGCCCGCCTCAGCCTCCCAAAGTGCTGGGATTACAGGTGTGAGCCACTGCGCCCAGCCGGCCCAAAAGTTTTTTACTGAAGATCAATTCTCCCCCTGCCCGCCTCCACTGAAAAGGTACAAAATGAACATTTTGTTTTGAGATGGCAGCTCCATCAGGCATTCCAATTCACCCAGCCACTTATTCCCACAGAGGTGAGGGGAACAGGCATTAGGTTTTATTAGTCATGTTGTATTTGTAACCAGATGTGTCCTCGGCAGCTTATTTGAAAGCCATTGATCCTTTGAACACGTGTAGAGAAGCATGGCTGTCCTTCACTGACTGTCCATATCTGAGCATATTCAGCTACCATGGAAACTACGAAGGAAGGAAAAATATATTTACTCCAAAATTCATTTACTGGGAGTTTTAAGTGCCCTTTCTTCCACAGAGCCCCAGAGTAGTGCTAATGTGCTGGGGGCTGCTGTATTTTCCAGCATGAGCTCCCATCCTCTGAGGGTCCTGAAAAGGATTGGTCCTGGAGTCTTCATGAAAGGAATGAGGTGGAACATGGGTAGCCCCAAACCTGATAGTACGGGGAGTGGTGGGGGTGGCAGGGCAATGTTCACCACAGTGGTGGAGGATCACTTAGGGGTAGGCTGAAGTAGCTGCTGCAACAGGAGGAAGAGCTCATGGCAGTCCTGGAAAAGGCTCTAACTTGATCCCAGAGTATGTGGTTCCGTCCTTCTTTTTCTTTTCCTCTGGCTGCTTGAGATCTTCTTGATTTCACGTTGAGTCTGTGGCGATTGCAATCAACTTATTAAAGGACTTCTCAGCAGCCATGTCTGTAGCCTGCCTTGTGGAAAACTGGGTGAAAGCACCCTGCTGCCTCTGCATTAGAGTGATGGTCAATCTCTCCTAACTGGTAGAAATGATTTCTCTGATCTGTTTCACCCAGACCATCCACGTCTAATGTGGTGAGAGTCTTGTCCTCTGGTGGGTCCAGATGAGGCATGGTTGAAGTCTGCTTTAGAAGCTTATCAGCTATAGGGTCATTGATTCCATAATATGAGTCTTCAACATTTTGATCAGCAAGGGGATCATCCAGATCTGTAGGCTTCTTCTGTCTGTAGGGACACTCCTCTTTTCTCTGATACTCTCCTTTCACCTAGCAGGAGCAAATGTGAGGCTGATTCCTTTGATAGTAGGGTATGGTCCAGGCCAGTTTGAGCAGCACGACACTGGGGGATGTGTCTTTCCCCAGCATGCTAATTAGACGTGTTCCATCAGAGTTACAGATCTCTCTCCATATTCTGTGTGTAGAACCCTCGGTTGACATCTGACTTTGGCACATTACTTTCAAAAGACAATGCTGTGTCATGAACCTGGATGTGCAGGCCACACTCTAGGTCTAAG
Organism: Pan troglodytes; assembly: GCF_028858775.2. NCBI lineage: Eukaryota > Metazoa > Chordata > Mammalia > Primates > Hominidae > Pan > Pan troglodytes. The sequence continues at coordinate 29,710,737 of NC_072412.2, forward strand.
AGGCAGGTCTGACATTCTCCAATTTACTGCAAATTTGGCACACTTTAGTCTTTTTTTTTTTTTTTTTGAGATGGAGTTTCGCTCTTGTTGCCCAAGCTGGAGGGCAATGGCGCGATCTTGGCTCATCACAACCTCTGCCTCCCGGGTTCAAGCAATTCTCCTGCCTCAGCCTCCTGAGTAGCTGGGATTACAGGCGCCTGCTACCATGCCCGGCTAATTTTGTATTTTTAGTAGAGACGGGGTTTCTCCATGTTGGTCAGGCTGGTCTCGAACTCCTGACCTCAGGTGATCCACCCGCCTCGGCCTCCCAAAGTGCTGGGATTACAGGCGTGAGCCACTGTGCCTGGCCTAGTCTTCTTTAAAAAAGCATGTGGACCCCAGGGCACCAGTGAAACACTGGGAATGGCCTGGCACAGAGACTGCATTCCTTCTTGTATGTTTTTTTCTCTTTTGGGTGTGTGTGTGTTTCTTTTATTTCTTGATACAAACACATAAATGGATCAAAAAGTATGTTCATCTAGAAAAATGGACTTCATCCAAAAATGAAAAACAAGTTTCAATGAATTTAGATTTCCTAGCATTTTACTCCTAACCCTAAGGGTTAAATTTATTGTCCACTTACATGCCCATGTTTCTGACCCAAGCTAAGGGGCTGGAAAACGAAACTCAGAGCTAGTGTGTGGTGGCACATGCCTGTAATCCCAGTTACTTGGGAGGCTGAGGCAGGAGGATCACTTGAGCCCAGGAGTTCAAATCCAACATGGGCAACGTAGCGAGACTCCATCTCTAAAATTAAAAATCAGAACAATCTCATGTAAATATGGGAAGTCTTAGCATTGATAAAACCTAAGATTTCCTGGAAATAAGTGGGAAGCCTCTAATCCTACCTGGATAGTGCTTTTCTGGGGGATTTTTCAGCACAAGTCTAAATCTCACAAAGCACCTTCAAAAACTGGGCTATGCAGTATCATAGGCATGGCAGTAGGTCCAAAGGCTGGATTCAGGGGCCATGTAAATAACAGGAAAAGCAAATCAAGGACCAGATGCTGAGACTTCCCCTTGAGTTCCACATTTGGGAGAACAAGGAGTTGACCCCTACGTAGCCTTCTGCTTCTTGGTAAATGGTTGCTCAGCTACATCTTGTGCTTCAGCTGCCTTTTGTTTGAAGAACTTTGTGTTCTGGGTACTCTCTTGGCCCCGTGTTGGGTAGAAGGAAGTGGTGTCTCAATGCCCACCATGGGTGTATTTGGTATAACCAGAGTGCCCAAAGTTCTTGCATGACTTTAGGAAGCATGGCTTTGTTGAAATGATCCTCCAGGGTGGGGGCACTGAAATCTCTTTTGTATATTTCTCATATTTGCCCTGAATGGCTTTGCTGGTAATGACCTTGCCATATGCCTGAAGCTCAGCTTGCTGCTCTTCCTCAGCCAGCTTCCGCAGGTGCTCAATTTCTGCTTCCTCCTTCTCAAGCTCGTCTTCCTCGTCTCTGCCCCCTTGTTTGTTTTAGCTTCTGAACTTTCCATGCCTCCTGCTCCTCCTGACTCTCCTCTTGGTGTTGAGCGCATCCAGAGTAGTGCGGCCCCGCGTGCTCTCCGCAGGCTCTTCCATGGTCTCCTACAGTCTGGAGGGGGCACCATGCCTCCTCAGGGTGCCTTTTGCCTCCTGCTCCAGCTCCTTCTGGTTCAATGCTTCAGCCTCAGGTTCTTGAACTGTCACTCAGCCCTTCTTCCTTCCCAGTGAGGGCCTGCATCAGGCGAGGCTCCGTCTCATCCTCACTGTCTGTGGACTCTCCATACTCAGATCTGCTCTGAGCTCCCCAGGACGCCCCTCCTCACCGCCTCCCCCGCCACCCCTGTGCCTCCCACACTCCTGTCTCCTCTCCTGTACTCCCTGACACAGGGTGCTGCACTGCCACCTCATCTCCTCATCCTCGGTTTCTTCCTCTTCTTCTTCACTGACATCCGCTCATTCCAGGCGCTAGGCACCTGCTTCTCTTCTGAAGCTGCCTGCTTCTATCACTCCAGGCTCCACTGTTTTCCAATGCCGGCCAATCTCTCTTCCTCTCGTCACTCACCTGGTCCTGAAAATGCCACAGCCTGGCTGGCTGGCTGAGCCCTCCTCCTGTTCCTCAGGCTCTGCTTCCTGTTCCTTGGATTTCCCAATGAATGAAAATTCCTCATCCGCCTCATCAGAGGACTCCACAGGGGCACAGTCTGGCCTTCTTCTGGACACACAACGTTGGACCTTGGACCTTCACTTTCTCTGTGGAAGTCTCCCATTTCTCACTGTGATGCAGGACGGCCCCAGTGCAGAGTCAATGGGCGATTGCTTCATGAGTGCCCTTGGGACTGACAAGTTGATGGGTGGCAACTCCCAAAACTGAAAGATTCCAAACTGAACACCTACAATGTCAATGGACAGAAAAATTCCTTTTCGCCAAGGTGCACGGGGCACTGCTACGTAGCTGATCCCTTCCCGTGCTTGACTTTAATCATTCAGCTATGTGGGTTTTCTCTAAGGCACATTTGGCACAGATGGGAAGTCCACACACATCCTCCAGGCTCTGCCTGTTCCAGGCTTTTTTTTTTTTTTTTTTTTTTTTTTTAAGACAGAGGCTCACTCTGTTGCCCAGACTAGAGTGCAGTGGCGCGATCTCAGCTCACTGCAACCTCCGCCTCCCAGGTTCAAGCGATTTTCATGCCTCAGCCTCCAGAGTAGCTGGGATTACAGGTGTGCACCACCACGCCCGGCTAATTTTTGTATTTTTAGTAGAGATGGGGTTTCACCATGTTGGCCAGGCTGGTCTCAAACTCCCAACCTCAGTTGATCTGCCCATCTCAGCCTCCCAAAGTGCTGGGATGGACAGGTGTGAGCCACTGCACCCAGCCTGTTCCAGGTGTTAAAACCCAGAGAGGTCACCATCTTGAGAGCGTCTGAGGTGGGAAGTGGGACTCTCCGAGTCCTGGTGTCTTCCCCTGTAAAGGAGGAGAACTTACATATCACCCACCTGATCAAGTCAGGCCCATCCAGGAGAGTACTCCTGTTGATTAATTTAAGGACTTGGCACTTCACATCAACCAAATCCCTTCAGGTCAGCACCTGAACTAGCTTTGTATGGATACCAGGGAGAGGGTGTGTCTGATTTCAACTAGGGCAGGGATGCTAAAAGATTCTGGGCCCTGAAGCCCCAACTGCAAAATAAGTCTGTCAAGGTCTCTAAAAATGTACACCCATGATTTCTGATTTATTTCCCTATCTTATTGAGAGTTTACAGTCAAACAGGAATGCCCAAAACTCCAGCCTCTATAAAACGAACTGAAATTAGCAGTTTTTCCTTCAATCTGGAATCAAAATAATTCAGGCATAAAGGGTCTTTCCCATGGACAACAGCAATAGCATCCTTAAAGCAACTCTGCTTATATTGTCCTTGGTATTGAGATCAAACCTCCATTCAGAGCTTTACTGGTCTGAGATTTTCTTTCTGGGGATGGGCATCTGGAATGGTTGCACTCAACTCTCAGCTAGATGTGTCTGCACCCACACTTGCAGGTGACTGCCACGTGGGCAGGTTACCCACCCTGGCAGGTCCTAGCGATGTCTCTCTGCCTGGGATTGAACATGCAAGTCAGAGGTTCTGAACCAACCACTCCCCACCTCAGAATGTCCACTTCTGCCCCAAAAGTGAGATAGTGGGAGCCTTCCAGTGATCCACTGGCCTTCATCTCTGTTTCCTAGCCACAGCTCCTCAAGCCCTAGGAACGGCCAGACCAATAAGGGTATCTTGCTTTGCTAATGAGATGACTAATGGCTGGGGACCCCTAAGTAGCTTCAGGATGGAGGCTGGCACCAGAAAGACCAAGGCGAGATTGGAGAGTTAGAATTTCAGCCTCACTCCCCCAACCTCCGGGGAGGGAAGAGGGGCTGAAGGTTGAGTTGATCAGCAATAGGCAATGATGTAGTCCATCATGCCTGTGTAATGACGCTTCCATAAAACCCTCAAAGGACTGGGTTCGCAGAGCTTCCAGACAGCTGAAAATGTGGAGGTTCCTGGAACGTGGTGCCCCTGAAAAGGGCATGGAAGCTCTGCACCCTTCCCCCACACCTGGCCCTATGCATCTTTCCCATCTGTTCCTCTGTATCCACTATAATATATAGGTCAACATAAGTAAAATGTTTCCCTGAGCTCTGTAAGCTGCTCTGTCAAATCAACTGAACCTGAGGAGAAGGTGGCGGGAACGCCTGATTTGTAGCCGGTGGGTCAGAAGAATAGGTAATCACTTAAAGATTTACCTCCATTTTTATTCCTGAGCTTTCTCTGCAACTGCGGGGCCCAATCCAGGACAGGCAGAGAACTGGCGCTTACTGTGCTCTGTTGGAATTCAGGTGAGTCAGGAGGCGCCTGGATGTAGAAACGTGTTCCTCTGCACTCCTGGCCTCCAATATTTTATATAGCCTCTGATCTTGTTTTAGGTTGCAATATCTTCTCTCTTAAAAAAAACCATTTTTTTTTCTTATGTTCCCTGTCATGTCTTGTTTCAGTTCTTTTTCTTCTGTTTGCATTGATTTCCATTTCAGCTGGGCAGCCCACATGCATGGTGATCCTTGGCTACCTAGTCGCATTTGAGAGCGAGGCATTTAAAATGCTGATGGATGTGAGGCTGAGGATGGAGGATTGCTTGAGCCAGGAGTTCAAGGTCAGCCTGGGCAATACAGTGAGACCCTATCTCAAATCAAAACAACGACAATAACAAATGCTGACTCTGTGTGAGGGTGTTGTCACTGGGTGATGAATTAGAGTGCCGGCTGCTCTATTGGGAATAACTGAATATTATTATTATTAATATATTAATAATATTAATATTATTCTGTTATTCATATAAATTTGGCAGCATAGTTTTGTCAGAAAGGAATCCTCCAACCTGGGCCCCATGTAATAGAAGAGGTTGACAGATCTCAGCAGTCACTTGAAGAATTCTACTCACTTCCTGTTTTTCTGCAAAAGAATCCATCCCATTCTCAGCAGTGCCCAGTATTCCTGAGTCTAGAGCTTCACTGTCCAATATGTCAGCCACTAGCCATATGTGGCTATTTAAATCAAAATTAAAACTAAACTTCATTTCCTCAGTCACACTGGCCATATTTCATGTATTTTTGTTTGTTTGTGGGTTTTTCTTGAGACAAGGTCTTACTCTGTATCCCAGGCTGGAGTGCAGTGGTGCAATCATGGATCACTGTAGCCTCAACCTCCTGGGCTCAAGAGATCCTCCTGCCTCAGCTTCAACTTCCTGAGTAGCTAGGACTGCAAGTGTGTGCCACCATGCCCAGCAAATTTTTGTGTTTTTTATAGAAACGGGTTTTCAACATGTTGCCCAAGCTGGTCTTGAACTCCTGGGCTCAAGCGAACCACCCACCTCGGCCTCCCAAAGTGTTGGGATGACAGGTATGAGCCACCACGTGCAGCCACACTGGCTACATTTCAGGTGGCTATTGAGCCACTAGTTGTTAGACAATGCAGATATAAAGCACTTCCATCATCACGGAAAGTTCTATGGCACACTGCTGGAGACTAAACCTCACGTTTTGTTTGTTTGTTTTGAGACGGAGTCTTGCTCTGTTGCCAGGCTGGAGTTCAGTAGTGTGATCTCAGCCCACTGTAATCTCTGCCTCCCGGGTTCAAGCAATTCCCCTGCCTCAGCCTCCCGAGTAGCTGGGACTACAGGTGTGCATCGTCACGCCTGGCTAATTTTTTGTATTTTAGTAGAGACGGGGTTTCACCATGTTGGCCAGGATGGTGTTGGTCTCCTGACCTCGTGATCTGCCTGCCTTGGCCTCCCAAAATGCTGGGATTACAGGCGTGAGCCACTGAGCCCGGCCAACCTCATGTTTTATACTTGGGGAGAAGTGGTTTCCTAACTACACTGTTGAGGAGGGAATCTGGAAGTGTGATTTTCCTCTTTTTTTAGAGACTTGGTCTTGCTCTGTTGTCCAAGCTATAGTTCAGTGGAACAATTAAAGCTCACTGCTGCCTTAACCTACTGGGCTCAAGTGGTGCTCCCAGTTCAGCCTTCTGAGTAACTGGAACTACAGGCGGGTGCCACCATGCCCAGCTAATTTTTGTATTTCTTCTTAGAGATGGGGTCTTGCTATGTTGTCCAGACTTGTCTTGAACTCCTGGCCCCAACTGATCCTCCTACCTCAGCCTTTCAAAGTGCTGGGATTACAGGCATAAGCCACCACGCCCAGTCCAGTTTAATTATTCTTTATACAACATTTCATTAATTATTGAATTTTCAATCCTACCGTGAATCCACCTTTAGGGGTACCTGAAGGCTCCCCTTTCTTGAAACTTGACTCTTAACTAACCCCCTACAACACACACATTTGTAGGTGTAGGTTTCATGCTGTTAATTACCACTGGTCCATGTGTCTCCCATCTTTCAAAACATTCTTTATCCCTATCCTACTCCTTCAGCATTACTGATGGGTTTTCAGCAAGGAGCAGAGATAATGCGTGTGGCCCATGCCAAGCCTGAAGTCCTCCTGAGATGTTATTCACATAACTGATGACAAAGGCAATGGGGAAAAAGTGTTCTGCTGCTTAGCTTTGTCAGGTTTTGTCCAAGGTTTGCTTAGTTACAGTTTTAAGAAAATTTTATCATCTCTGATTTCTTTATATTCCATTGTTTTATTCTTTTTCCAAATATTATTTGAGAACTTACTACAGGTAAGGCACTGCTCCAGTTTTAAGTTTTCTCACTTTACCCTCCCATTTCATAAAAAATATTGTTGCTAAACATTTTCAGTGAAAGTTTAATAATTATGTATGTTGGCAAAACCTCATGAACCAAACACAGGGCAAGCTTATTTTCAACTGACTCAAGATTGGTTTCCTCTACCCACAGCCTTAAGCCGAGTCAAGAGCTGAGCCCATTCCATAGATGCTAAACCTCAGCCAACCTTAACCTGTGAATATGAGAACAGATACGTGTTGATACAAACCACTGAGTTTGGGGTGGTTTGCTATAGAGCATTATGTTGTCTGTCTAACACCATGGGAAAAGAGTCCTTACAAACAGGATTTTAGATTTTTTTTTTTTTTAATACAAACACATGGCTAGGCACAGTGGCTCACTTTGGGAGGCCAAGGCTGGTGGATCACTTGAAGTCAGGAGTTTGAGACCAGCCTGGCCAATGTGGTGAAACCCCATCTCTACTAAAAATACAAAAATTAGCCAGGCGTGGTGGCACACACTTGTGATCCCAGCTGCTTGGGAGGCTGAAGCAGGAGGACTGCTTGAACCCGGGAGGCAGAGGCTGCAGTGAGCCAAGATTGTGCCACTGGAGTCCAGCCTGAGCAACAGAGTGAGTGAGACTCTGTCTCAAAAAAAAGATATGGGTTAGTCAATATGTTTAGGAGAAAATAAATTTATCATTCTACAACATAAAATGCTATTTTATTGCTTGTTGCATTTTATCTAATGGTGTTTTTCTAAGAAAATTTGCAATAGGAATACCACTGTTTCAGGTTTTAAAATGATCATAAGCACCTGATAGAGTTTGGCTGTGTCCTCACCCAAATCTCATCTTGAATTGTAGTTCCCATAATCCCCACGTGTTGTGGGAGGGACCAGTGGGAGGTAATTGAATCATGGGGGTGGTTACCCTCATGCTGTTCTTGTGATACTGAGTGAATTCTCATGAGATCTGATGTTTTTATAAGGGGCTTTCCTGCTTTTGCTTGGCACTTCTCCTTCCTGTCGCCATGTAAAGAAAGACCTTTTTGGTTCCCCTTCCACCACAATTGTAAGTTTCCTGAGGCCTCCCCAGCCATGCTGAACTGTGAGTCAATTAAACCTCTTTCCTTTATAAATTACCCAGTCTTGGGTATATCTTTATTAACAGCATGAGAATGGACTAATACAGCACCTGATTAGGAAACTAATATTTTCCTTTCATTTGAAAAGGATATTTCATTAGTGAACAGTGTCTATTACACAAGTTACATCAAGATCTGTGTGCCTCTTTCCAAAAGATAAATTACAAGCATTGTTACAAAATAAAAGAGTATGCGGTTTGCAAAATTCTTATGATGGGAGCCCTTCTCTGCCCAGAATTATGCTTGCTTGCCTCTTAATGCTTCCACTAATCATGATGAGATGTCACTCAGAACCTACGGTTTCTGCCTTGGGGGACGTATAAGAATGTCAGAACACCTCTCCATGGTATCAGGTGCCTGCAGAGCTTTGCTGTGGATTATGGACCAACTCCTCAGTATCTGTTCCTAAGACCAAATGAACACACTATCTTGGAAATGCTGGTCTTGGACAGTAAAGGACATTGTGCAGACAGCTGGAAGCGGTCCCTATTAACATTGTCCCTGATAGTGAATAAAGGGACGGTGTGAGTTCCTTTGGGCTGCTTTCTTTCTTGATGTACTGAAACTTTAGTTTCAATGGAATCAAAAGAATCAGAGACGCTGGGTGCAATGGCTCACACCTGTAATCTCAACACTTTGGGAGGCCAAGTAGGAGGAACTCTTGTGCCCAGGAGTTCAACACCAGCCTGGGCAACAGAGTGAGACCCCATCTCTACAAAAAATAAGAAAAGTAGCTGGTCATGCTAGCATACACCTGTGGTCCCAGCTACTCAGGTGCTCGCTTGGGTCCAGGAGGTCAAGGGTGCAGTGAGCCGTAATTGAGCCACTGAACTCCAGCCTAGGTGACAGAGTGAGATACTGTCTGAATAAATAAATAAATAAATAAATAAATAAATAAATAAATAAATAAGAAATGTCTGACCAGATTGGGGCAGCATCTCTGTATTTGACAGATTCTAAAACAACAACTTAGTAATAAACTCTATCACTCTTACAGTAATAGTGATAGTGTTTAGAGTAATAAACAGATTCTCGCGCTGTTGCCCAGGCTGAGAGCAGTACACAATCACAGCTCACTGCAGCTCTTGGGCTCAAGTGGTCCTCCTGCATCAGCCTCCTGAGTAGCTGGGACTACAGGTGCAGGCCACCATGTCTGAGTAATTTTTGTACTTTTTGTGTGTGTGTGTGTAGAGACAGGGCTTCACTATGTTGCCCGGGCTAGTCTTGAACTCCTGGCCTCAACAGACCCTCCTGCTTCGGCCTCCCAAAGTACTGGGATTACAGGCATGAGCCACTGTGCCTGGCACAAACACTAATTGTTTTTTTTTTTTTTTTGAGATGGAGTCTTGCTCCATCTCAGCCTGCACGCCAGGCTGGAATGCAGTGGCATGATCTCGACTCACTGCAACCTCTGCCTCTCGGGTTCAAGCAATTCTCCTGCCTCACCTTCCCGAGTAGCTGGGATTGTAGGCGCCCGCCATCACGCCTGGCTAATTTTTGTATTTTTAGTAGAGACGGGGTTTTGCCATGTTGGCCAGGCTGGTCTCGAACTCCTGACCCCAAGTAATTCGCCTGCCTCAGCCTCCCAAAGTGCTGGGATTACAGGCATGAGCCACCACACCTGGCCACAAACACTATTTTTTAAAGCATGTGATGTTAGATTCTTTTATAAATTAATATTCAAACTCACTAGAAAGACTCTGGAATATGTGTATGTGTGTGTACTAGTTTTTAAAATCCTATATTTTCCTTAACATTAAATTGAAACTCATTACAAAACAAAGGTTAATACTAGTGCTGTCATGACTATCAAGAGCTATGACATCCTTTTAGGAAGTCATGTATGTTCATTTGTCCATTTGTTCATTCATGTATGTAAAAGTTACAGAACACTGACATT